>NC_142873.1:131958636-132261666 GCF_051225735.1 Oryctolagus cuniculus
GCCACCAGCAGCCAGGAGGGAGCCAGGGCCTCTGCCTCCCTTCCCAAACTGCAGGTTGACCAGGAGGCCCTTGGCATGTCTTGCGGGGCACGGCCTTGGAGCCGAGTGACCTGGGTGCCAATATGTCACCCACTGTGCCACCTCAGTCAAGTTCCTTCAATCGAGACTGAGTTTCATTTTCTTCATCTGGGAAATGGGGACCGTGACACCTGTTCCTGGGAATTTTTATAAGGTTAAAATGGATCTGTTGTCTTCAGATGCATCAGTCTGACTGTCGGGTGTCGTCACAGGACATCACAGGCCATTGACTTAAAGAGCAGACATTTCATTTCCCACAGTTCAGGAGGCTGCACCTGCAAGGTCCAGGTGGCAGCAGGCTGGGGCTGGCGGAGGCTGTCTGCTTGACGTGTGGATGGCTGCCTCTTGCCGAGTCCTCACTTGGTGGCGAGAGCGAAGTCCCTCTCTCTTCCTCTCCTTATAAAGCTGCCATCCTATTGGGTGAGAATACCACGCTCATGACCCCCTTGAACCTTACTTACCTGTAGAGACCCTGGCTGCAGACAGTCAAAATGGGGGTCTGGGCTTCAGCTTTTGAACTGGGGGCAGACATAAGTCCATCTGAAGTGTTGGGCAAACTGGAACTGGACAAAATCATCAAAGCGAGGTAGAACCAGCAGAGAACAGAACACAAATGCTTAACCTAGGCCTGGGTCCCAGTGACATCCTACGAACGTGAACAACCATCTTCCAAATAAGAGCAGTGTGGATCCACTGGCAGCGAGAGGCTTGGGGTTGACAGAGAGCTCCCTCTTCCAGACAAGGCAGGTTTGGGTGATGCAAAGCAAGTGTAGGAAATGCTGAGAAACACCACTGCCATCTCCCTAGTTTGGGGACTCTGGTGATATAGCCGGACTAGGGGGAAAACACAGAAGAACCTTTGTGGAGCTCCTCCCCATGACAAATGCTAGAGCATCCTAGACTGGACCAGAAGAACTGTGGACCACACTGCTGCTCCTTCTTTGTTTCGATGAAAAGCATGGGAAGTAATCTCTGAGGAGTTAGAAAGGAAGAGGAGCCACAAACAAAGGGCCCCTTGAACCTGGACTGGCCTTGAGACTTGCTTTGTCCATAGCATGTGGTAGAGAGTGGCACTGTGCCAGCTCTGGGCCTAGACCTTTTGATACTTGGCACTTTCCTCTTTTGTTCTCTCTGAACCCAACTGAGATATAAAGAAATGCAGGCTGACCTGCTGGAGAGAGAGAAAGCAAGCAAAAGAGGCCCTGGAGGTGGGAGACTGCATATGGCGAGAGAGAGGCCACAGAACGGTCCTCAGTGCCCAGCTGACAACCCATGGGCAAGGCTGTCCTGGACTCTGCAGCCCCTGTGAGGCTGCCCCAGTCACGCTGTAAGGAGCAGGGACCAGCTGTCCCCACCAAGCCCTGCATGAACTCCTAACCACTAAACTGGGAGCAAGGAACTGGTGCTTGGTTTAAGGCACTGTATTTTGGAGTGGTTTGTTGGGCAGTAGTAAATAAATACAGGGGGAGCTTCACATCAACGGATCCTCTACCCTGCAGCCAGCACCCCACATAGCCTGCATGTCCCTAACCCATTGGACTGGCCCTGTGCAGAGAATAAACAGAGAGAGAGCATCTACAGACTAAGCTGTGGATGGAGGCTGCCTGTGGCTCTGCTATATTCCCTTTCTTCTCTTGCTCAGGCAAAGGACTGGACAGCTCGTGCACACCCTCCCACTGGTTCCTGTTCTAAGAAAAGGATTCAAACAGTGCCTAGGAAGTGGGGAGGCTGCAGCCTAAAGAGAATCTATCTGTATTGTTTAGGAGAATAACAAGCACATATTGAATTGATCTCAATGATTATGTCCATCAAAATTCATATAGCCTGATCTCCAATGCAACAGTATTAAGAGATAGGGCCTTAGAATAAAAAAGGGAGAGAATGATCCAACATGGGAAGTGGGATACACAGCAGACTCATAGAATGGCAGATGTCCTAAACAGCACTCTGGCCTCAGAATCAGCCCTTAAGGCACTCAGATCTGGCTGAAGAGCCCATGAGAGTATTTTAGGCATGGAAAGCCAAGACACTCTGGCAAAAAGAAAGAAACAAAGAAAGAAAAGAAAGAAAAGAAAGAAAACAAAGAAAAGAAAGAAAGAAAGAAAACCTAAATGAAAGATCTCTGCCAGTGAGATCCCAGTAGAAAGAATGGGCTATCAAAGGAGGAGGTACCTTTCTCTGAAGGGAGGAGAGAATTTCCACTTTGACTATGACCTTGTCTAAATAAGATTGATGTCAGCGAACTCAAGAGGCTTCCATATCCTTGGAAACTCATGGCTAGAGCCTAGGGAGATTTCTGACGCCATAAACAAGAGTGTCAAATTGTTACGTCAACAACAGGAGTCACTGTACACTTACTCCTCATGTGGGATCTCTGTCCTTAATGTGTTGTCCAATGTGAATTAATGCTATAACTAGTACTCAAACAGTATTTGACACTTTGTGTTCTGTATGGGTACAAACTGATGAAATCTTTACTTAATATATACTAAATCGATCTTCTGTATATAAAGATAATTGAAAATGAATCTTGGCCAGTGCCGTGGCTCACTAGGCTAATCCTCCGCCTTGCAGCGCTGGCACACTGGGTTCTAGTCCCGGTCAGGGCGCTGGATTGTGTCCCGGTTGCCCCTCTTCCAGGCCAGCTCTCTGCTGTGGCCAGGGAGTGCAGTGGAGGATGGCCCAAGTGCTTGGGCCCTGCACCCCATGGGAGACCAGGATAAGTACCTGGCTCCTGCCATCGGATCAGCGCCGTGAGCCGGCCGCAGAGCGCTGGCCGCGGTGGCCATTGGAGGGTGAACCAATGGCAAAAGAAGACCTTTCTCTCTCTCTCTCTCACTGTCCACTCTGCCTGTAAAAAAAAAAAAAATGAGAGAGATAGGGCCTTTAGGATGCAATTAGGCCACGGGCCTAGTGCCCTTGTTTTTTTTGTTTTGTTTTGTTTTTTTTTTGTTTTTGTTTTTGTTTTTGTTTTTTGTTTTTTTTGACAGGCAGAGTTAGTGAGAGAGAGACACACACAGAGAAAGGTCTTCCTTCCATTGGTTCACCCCCAAATGGCTGCTACAGCCGGTGCGCTGCGCTGATCTGAAGCCAGGTGCTTCCTCCTGGTCTCCCATGCGGGTGCAGGGCCCAAGGACTTGGGCCATCTTCCACTGCCTTCCTGGGCCACAGCAGAGAGCTGGACTGGAAGAGGAGCAACCGGGACAGAACCGGCACCCCAACCAGGACTAGAACCTGGAGTACTGGCACTGCAGGCGGAGGATTAGCCTAGTAAGCCATGGCACCGGCCACCTAGTGCCCTTGTAAGAGAGGCCTGGAAAGCCTGTTCCCCCCTGCTGCTGTGTGAGGGCACAGGGCAGGTGACATCTGAGGGGAGCAGGCCCTCACCAGACCCCAAGTCTTCTGGCACCCTCATCTACCACAGCCTCCAGAGCTTTGAGACATACATTTTTGTCATTTATCAATTCCTTTGTCTAATTTTGTTTTAGCAGCACACATGGAGTAGGACAGAGACCTGGGACAGAGAGCTGCTTCCCACAGTTGTTTCCCCAGAGAACACAGAAGAAAACCAGAAACAAAAAGCGAGCCTGTTTGGAAAGCATTTTATCCAATATATAGAATATAGAATGTAATTTTCTTAGTCAACTGCTTTTTTTTTTTTTTTAGTATCAAGGAAATCATGGGAAGATGGACTTTATACAAGAGAAGAAAGGGGAAATAATAAACAGTGAGATAAATGGAAATGGCAGTTAGAGCAAAAAACTGATGATAATGGTACTACTATAGGACCTAGAGCCCATTGGATATATCCAGGCAAAATTAGTGACATGGTGAGAAGGCTTAGAGACTACATAGAGTACAGAGTGAAAGGGGAAAGTATAGAATGATGTGAACAAAGTTAATAATGATAGAGACCAAGGGGATACATTATATGGTGGTTGGTGATCTCCAAATAGACAGTGGTACAAATGGAAGAGAATTATTAAAACTTGTGTTACAGGAAAATACACATAAAAGAAAGGAATCATCAATTCAGAAGAGAATGAGAAGTTCAGTTCAGTTCAACAAGTATTTTTTAAGCTCCAGCTTTATATTCAGGCACTATGCTAGAGACCTAGGATACCAAGAAAAGTGACTTGGCAGTAGGACCTGTCTTCATGAATAGGACGCCTGAGTGTTACGGAAATGGACACATGACAGGGGGAGCTGAAGGGCATCTGGCCACATCTCCATCCTTGATGCCCATTTACATGGGATCTTTGTTCTTATCCCATTCCAGCCAAGTGCTGATCTCCTTTCTGCCTTCATAAATTCGCCATTTGGGGATATGTTGGTGAAATGGGCCCATAAAATATGTAGTCTCATGTCTGCCTTATTTTATTTAGCTAAATGTTTTGGAGCTACCTTTATCTGTGGGCTATGTTTTCGTCTATGGAAAGCTCTGGATTTACTTTTTGTTTTTCTTGTCGGCCGTTTAAGGATGTTGTTCCATCGTTCTCTGGCTGTCAGTGTTTTGGATGGGTGGTCATTTGAATGTGTTCCTCCGTGTGTTGTGCCCTCATCCTCTGGTTATAGTCCATATTTTCTCTTAATCTTTGGATTTCATTAGTTTTTATGATGTATCTAAGGTATAGTCTTCTTCATGTTTATCTTCCTAGAGCTCACTGATAATCCTGAACCTGTAATTCAAATCTTTTACAAAATGTGGGAGATTTTCAGGTGATATAGAAATAATCACATGTCTTTTCTACTTCCATTTTTGTCCTTTTCTCCTTCCTATACTTCACAGATGTGGTGCTAGCTCTTTTGATGTTTTCCCCCACTCATGAGACTGCTTCTTAAACTATGTTTAAGGCTGGGTCGTTTCTATTGGTCTGTCTTTTGCCATCAATGTCCCATTCTCTCTGTCGTCTCCATTGTGCTGACTCGGTGAGTTTGCATTGCAGATAACGTCCTTCACTGTTCTAGACTTTCCATTTGGTTCCTCTTTTAAACTCTGTTTCTCTGCTGACGTTTCCCATTTTCTCACGGACTGTGGGTTTGCTTCTTGTTATGTCATTGAGTAGTTGTAACAGCTGCCTTAGAATTCCTGGCTGCTAATTGCAATATCTGGGTTATCTTGATGTTGGCCTCTGCTGTTTTCCCCTTGGATCACATTTTTCTTTCTTCATATATCAAGTAATTTGAGACAAACACGTCAAGAATCCAAGACACTGTTAATGGTATAGTGGTAAAGTCTCTAGAACCTTTCATAGTCTTCCAAACAATGTATTGATTTTTCTTGTTTATTTTAGCAAGCAATTAACTTGATTGCATCCAAGCTTAAAACTTAGTCTCTCAGGTAGAATATCAGGTATTTTCTCAGGTTTAAGTGTCAGTCCATTTCTTTGTCCTTGGCAAAACTTCTTAGAGACTGCTCTATACAAGTGTGGTTCAGGGTCCAGAGAACTGACAGCAAGAGGGTGAAAGGGAAGGAACGCCCACCTCACTGCTCTCCCTGGCCCCAGGTTCCTCCCTACATCCTGCCTCTTGAGCCATAGGAGATGTCTTACCTTGAAATGAAGACTCGTGTGCTCGTTCATGCAATCTGTGTTTTAGTGACTGCCTCCTCTGTGTCAGGCCATGATTGACACTGGCGATTTAGAAGTGAGCAAAGCACGCAGAAATGTGTTCCTCTGGGGAGCTCACAGTTTAATAGATTCACGTCTAAGACTAGGCATTTTTTTTCATTTATTTCCTTTTTTTAAAAAAAATATTTTTTTATTTATTTGAAAGGCAGAGTTACAGACAGGAAGAGAGAGAGAGAGAGAGAGATATTTCATCTGCTGGTTGAGTCCCTAGATGGCCACAATGGCTGGAGCTGTGCTTATCCGAAGCCAGGAGCCTCCTCTGGGACTCCCACATGTATGGGCCATCTTCTACTGCTTTCCTAGGCATAGCAGAGAGCTGGATCAGAAGTGGAGAAGCTGGGACTTGAACCAGCGTCCATATCGAACTCCGGCACTACAGGTGGCTTTACCTGCTATGCCACAGCACCCGCCTCAGTTTGTTTCCTTTGTCTTTGAGAGGCAGAGATACAGAGAAAGAGACAGATATGCACAGAGCTCCAATGCACTGGTTCACTCCAAAAATACTTGTAGTGGCCAGGTCTGGGCCTAAGCCAGAACCAGGGACACGAAATTCAATGCAACCACTTGAGCCATCACCACTGCCTCCAAAAGTCCGTGCCAGCAGGAAGCTGGAGTCAGAAGCCAGAGCTGGGAGCCAAAGCCAGGCACTCTGATGTGGGAGGCAGGCATCCTGACTAGCATCTTGAGCAGTAGGCATTTTAAAATTGATGCTTTATCTTGTGACCTAGGGTGTCCACAGGAGTATTACCTAAAAGAACAGAAAATTCAGGGTTCACATAAATATTAAACAATTATTTTAAACATTTGAATTTTAATGGATGGTTGTTCATCAGACATACACTAGCAAAAGAAAGCTGGCGTAACCACATTCTCACCAGAGTGCAGCCTGTACACAGAGAACGGTGAGGATAAAAACAGTGACCACATGATCTGTTGTTCAATAGGAACTCTTCTCAGAGTTCACCGAGGTGCTATTAATAATATCTATGAGGACAACCTGTATTTATATCAGAGGTGCTATTAATAAGACCTGTGAGAGCAACATGTGTTCACCAGGACTATGTCAGGCAAACCGGGACCCACAGCCACGGGGAGAAAGAAGGTCACTGCAGGGCGATCCTCCAGTCCATGAAGCCATAATGACCCTGAACTTGTCGATTACACACTGCCTAGGCTGACAGAGTGACAAGGGGAAATGGACAGATCTGTAATCATGAAAGGAGGCTTAAACAGAACTCTCTACAACTAATAAGCAGACAGGATATAGGATAGTTTAAGCACACAACTAACAAGCTTGCTCTAAAGAAGGAATGGGCAAATTACAGTCTGTGAGCCAATTCCAGCTCACCACGTAGTTTTGTAAATAAAGTTTTATTGGAACACAGCCACATTCATTTATTTACTTATTGACAAAGGCTGCTGTTGGGCTACAGTGACCGCATTGAATAGCTGTGAGGGAGGACATATGGCCTGGAAAGCTGGAGATATTTATAACTGGCTTTTTATAGGATATGTGCTAACCTCTGATCTGAAGCATTTACACAAAGCCCTGCCTCTGACAATTAAAAAGGGCACATGCTCTTTTCAAGTACCTGTGGACATTTATAAGAATGCATCATGTGGGAAATACCAACTAATTTAAAAATCCCAATGTCCTGTATCTCTAACGACAAAAAGCCCCAATATCACACACACACACACACACACACACACACACAAGACAACAGACAAGAGCAACCAAATCAGAAGGCAAAAGAGAAAGAGGTCTCTACAGCACAGGCCGAGGGGAGAAGATAGGCAATGCAGGAGTGCCACTGGGAAGGACTGGGAAGGACTGGGAGGACTGGGAAGGACTGGGAGGACTGGGAAGGTGGCTGCTCTGTGAGATGAGGGCAAGGGACTGGCTAGAGCTGGGTGGGGGCACAGCGTCTTCTTGTTACTCCTCTCTGTACAGTTCTGTATGTTTGAATGTCTTCATTACATGCATGCACACACACCTTCAGAGGAGGGGCTCTGAATGCGAGCTGCCCGAGTTGTAATACCAGTTCTATTAGTGAGTGCTGGAGGACAAGTGTCTTCCGTTCTCCTCTGTTTCTGTGCTGTTCTGGGAAGTGGGGATGCTAAGAGCTTCCGCCCCATCAGCTGCACATGCTCCTTCCTGAGGCACTGGGAATTCAGGACCAGCTTTTATTTTTCTTTAAGATTTATTTTATTTATTTGAAAGTCAGAATTACAGAGAGAGGTAGAGCCAGAGAGAAAGAGAGCAAGCGAGAGAGAGGTCGTCCATCCGCTGGTTCACTCCCCAAAAGACCTCAATGGCCAGAGCTGAGCTGATCCGAGCCAGGAGCCAGGAGCTTCTTCCGGGTCTCCCGTGGGTGTGCAGGGGCCCAAGGACTTGGACCATCCTCCACTGCTTTCCCAGGCCATAGCAAAGAGCTGGATCAGAAGTGGAGCAGCCGGGACTTGAACCGGTGCCCATATGGAATGCCGGCACTTCAGGCCAGGGCATTAACCTGTTGTGCCACAGTGCCAGCCCCTTGACTTTGGTTTGTAAAACTCTTTGTCTAGAGTTAAGCTTGCCCCTTAGTCATTAGCACCTGTCCCTCCCCTCTCAGCAGGACTTGTTCAGCTACCCTGGAGGGGCGGGTATTTGGTCTTGTGGTGAAGGTGCTGTGTCTTGCTTTGGGGTGCCTGGGTTAGATACCTGGGTTAGATACCTGGCTCTGCTTCCTGCTAATGCAGACCCTGGGAGGCAGCAAGGATGGCTCAAGAAGTTGGGTCCCTGCCACTCGTGTGGGAGACCTGGGTTGAGTTCCCAGCTTTGGCCTGGCTCAGTCTCAGCCTTTGGGGCACTGGGGATGAACCAGTGAATAAGTCTGTCTCTCAAATAATTATTAAAAGTTTTGAAATCAAACTGCTTGGGAGACCTTAGGACTGAACCTGTGGGGGAGTGGAAGGATTGCAGGGGCATAGGTGGATGTGGGGGAGGGCAAGAGCTGGGAATGCAAAGGAAAGGAGAAGCTGTATTTACAGATCCCCACCGCGCTAGATGCGGAACCTCTTGGCTCCCGTGTGATCTGCCTCTGACTGTGTTCAGTTTCATTAGGGATCATATGTCTGCAGGCCCTGGCAGACGTATTTCACTGCTTCTCACAAAGGCATGGTGTCCCAGGGGCATGTCAGATCCCCCCACAACCTTTCCCACCTTTGCCCTCCCTGGGCTCAGCTCCTTAGGGTGCCTTCTACTCCTAGGGATTTCTCCAGGACTGGCCCCTTGAAAGAAGACTGAGAGCATTTTCCTGGCAGTGAACTTACAAAGAAGATGGGTACTGTTTCCACCCAAGCACGGCCACACAGTTTCCCAGGATCACAGCACTCAGTGGTACTGCCAGCAGCAGGTGCAAAGACTTCTGCTTTCCTACACACTCACGCACACAGGCATCGTCAGTATTCACTGTCGTGGGAGCCTAAAAGACCCTCGTTGTGTTTATTTTGACACAGTTCTAGTTACCAGTAACTTGGGGAGTTCCTTAATGTAGTGTTACCCATTTGGATTTCCCCTTCCTATTCACACGCTTTGCTGTTTTTCTGTTGAATCTCCAGTTCTTTCTCTGGTTCTCTGGAGTTCCTTGTTTATTGGAGAGATGGATCTAGTTTAGACGTCACAGCTACTCTCCCACCGTGTTCAGGTACCTGTGGCATTGCTGTGATGTCCTTCACCAGACAGCACAGCTGGCCCCTGGTCACTCAGCTGACAAGGGCAGAATCAGGATTGAAACCCAGATCAACCTTCCTTCAAAGTCAATGCTCTTTCCACAGTGCTCTCCACTCCCCCCACCCCGTTTTCTCCAAAGAGAGAGCTCCCACCCATTGCGAGAGGCAGCATTTGGGTACTTGGCAAGGAAGGCCATTGTGCACCCAAGAAATTGCACAAGTTGCACCCCACTGGGGCTGTGGAAGCCACATGGATGCTCAAGGGTAGGGACTTGTGACTTATGAAGGGCCTTTTCTGGAGCAGCTGAGAGCCCTCATCCCTCTTGCCTGCCTCGTCTCCTTCCTGCTGGTACAGTCAGGTACTGGGCATGCGTCTAAATGGAACATGGAGCCACAGGGTCTCTGGGTGACTCGGGATTGCACTAACAACCCAGGCTGAGTATGCAGAGCCTCTGGTATGCCCTGCTCAGCCTTGTCACCCAGCAGGCAGTGTTCTCACTCCCCTGCATACCACGTTCAGAGCCTCAGGTAATTCAGCTTTGAGTCACCCTGGTTTCTGCCAACCCGACCTGTCCTCCCTATCCCCCTCTCCCTGCAGTGTCAGGCTCCGTGGCCTCTGAGCCAGCCTTCTCTCTGCAGCACCACTTCCCTTCACCCCAGTGGCTGTCCCTCTGATGTTTCCATCTCTGGTGTCCTGACCTCGCTTCCTTCGTGTGGTCCTTCCTCATGACCAAACACATGGTCTGAGGCTTGCATGTGGGTCTCAGCTTTGCCATTCATCAGCAGTGGCAAGAAACCCTGTCTCTGCCAGCTGTGGGTTCAGCAACAGGCGTTCAGTGGATGCCCTGCCCCGCACTGGCTCACCGTTAGTAGGGGCAGATGCAGAAGCCATCAGATGCCCACAGTGTGATAACTGTGGCCAAAGAGATTGCTTCCAGGTGATGGACGTGGCCTCCCAGGGGCTGCAGATGGTCAGGAGGGGCCGTCAGATGGTCTTAGAGGAGCTGACATTTGAGCCAGATCTGGAAAGGCCAGGGGTGAATTTTACACGCAGATGATGCTTGCCGAGGACAAAGCATGGCGGGATAAAGCTGGCTGGTGTTGGGAGGAGCATGGCTTCTGCCCCTTCTTTCTTTCCATTCCCGGAGAGAACCACACATGAGGATGCCTACTGCGGATTGCTTACGGGCGTGGATGCTGCAGTTGTTATTGTATAAAAGTTTGCCTTCTGGGTTCCATCGGACAGAGGAGAAAGCCTTGAACTGCTGATCTCATGAATTCGAGTGGCCCACTCCACATCCCCACTTCAACTGTCCACAAGCAAAAGGTCACAGAGGACTGCTCTCTATTCAGTGCTGGTGTTAACGTTTGTCCATGTCATCTTAGCATGCCATGGGACACGCAGGCTGTCACTTACACATGCAGAAAGATCTGGGTGTGGAGTCGGCTGCGCTGCCACTTTCTGTACTCTCATCGCCGCCCTGCCTCCAAGGCCACCGTGGTCAGCAAGGGCTGCTCCATAGCAGAGCGGTTCCATCACTGGTGTGTGGGCTGCCAGGGCCTACCTCTGAAGGCACTCCACGTGGGACTGGAGTAGAATCGAAACCCCTCCCTCAGCCCAGGCAGCCTCGTGCGTGCCAGCCTTGGTCAGCTCCGCTGCTTTCCCCTGAGCTCTGAGTCCCGCTGACACCCGCCACGGCTGAGCCCATTCCCACCACAGCCTGCACACAGTGCTTCTACCTAGAACTTTCTTACTCCCCGGTCTGCCCTCTGCATCCCCTGCAGGGACGCACGGCATCTCTTAGCAGAGACCTTCCGTGTCCTGGTCACTGCTGCAGCCCCTAAACCTGGAGGGGCACTGTGCCCAGCAGGGGTTGTGAACCAATGGGTGACTGAATAAACGGGTCCACCGACACACAGACTTTGAGGAAGAAGAAGCTACTCTCCATTTTACGTGGAGAAAATAACTTCTCTGGTTTCTACTAATACTCGTGGAATGAAAGTGTAAACATTTGTGGAACTGAAACATATTGATGTAGAAAAATCCTTTCGGCTGGGAGTGCACAGAGATAAATGAGTACTAATTACAAGATCCGCATGTTGTAGGCGGCCCCAGGGGCTGGGCCTAATGTGTTTTCAGCCAACTGTCACTTACAAGTGGAGTTTGACACAGTGCCTCACCGGGCTCTGGAGACATCCTGGTTGGCATTGGGTGGGATCCAGGCTGTAGTTCAAGTTCCGGGTGTGCATCCTCTTAGCTGTGTGACTCCATGGGCCTACATGTCCTCTTCTGTGAAATGGGAACCTACGGGGTGCCAAGGCGGTTGTGAGGCTGGCCGGATGGGTGGGGACTCCAGCCTTGGCCGTGTGAGCACAGAGGTCATGCCCGCTCACTGTGTGCCGAGTGCTGGCTAAGATGTTCACTCTGCTCCCAGCGCTGTGGTCAGAAGCCAGCTGTCCACAGCCTCACAGACATGACGTATGCGAGCTTGAATTTCACCCACAGCCAAAAAGAGCTCCGTCTTCCCGGCTCTCATGCTTCAGCGTCTTGGGGATTTCCCTTAGGCAGCAGCCTTAAGGGTGCCCAAGGTCAAGAACTCGAGGGAACGGAGCCCTACTTCTGGAGGCTGGGCTGAGAAGGGGTGGGACAGGGCTGAGGCTTCGGAAAGGGCCGGGGCATGGCTGCTGCGAGAAGGCAGGGAGCCCCAGATGTTGCTTAGGGCAGGAGGCCTCACCTGCCATGCTCAGCGATTGGAAGGGGAACTACTGCCCCACCCAGCGGTGCTGTGCTGGGCCCTTGGGACAGCCAGGCCTGGGTCCTTTCTGTAGGTGTCTCTCGTCAGAGCTAGCTGTGAAGACCCAGTGTTCAGACCCCAGTACTTTGGCCTGGAATTAGGAGCAAGTATTCTGTGGCCCAGGGAGGGGTTGGGGCTTCTCAGCCCTCCTGCCTTGATGGTCTCCCATACGAAGTCATCTCAGGGCCCCGTGACTTGTGGTACCCCTTCTCGTTTGTTGGCTCTGTGACCCTGAGGCTTCTGCTTTTGGCCCAGAAGACACAGTCCTCATGGCTAGCTGCCCACAGGACACTCCCACAGCAACTTCTGTTCACCGTGGTCCTGGAGAGGGCAGTGGCACCTCTGTTAATGGCTAGAGATCAAACCCGAGGGTTCAAGGTCTGTCGGGCTCCCTCTGTGTCATCAGGTCTACACCAGTGGGTGTGTCTGGCTGGTGGAGATTGCCCGGCAGGTGTGTGAGTCACCGTTTTCCAGCTGTCAGGTCAGTACTGCTTCTAAGACACCGACCAGAAAGACAGGACAAGGATGATGAAGAGTGGCGCCCCCTGCTGGTCATGTGGAAAAGTGCTAGAGCAGAGACGATTGGCCAGATTCCAGTCCCACTTTATTTCCCACGGGCCCTGAGCCTCGGGGGTCCTTATCTCTAAGTGAAGGTGTAGGGCTAGGACCTGGAGACAGTCAAGGTCCTTCTTGCCCTAGTGATCCCAAGAGCACCTGGGGACAAGACTGGTTCTACTCAGGGTCAGAAAGCTGCTTGGTGCTGAGTACTGCAAAGAGGCTTGGGCCCCTGCCTCCTTCCACTAAGCTGCTCCTGGGCACCTGTCTTCAGGACGAAGCCCCCAAGGGAGGGGATGTGCTTGTTTCATAGCTGGAGAACACCTTGAGTGGCAGGTTCCTCGCCCAGCAGCCAGTCTTCTCTGGACCCAGCAGTACCAGGTCTCATCTTACCCCCAACCCCAACCCCACCCTGCCCCGTCCCACTGGTCCTGAATCTGCTAATTTGCTAATTTCCCTTCCTGGGCAAATGTGTTGCTCTCATCCTTAAAGTGAGGTGTGCAGAGAGGAGCCCAATTCAGAAGTGACCTCTGAATTACAGAGAAGCGCAGGAAGTGTGTTGAGTCTTGTCTAGGATCTGGCCACCTCTCCCGCTGGCCAGACCCTCCAAGCACTCCAGAGCCACAGCACCTTATTGAACACCTGTGGGTTTTGAGCCCAGGAGGACATGTGTGTGTGTGTTCCTGGTGTCTGGGTCGGGTGAGGAGGGGCTTACGGAGGCCAGGGCTGCCTCTGAGTCCCTCTACAGAGAGGCTGGAGCAGGTGTGGTGGCCTCAGGTGCCCTCGGAGCTGCTTGGGTGTCAAGGCGGCCAGCAGATGGTTTCGTGACTGGGTTGTTCTGCTTATTAAAGCATCACCTTGGGGTTCTTTATTCTGCTGTCTGCGACTTGACTGAGTCGTTTTGTCTTCTGCCGGCGCCTCGGGCTCTCTTCTTTGTATCCCTGGCACTGGGGGCATCTCTCAGCCTCCACCCGCTCATCTTGAAAAGAAGCCAATTTTTCCAACTCTAACTATGTGGCTCTTTAGGAGTTAGGTCAGGGCCCATCTTTACAACTACAATAGCTGCTATTTTTATGAGTTGGTCCCTCTTTGGGGAAGTCATTGAAGCCCTGAAAAGGAAGAACTGACCCACCTCCTCACTGTGTGCCTCCAGGTGCGCATTTCTCACCTCTCCTGATGTCATGCCCCTATCCCACGGCCTGAAGGTGCTCAGTGGAAGCAGCCTGGCCCCATGGTGCAGACCCAGTGTGGGTGTGCACTCCAGGCCCATCACTGACCAGCTGACCACCTTGGGTGGGTCCACAACCTCTCTGCATCTGCCTGTAAAGCAGTTAAGACAAGGTTCAAAAGAACCACTCATGGCTATTGCATTTTTATGAGCTGAGGTGGCAAGTATGAGACTACTTCCAGAAGTTCACAGAGGCATGGGTGTTTGGTGCAGTGGGTGAGAGGCTGTATGGGATACCTGGGTTTGATACCTAGCCCCTGTTCCTTTCCAGCTTCCTGCTAAGGTGGTGGGAGACAGTGGTGATGGCTCAAGTAGTTGAGTCCCTGCCATCCAGGTGGTAGACTTGGTTGGATTCCAGACTCTTGGCTCCTGGCTTCTGGGCATTTTGTGAGTGAACAAGCAGATGGGAATTCTCTTTCTCTTTCTCTAATAAAATAATTTTAAAATGTCTTAAAAGTTCACAGAAAATTCAATGAAAATGTAAGTTTATTTTGATGCAAAATTTTTTGAAATCCATGCATACAAAGGGTCTTCAACAAAGTTTGTGGAGAACATACATTATAAGAAAATTAGGCATGTGTACCAAGAATTATTTTTAAAGAGTAATTTATTTATTTGAAAGGCAGTTACAGAGAGGGAGGGAGGGAGGGAGGGAGAGAGAGATCTTCCATTCACTGGTTCACTCCCCAATTTGGCTGTAATGGCCAGCACTGAGCTAGGCTGAAGCCAGGAGCTGGAAGCTTTATCCAGTTCTCCCAAGTGGGTGCAGGGGTCCAAGCACTTGGGCCATCTTCTGCTTTTCCCAGGCCATTAGCTGGGAATTAGATTGAAAGTAGAGCACCAGGACATGAACTTGCAACTATATGGAATGACAGTATTGTAGGAGGTGGCTTTACCCACTATGCCACAGCTCTGGCATGAATAATTATTTTGTCCCAAAATAAACATCTCTTAATTCTAATTTCCACAAACATTTGTAAATACTCTAATTTAACCCAGAATTCTTTTCCTTCAGGAAACAGAACAAACAAGCAAGCAGAGACACAATCCCAAAGTTTCCAGGGATATATGTTCTGAATAGGGGGCCAGCACAGACCACTGTTCCCACCATTAGGAGGACAGCTCTGCTGAATGGCCCGCAGAGTGGGCCTCATAGAGTAAGAAGAGCTGAGGGCTAAAGAGATGGGGCCAGAGCCAGGAGGTTATTCATTCTCTGTCTGCTTCACAGCACACATTTCCTGAAGACCCCAGAAGGCCAGACCCTGCAGCAGGTGCAGGAAGACTCAGGCCAGTGGGAGGAAAATCAACAATCACAGTGCCCTGCCAGGGCTGAAAAGGATCAGCCTAGAAGTCCTGAGCTGATGGGAGGAGGGGAGCATTGGGAAGTGTCCAAGGCCAACGTGTAGGACAGGCAAGATCCCAAGGAGTGAGGACTCAGTGACATCAAAGGCTTCAGGACCAAATCTATGACCCACATGTCACTTGGGCCCCCTGGTGTCTCCAAAAGACCCCCACTGTGAATAGGGCTGGAAAGTTAGAAAGCTCTTTCTTGTGATAAGAACATATCTTTCTTCTCTAACACAAATAGTTCAATGATGAAGCCACATTGTAACTACACACACACATACATGTACACACATATACACACATACACATACCTACACACACACACACACACACACTGAATAACCACTGCTCCCCTTGACTGTTTTGAGGGGCACAGCCAGGCACGAGCGTCAGTACCTTGGAGAGCTCCACAGGGGTTCCAAAGCCCTGAGGCAGGCACGCTACTAATTCAGCAGCAGAAGGAAGACTGCTTTGGGCTAGCTGGTGCCAGCCCTACCTGCGTGGGCATTGATTGCAAAGACTGGACAATTGGTGCCTGCCCTATCTCTGTATGGGGTCTTTTAGTACCCAGGAGAGATTACTGCATCCATCCTGGAGTTAACCATGCAGCCCTGCCACTAGGGTATTTCTGGAGTTTGGCTTTCTTTCAACTGCTCACTCTTCTCTGGTGGTAGAGGTAACTGAATTGCTTGGGAGAAGAAATCAAAAGGGTTATCGCTGCCCACAGGCAGAACCACAGCCTGGGACAAGCGCAGTAGCACTTGCTGCTGTTTCAGTGCAGGGATATGTGGGTTTCCACAGTGGCCCCATCAATCCAGTGCTTATGGAGGGCTGGGGGACTGAGACATGAAGTGGGGCCTGGATTTGAAATGTCTGTGGTTGGCATTTGGTCCTGAACAGTGGAGCCTGCTTGAGTCAAGCTGCAGTTTGGGGAGAGGCACCCATATGCGCCTTGTGTGTGTATATACTCTTCTGTCCCATCGGTTGGGCATTGTGCTTGGATGGTTCTCTTCTGATATAGAGCATTTAAAGATCATTTATAGGTCCAGGGACGTCCGCAGCCAGGTGTAGATGCTGGTGAGATGGTGAAGTTGGCACAATGTATCCTCACGGCCCCTGTACCTCCCCTTGTCCTTCCCATCTGCTTGTTCCCCCTGTGTCTGCTGAGGCCCAGGGGTATGCACCTATGGCCACCTGTTATGACCCTCGTCCTAGATTCTCAGGGACAATTCTGATTATAGGAGCATCCTTCAATGAATCTTTTAAAATGTAGGATTGAATGTGTTTTGATTTTATGCTTTTGCAAAACATAAATAAATTCATAAATCAGAAAAATAATCTTTAGTCAAACCACATGTCAGGAAACATGGTTACTTTGTATCTAAGACAGAGAGTAGATGATTTGCAACTGCTAGGCTGGCTTAGTCCACAAGAGGAGTTGCCTGTCTTGAGATAGAGCCCCGTGTCACTACCGATTAGTGATGTCTGTCTTGTGTGCCACGTGGTGAATGGTGGCAAGTGGATGGTCTTTGGCTCCAGCCATTTCTGTTCCAAGGACCTACTGTTCTCAAGGGGCTCAGGTGTCCCTTGTCACTGTGCAAAACTGTCTACACCATCCGTGGGGAAGGCCTGTGGCCCAGACCAGGTTGCTGTCCCACAGGCTACAGGGGGCCGTGTCTCATCTGAGCCTTCGGAGATGGGCTGGGGAAGGGAATGCTCTCAGACTGCTGTCTCCTCACTCCCAGCACAGCACATCCCCAGCTCTATTTAGAACCCCAGCTGGGCTTCCTCACTGCAGACCACTTGGTTCAGCAGGAAGAGCTGGTGTCCAGAGGCAGGCAGACCTTGTGAATCCTGCATCCTCCAGGTGCAGCTGTGTGACCCTGGGAAGGTCACTTAACTTTACTGGACCTCAGCTTAGTCTTCTCTAAAATGAAATTAATGGTGCCAACCTCTCAGGTTGACTGTGAGAATTAAGTTATGTGCCACATTTAAAGCATCTGGCATGGTGCTTGGCACATCGTAGGTGCCCCGGAGATGGGAGCCCTGAGAGCGGTAGCACATCTGGACTGTGGACTGCATCACGTGCAGATGGGTATAGGAAGAAATGCCGTTTTAAATAATGCCACTTGGAATTTGGGCAAAAATCCCATCCCACTTCTACCCCAATTCTGAAAAATAAGTAAAGGAAGTGACCTTTCTAAGTGATTTGGAATTTCAGTGGAAGCTTCTGTAATTGCTAGTTAACAGGCCCAAGAAGCAGCTCTTGTGCAGTAATTGGCGGTATGCAGGTCAGGACATTTAATTACGGCCTGGCCGCCTGGAATAGAAACCTCGCCGCCGTGACAGCACCTTTCTTCACCTGCCTGATTAAGTCAACAAATTGTTGGTTCCCATCCCGACCTGAATGGTGAACTGGGCTTTCTCCCTCCTGAAAGCAGTCATGATGTGGCCATCAAGTTCCTTCACAAAGGCCAGGCTTCAGGAGTGGGGGTGGGGAGGGGAGGGTGGCACAGAGCAGGGGAAGTATCCCAGTGCTACAGGCACCTGCAGCCTGCTGGGGAGGGCAGAGAGGGAGCAGGATAGGAGTCTGAGGATGTGGAGGCAGCTGGGTCCAGCGGTCAGGAGCACAAGCCCTTTAAGGCCTGCCTGCCTAGGCTACAGTCCAGCCTCCTCCGCTCAGGGTGCTATGTGCCTGGCGCAGGTGACCTAACTCTCTGGACCTCACTTCCTTATGTAGAAAATGGGGCTAATAACAGCTCAGTTGGCCCCCATAGCCATGGGCTCTTCATCTACAATTCTACCAACCAGGAATGGAAAATATTCCAGCTAAAACAGTGCACCTGTACTAAACACCTACGGACCTTTTTCTTTGTCGTTATTCCCGAAACAATACAGTACAGTGACAATTTGCATAGCATTTACATTGTGTTAAGCATTGTAGGTACTCTAGAGATGATTTAGTGTGTACAGAAGAATGTGTGTGAGTTATACAGGGTCATCACCAAGTCCCGGGGATGGGTGCTATGGTGCAGTGGGTTGAGCCACCCCTTAGAACAACCACAACCCATATCAGAGTGCCCGAGATTGAGTCCCTTTCTCACTTCTGATCCAGCTGCCTGCTGGTGCACACTCTGGGAAGCAGCAGATGATGGCTCAAGTACTTAGGTCCCTGCCATCCACGTGGGAGACCTAGGTGGGTCTCCTGGCTCCTGCCTTCTGCCTGGCCCAGTCCTGACTGTTGTAGGAATTTGGGAAGTGAACCAACAGATAGGAGGCCTCTCTCTCTGTCTCTCTCTCTCTCTCTGTCTCTCTCACCACACACACACACACACACACACTCTAACTTTCAAATCAAAACAATTTTTGGAAAAATGAAGTAAAAGACAAGTTTATCTTGTTGCAAAAAATGTTGATATTCATACATAATTTCTTTCATAATACAAATTTTCCACAGACGTTTTGAAGATCACATGTATGCATGGATTTCAAAAATTTTGCACCAAAAAATCTTTTAATTCAATTTCCAATGACTTTTTTTATTCATTTTTTTTGACAGGCAGAGTTAGACAGTGAGAGAGAGAGAGAGAGAGAGAGAGAGAGAGAGAGAGAAAGGTCTTTCTTTTTCCATTGGTTCACCCCCCAAGTGGCTGCCACAGCTGGTGCATTGCGGCTGGTGCACTGCGCTGATCCGATGGCAGGAGCCAGGTACTTCTCCTGGTCTCCCATGCGGGTGCAGGGCCCAAGCACTCAGGCTATCCTCCACTGCCTTCCCAGGCCACGGCAGAGAACTGGACTGGAAGAGGAACAACCGGGACAGAATCTGGTGCCCCAAGCAGGACTAGAACCCAGGGTACCGGCGCCACAGGGGAAGGATTAGCCTAGTGAGCAGCGGCACCGGCCCCAATGACTTCTTAAAGTGCTTTACGCAATGTTACATGAGGGATATTGATGCCCACACATTTTATGCAGGGGGTTCCTGGAACACATCCTCCAGCCATGCTTCGCGCATTGGGTTGTTCTGAGAAGCCTGAAGCCACGATGTTTATGAAGCACCATGTCTAGCATCAGCAGATGCCTGATAGGGTTTGATAACGTTCTTCAGGCTGTAACTAATTGTCTGGGAGTGTCCGTGACTCCCGGGCTCTGGGGTCTAAGGGAAGACAGCAGAGGCCACTGGATGCCTCCTCCACAGCCTCCCTCCAGACGGGGGCCTCCTGATTGCTGCCCCTGCCCCCACGGCTACACACCCCAGTGCCTTTGCTCTTGTTCCTCACCCCTGCACTTCCTGATCTATTCCCCTGCACGCACCCTTCAGACCAGGCCCACACCCCAGCAATCCCTTCCTGGTGCCTCTTTCCCCACACAGTGCTGCTCAGCTTCCTCTTGGCCTAGTGAAACATGGTCCACCTGACAGGTGAGCCCTTCCCATCCCATTCCACACAGACTTGTTTCCTCGCATGTCCCTTTCATCAGCTATGAGGGGAGAGGCAGCCTGGAGGTGTGCCCTGGCTCACATCTGCTTGAGGGGAGACCTTGGGAAAATTGCCTCCCCTTTCTGCCCCCACCTCTCATCGTGACACCTGGGAGCAACCACTTGTAATGGAGTCAGCGACTGAGTCCCCATGGAAATCACTGGGTCCCCTTCCTTCTCTCTCCACCTCTGTCTGTCTCCTGTGCCTGGCCTGGGACCTGGCCCTGTAGGGGTTAAACATGCTACTTTGTGATTTCTATTGCTCTCCCTTGACCTTTGGGTTCTGAGGATCTCCCCCAAGGCCTAGCGCATGCTGGGACCTTGGGTGTTTGCTTCTCTCTTCTTCCTCTGCCCTCATTTCAGGGCTTTTTCCTCCTGCCCAGGCTGACACACTCCATGCAGCACAGTAGGGGGCGCCAGGAGCTGCTGGCTCAGCCACAGGAGTGAGCTAACTGTGTTCTACTTGAATTTTGAAACGTGTCCTTGGGCGGTTTAATGTCCCTTCATCCATGGTTTCACTTTCTATGGTTTCAGTTACCTGTGGTCACAAAAATATTCAGTGGAAGATTCCAGAAATAAATAACTCATCCATTTTAAGTCATGCTTCCTCCTGAGCAGTATGATGAAGTCTTATACCGTGCGTCCCACCCAGGGGGTGTCATCTCTGTGTCCAGCGTATCCATGCTGTATATGTCACCCACTCATTACTCACGTCCTAGCTGTCTTATTTATCAGATCAGCTACTGTGGCATTGCAGTCCTTTGCCTTCAAGTAACCCCTGAAAAAAAGATTATTTATTTTAAAGGCAGAGAGACAGAGTGGGTAAGAGAGAGAAAGTGAGATCATCATCCACTGGTTCACCCTCCAAATGGTCAAAATGGCTGGAGCTGAGTCAGGCCAAAACCAGGAGCCTGGAACTCCATCCAGGACTCCCATATGAGTGGCAGAGGCCCAAGTACTTGGGCAATCTGCTGCTGCCTTCCCAGGAGCATTAGCAGGGAGCTAGCTCAAAAGTGGAGCAGCTGGGACTTGAACCTGTGCTCATATGGCTTGCTGGCATCTCAGAGGACAGCTTAACCCACTGGGCCACAGTGCCAGCTCCTGAAGCAGTCCTTATTTTACTTACTAAGGGCCTGCAGCATCAGCATGGTGAGGCGAAGCAGGCACCAGGACACGAGACGTGGAAGGGCAGAACTGTGGTGCTGCGGGCATAGGGGGAGAACCACAGCAAGTGGGGCTCAGGAGCACCCTGGCCTCAGGCATCTGCTAAGGGTCTTGGGATGTCTCCTCCATAGTGGAGGCCCACCATACCTCCCCACGTCAGAGCACAGGCGCAAAGGTGGGCAGGGAATGGGGAAAGAGCTGCAAACTAGATGTGTCAGACATCAAGCGGAGCCAAATCCCAGCTGCTCACTTGGTGACCCAGTGACCCAGGGGTGCCTCCTCCTGCCCTCCTGACAGATGTAGGGTATGCACGGGTGCAGCTGGGATGTGGAGCCCAACACACACCGGGGCCTGTCAGGCTGACCCCTCTGTGGAGCTGGAGCCGCCAGCCCACAGAGGCCTCCTGGGACAGCCCTGCCTTCCGGTGTCAGAGGCAGACCTAAGTGGCCCTGTTGGCTGGGCCTCTGCCCAGCAAGCCCCCGCCCCCCACTGAAAGCATGGAGGGAAAGCCCAGAGGCACCCTTCCTGCTTGGCTCTCACTTATCAGTGCTGTGAGATTGCACACTCCCTGGCCCTGGCCACTGCCCTGTGGGGACACAGCTTCCTTGTCTCATCACAACCCCCAGAGGCAGTGGACCTGCCTCAGTGCTTCCCCCTTCCCCACCTTGAGCAGAGGGAAACTGAGGCTCATGGAGGGAAAGGGATGTGCTCAGGGCCCCAAGGAGCACACGTGCCATGGCAGTGGCTCATTGCCAGGTCTGTGGGCCCCCAGAGCAGTCAAGCCCACAACATCCCCTCTGAGAGGGGCAGAGAGTGATATGGGAAACCTCCAGGTCACCTGTGCCCCCCAGCCTACCTCCTATGGCCGTGGGGGACCCCCTGCTGGGTGTCGCCAGGTGTGGGCACCCAAGGCTTTCAATGAGAAGAGAAGAGGGAGACAGGTAGGTCTGGGTGATGGCAGCTGGGTAAAGCCCAGAGCTGGGGGGTGAGAATGTTTGGAGAACAGAGAGGAGCAGATGAGCTGTGGAACCTTCAGGAAGGGAAGCTTAGCTTCAGGGAGGGCCGAGAACTGGCACCTAGACATGCTGGCTGTGTGCTCGGTCACTGTCACCTTTAGGGTTCACCAAGGCTGTACTTACAGATCCCAGCCAGGCGTGTGCTGGATGCTGGGGTGCCAGACTGAGTCAGCCTCAGCACCTGGGTGTATGCACACCTACACACATGCACACAGACACATACATGGAAGACAGGGGGTGTGAAGTGGGCTGAGACCGCCAGACACCCCCTCCACTGGGTGGGGGGACTGGGGCTGCTCTGTGAAGAGGGGCACAGTGGCCCTTCCCCTTCCTCCCGTGCCCACCGTGTGCCCTGTGCTCTCATCTCCCCAGCTCTGGCTCTGCTTTTTAAAATAAGCAGGCACGCGGTCTGGGAAGAGAACCCCAGCTCTCGCTTGTGTGCCCTCTTGGCTGGGCCAGAGAGTCAGTGAAGAGTTCCCCTGTGCCAGCCCCAGGAGGGGGTGCTCTTGTTACCCCAGGTGCAGGTGTCTCGGGGAGGTCTAGAGACACAGTTCGGGACTTACCCAAGGTCCTCAAACCCAGGCCCAGGCAGCCCTGCCCTCGCCTCCTGGGTGAATGCTGTGCAGTGGGCACGTTAACACAAAGGCAGCAGCCCGGTGAGGTTTCCAGCTGAAACATGAAATATTTAAAATCCTCTCATGTGTTTCATTGAGCACAATGGGGCTGGAGGAATGATCGGCCACACGGTTCACTGGCCCTTGCTCACCAAGACAGTCGGCCTCGTTTTCTTCTGGACGCTTCACCCAGAATTAGCACTTGTCTTCTGATTATATTTTAAGCTGTAACCAATTCCCAGGATTTAAAAAGGTGTGTGTGTGTGTGTGTGTGTGTGTGTGTGTGTGTGTGAGGGGCAAGGGAACAGGGGTTCTCTGATTCAGGTAAGCAGGGGTGGGGCAATTGGCAGTTATGACATTGCTTGAGATGCCTGCGCTTATGTTGGATTACCTGGGTTTGAGTTCTGGTTCCACTGCTTTTTTGCTTGTTTTGTCTTAAATTTATTTATTTGAAAGGCAGGGTGGTGGAGAGGGAGGAAGAGAGAGGGAGAGAGAGAAAGATCTTCCATCTACTGGTTCACTCACCAAATGGTCACAACAGCCTCGTCTGGGCCCAGAAGAAACAGGGAGCCTGGAATTCCATGCAGGTCTCCCACATGGGTGGCAGGGGCCCACATATTTGGGCCGTCCTCCTCTGCCTTCCCAGGTGAATCAACAGAAAGCTGGATCAGAAGCAGGGCAGCTGGGACTTGGACCAACGCCTGATATGGGATGCCAGTGTCAATGTCACAAATGGTGGCTTAACCTGCTGTGCCACAATGCTCCCCCTCCCCAACTCTGCCTCCCGGGCTCCACTTCTGATTCCAGTATCCTGCTAATGCACACCCTGGGGGGCTGTGGTGACAGCTCAGACAGCTGGGTCCCTGCCACCAACATGAGAAGCCCAGATTGAGTTCCTGGCTCCTGCCCAGCCCACCCTGGACTGTTGTGGGCATTTGGGGAGTAAACCAGCAGGTGGACGATCTCCCCCTCCATCTGTCTGTCTGTTTCCCTCTCTCTCTGTCTCTGACTCTATCTCTCTGTGTTTCACATAAGTAAAAGTAAAATAAGAATTAAAAAAACAATCAAGGATGCGATTGGTTGAATTTCCTGATCTGTGTGCTCTAACCGGCCTGTTGGAGTGTGACCGTAGGAGTGACTCAGTTCAGCACCCGTTTTCCAGGCGGGTGCAGGGAGCGGATTCTTACAGCTCCAGCTGTGTCTTAAATGCCTCAAGTGATGCAGAGGAGCTGGTCCTCTTGGGGCGTCTGACTTGCTCCCCTCATTCCCATGAAACTCCTGCTGGGTGGACTTGAGGAGCTGAACGCCAGGCGAAGTTGGGCCACCGGGTTTGTGTGGCTCTTCTGCCACCCTGAAGCATGGGGCTTTGTGTAAGCACCTCCTGTTGTGGGACTTCAGGTTCTTCAGCTGTGACGTGGGCACAGTCACCCTAGCCTGGCAGGTGGTTTGGGCTGGGGATCCAACAAGCCGGGGTGTGTGTAGTGACAGCTACAGGTCTGGGCAGAGGTGGACCCGCAGCTTTCGCTGAGAACTTTTCCAGCCCAAGGCGGGCAGAGGCACCAGAGGGGCTAAAGTGCCCACCTGGGCAGGGACGCTCACATCTGTGAAGTGGCCAGGGAGAATTCAGAGGCAGAGACATTGAACGTGGGGTTTTACGGAGTCAGTAGGAGTTGTTCGCTCCTTTATTTCTGTCCACCTTTATTCCAAACTCAGATTTAAAATGGCATGCATCACCCATGAAGGTAAGATAATGAGGTTAACGCAGAAATCAGGCAGAGGGGGAATAAGGGGAGAGACTCAAAGAAAGCCAGGGGGCAGGTTAGGACAGAAAGCTGCTGGAAGTGATTAATGAACTTGGAGCCAAGCTTCTTAGCAACAAAGCAGACAGGGAACACGGGCACAGCGGTTCCTATCATCGTGTCCACAGCATGAAAACAGCAGGCACCGGGATGTGCACAGCGTTCCCCGGTTGCGGCCTGAGAGTCGTCTTCCCCAGGACCCCTCGACGGGGGGATCCTGTGTGACGCTGTCCTCACAATCATTACTGTGCCAGGCATGTCATTCCAGCACGATCACTTCTGAGTCTGAAGAGGGTGTGTGTGGCCGGGAACAGTGTGCCAGGCAGCGGGAACAGCGGGAACCCAGCTCCGTGCCTTTTTCAGGGGTCCGGCGGAAGGCGTGTGTACAGGCCTGTGCTCAGCAGAGCTCCTGGGTGTTGTCACCCGGTGGGGGTCTCTGGGCACCTGTAGAAGCAGTCGGGGTGAATGGCATTGCTGGAAAGGCGATGCTGAGTGTGGGAGACCCGCTTGGCGACATGCTGGGGCTGGCGCTGTTCAGAGTCAGGGCGACAGGTCAGGGCTTCTGTGGTCCTTGTGGTTGGAACCATTGGTAGCTGGGCGGGAGACTGAGAAGGCGGGGCCACTGCAGGGCAGGGAGCCGATGCGCTGGGCTGCCTCCTGGTCTGGTGGCCTCTCTAAAGACATTGCGAGGCTTTTTCTCCTGTGAAATTAAAAACACCAACAACACATGCTCTGCAGCCTGTCAGGAAGCACTGTAGAAACCTGAGCTGCCCCACTGTCAGAGCCTCCTATTTTGGGGGTTTTGTCTGTTCTATTTTTGAGGATGGTAAACTGGTTTCCTGTTTGTTGCAAAATGGGTGGTTGTCGCCGTCTGTGCCTGCCCCAGCTCGGGCCTGGCCTGCAGGGAGGTGGCCTCACCAGCTGGGGCCCATCGTTCTACCCTGGGCCTGTTCCCTTCTGTGCAAGGGACAGAGCGGAACCCAGGACTGCCGGGGACCAGGGGGAGGGGCGCCCTGCCTGCCACTCCTCAGGGCACCCACCTGTGTTTGCAGTCACCGCACTCACATGGTAGGGCCCCTCTCCGGGAGCACCAGGGACATTGTACACCTTAGAGGCTCAGGAAGGGAGTGAAGACAGACTTGGAAGACGGAGCTGGCCGTGGGAGGATGGAAGGAAGGAGGGGGAGGTCATGTGCATCGGGGCTTGCAGTGCGGCTGCCAGTTATGCCGCTGACACCTTATTCATTTGTTGTTGACTGTTCCCGTCTTCCAGACAAGGGCCCTGAGGCCCAGCAACGTGGAGAGTCCCAAGCTCAGGCTGTCAGCGCGTTGTGGAGCAGGCCCTCTCCTACCCCCCACGCTCCACCACCTTTACTGAAGCTTCAGGAGGCACAGCAGCTTGCACAGACGCACACAGCTAGTTAGTGGCAGAATGAGAAGGTGACGTGATTAGTGGTTTCTAGTCTCCTGCTTTTCCAAGCTCTAGAAGCTTTCTGAGCAGGCGGAGAAATGGCGCCATTCTGGCATGGGGTGGAGTTTGATCTCACAGGGAGATGTCCCCAGCTGGCAGCCGTGGGGTTTACATCTGCAAACCTGGCCTTGCTCTCAGAGCGGTCAGAGATGATGTCCCAGGCCGTGGGGATCTGCCCTCCTCCATGCCCATTCCAGACCCTGCAATTCTGCCACTGGCATTTGGGGCTAAAACAGTGAAGGGCTGGGGCCAGCATTGTGGTAATGCTAGTTAAGCCGGCACCTGGGACACAGGTATCACATGGGTGCCGGTTCGAGTCCAGGCTACTCCAGTTCCTGTCCCACTCCCTGTTAATGCATCTAGGAAAGCAACAGAAGATGGTCCAACTCCTGGACCCCTGCCACCCACATGGGAGACCTGGAGGAAGTTCCAGGCTGTTGCCTTCAGCCTGGCCCAGCCCCAGCAGTTGTGGCCATTTGGGGAGTGAACCAGCCAATAGAAGTGCGCACTCTCGCTCTCTCTCTCTCTCTCTCTCTGCCTTTCAAATAAATAAATACATACCTAAATATTTTCTAAAAACAGGAAAAAACAAAACAATGGGGGGGGGTTCTTCTAAAAGAAGTGTAGGTCTTGGGATAGGGGTTTTGCATAGTGATTTAGATGCCAGTTGGGATCTTAACATCCCATAATGGAGTGCCTGGGTTTAAGTCCTCACTCCAATCCTGATTCCAGCTTCCTGCAAATGTGCACTCTTTGGAGGCAGCAGCGATGGCTCAAGTCGCTGGGTCCCTGCCTCTCACGTGGGGGACCTGGATGGAGTTCCTGGCTCCTGGCTTTGGCCTGGCCCAGCCCTGGCTGTTGCAGGCATTTGGGGAGTGAACCAGAAGATGGCAACTGTCTCTCTCTCTCCCTTTTAAATAAAATTAACTAATTAAAATGTTTTTTTAAAAACTGTAGCCCTCTTTGACAGGCTGGCCATTCCCTTTCATCCGTGGTTCTTGAAAGTTTTCCACCTGCCTCTGGGCCCCTGGAATCCATTGCACATGGAGATTTTGTTAATGGGTTAATGGGCAGGTGCTAAAAGGGTCACTCATTTCTTGCGAGAGTCCTGAAATTCCCAAGGCTGGAGCCCCACTGGGGGAGCATGACCAGGGCCTCCTAGCTCTTCCCAGGTGATTCTGTTTTCCAGATTAATCCAGTCCAGGGCTGGATGCATCCTGGTGGCATCCTCTGGAGGTGCCTTGGAGAGCAGAAGGAGGGAGGCCGGGGGCGGCGGGAAGACTCACCTGCAGGTGGAGGTGGAGTTTGCCTTTTTCTGGCTGAGGTCACCACGTCCTTCGGGCTAAAGCGAAAAGCAAGGCGGGGTGGATTCGGGAGATGGGGAAATAAACTCAGCTCCTGGCAAAGGAGTGGTGATCTCTGCCCCGCCTCTCCCTCTGCCTTGGACGGCGGCCTCTCCACATCCCCTCTGGCCAAGTTTGGTGTGGAGGCCTCCACAAGGGAGTCTGGCCTGGCCTGGCCTCGGCCCTTGGAGCCCTCTCAAGCCCAGGTGCAGCGCCTCTCTTCTCACCTGCCCTCACTGGCCTCACAACTTTATTAAATCCCCTGAGTAATTGTTACCCCTTGGGTGTGCATTAATTATGCTTGATTCTCCCCACAGCTGGGTTGAGTGGTTCATAGATAAACAGGAGGGAGGCAGGTTAGGGGGTCACTAGCTGGTTCCTCCTTGGTCTCAGGGCTGGCCCTGGCTGGAACACGATGGGAGAGGTGGGGAGGGACACACCTCCGTCACCTGCCCTTTCACCTCCAGCCCGTCACCGCTCTATCCAGGGGGTGTCTCGTTGCTTGCTCATGGCTGATCCCCTGGTACTTGGCACGCTGAGTGAAAGAGGCACCTGCACTACTTTCCTGTCTTCTCCCCCAGCCCCCTGTAGCTGGACAGCATGAGCTACCTGCTGGCTTCTGAGCCTCCTCTTCTGTTTTCCTAGCTATTGCTGCATGACAAACTACTCCAAAACTTAGCAGCTCGAAACAGTGCTTTATGATTTCTCACAATTCTGGCTGAGAGGTTCCACACTGGGTTTGGAGGGCTTGCATCTGCAGCTGCCTTCCTTGTGGGGCTGGGCAGGGCTGGGAGGCACCCCGGAGCCTCACATGCAGCGCCCAGGTTCTCCTCTATGTGGCATTTGTCCTCTGGTGGGGCCAGACCCCGCTTCCCCACAGCTTGGAAGTCTTAGGGTTCCCAGAGCAAGAAGGCAAAACTGCCAGGCATCTATGGTTGAGGTCAGAATTAGGGCAAGCGGCGCTGTGGCATAATAGGCTGGGCCTCCGCTTGTGGTGCCAGCATCCCAGCTGTTCCACTTCTGATCTAGCTCTCTGCTTGTAGCCTGGGAAAGAAGTGGAAGATGGCCCAAGATCTTGGGCCTCTGCACCCACATGGGAGACCCAGGGGAAGCTCCTGGCTTCTGGCTTCTGATCGGCCCAGCTCCAGCCACAAGTTGCCCTGGGAGTGAATCAGTGGATGGAGGGCCTTTCTCTCTCTCTCTTTCTACCTCTGACTCTCCCTCTCTGTGTCTATAACTCTACCTTTCAAATAAATTTTAAAAATCTTTTTTTTAAAAAAAAAAAAAAAGGAGAATTAGGTCAGAGTTACTTCTGCCACATTCTCTGGGCTACAACAAAAATAAAGGCCAGGCAGGTTCAAGAGGAGGGCAGAGAAGCCCCTCCCCTTGGTGAGGGCATGGCGAGGTCAGACAGCAGAGGGCCCAGGACCATGGCATGCTGTTTCCTGTCGCAAACTGTGATTCTTGGGGACACCTTTGTGACACCATGACTAAGGACGTGCTGTGAACTTGCCGTGGTCACAAAGTTCAGGGGCCACAGTTCTGGCTCCTGCATTACCCACAGCTTCAGTGGGGGCCGCTTCCCAGGGACCTGGCAGCCGCACGCCATGGAGGACCTTCCCTGCATCCGGGCCTGGCTGCGTGCATCTCCGGGACGGCTCACACCACGCTGATGTCCTTCTGGGGCTCTCACAAAGAGACCTGGATACCTTGTGGTCTCTTGGAAATGGTGAGAGGCCGAAACATGGGGCCAGGAGAGAGCAGGGATGCAGACCAGGAGCCCACTGGACAGGAACACAGGTCTATGCACGGAAGAAGCACTGAGCAGCCACAGGCCAGGTGCTGCAGGAGCCCCAAGGCTGCTGGGGCTTTTCCAGCCCCAGGAGCTGGGGACATTTCACACAGTTGGCCACGTTCACCTCAGACAACAGGAAAAGGCTTTCCTGACTGGTGGAATACACATGCAAAGGCACTGAGGTTTAAAATATGGCCGTCTGTGTGGGGACCCACAGACAGCTCAGGTGTGAGTGTCAGGAGAAATATGGCAGAGGTAGAAGATGGTCCCTATGAAGAGAGGGAGGTAGACACCAGAAAACGGAGAGCCCTCAGTGCCTGTCAAGGAGCCACGATTGTGTCCTGCAAGCCAGGGTTTTCCAAACTGGATTCCTGGAACCCTAGTGGGCCAGGAGAGGTTTATAGACACCTCTTGAAGAAAGGACTCCAGGGTCGGCGCTGTGGCGTATGGGTAAAGTCGCTGCCTCCAATGCCTGCATCCTATGTGGGTGCTGATTTGAGTCTCAGCTGCTCTACTTCCGATCCAGCTCCCTGTTAACATGCCTGGGAAAACAGTAGAAGATGGCCCAAGTCCTTGGGCCCCTGCACCTATGTGGGAGACCCAGAAGAAACTCCTGGCTCCTGGCTTCAGCCAGGCCCAGCCTTAGTGTTGTAGCCATCTAAGGGAGGTGGGGGGTGGGGGGTGGGAATGGGAGGGAACCAGCAGATGGAAGATCTTTCTTCTCTGTGTCTCCTCTCTGTCTGTAACTGACTTTCAAATAAATAAATAAATCTTTAAAAAAAAAAGGAAGAAAATAAAGGACTCCATGACCCAGTAGGCTTGGGAAATGTGGGCGTGATAACATGCTGCCCTCCTGGGAGAGCGTCAGGCTGGTCCAGGCTCCGAGAAGTACTGCTGAGAGAACGTGAGGATGAGGAGGAGAGCCGTGGGAGGAGGAAGCCGTGCTCTCTTGTGGGGAGGTGCTGATGATATTACCGGATGAGGCACTTGGGGTCTTTGGGAGCGAGCAGGGCAGGCAAGGGGGCTTGGTGTAAGTCTAGAAAGGAAGCTGGCTGCCGTGGAACGTGAACTCTCTAGCAAAGATGCTCATGTTAAAACCAGCCCAAGTATCTCAATGTGTTTTCCTAACCAGCCATTGTCTCTCTTGGCTTCTGCTGGAAATGCTGGATTTTCCCACACATGCAACTGTGGCTGCCACAATTAAATACCTTATTTTGTTTCTTCTTTTAAAAATCTAACTGTATTTATTTGGAATGCAGAGAGACAGATACAGACAGACAGATCATCTACCCACTGCTTCACTCCCCAAATAGCTGCAACAGCAGGAGCTGGTCCAGGCAGAAGCCAGGAGCCTGGAACTCAATCCGAGTCTCCCATGTGAGTGGCAGGAGCCCAAGTACTTGAGTCATCACCTGCTGTCTCGCAGATTGCACATCAGCAGGGAGCTGGAATTGGAAGTGGAATCCGAACTTGAACCCAGGCAATCCAATATGAGATGTGAGTGTTAACTGCTACACCAAATGCCCCCCTCTATTCTTCCTTTCTTTTAAAAAAATTAAGAGCTTATTTATTACAGAGAGAAAGAATCTACTGGTTCATTCCCCAAATGCCCACAAAAGCCAGGGATGGGCCAAAGAGCTGAGAACTCAATCCATGTCTCCCACACAGTGGCAGGAATGCAACCTCCGGAGCCAGAGCCACTGCCTCCCAAGATCTGCATCCGTAGGGAGCTGGAGTCAGGAGCTGGAGCTGAGTACCAGCCCAAGCACCCGGATGTGGGACATGGCTGCCCTAACCAGCAGTTAAATACCTGGCCCTCTGCATTCATGGTCCTAGAAGTGCAAAATGTTCATCTTTCTCCTCCTCCTATTGGAAGCTGTTTTTAACTTTTAGAACAAAAAGAAGCATACAATTAAAAATCCCCTTTATTCGTTCTATCAAAAAGAAGCGAAGGGAAAACATTTCCCAGAGGCATCGTCCTGGGCAGGGGGAGGACTGCAGTGGATGTGTGGAGCCGGGGTCGGAGCCGGGGCCCAGGGCTCCACGCTTTGCTCTGCTTGCTGCCGCTGCGAGGTGCAAACACCAGGACCTGAGGGTTTTCAGTGCAGATAATGAGGGCTCCAGGGAGCCGCCACAGCTGGGCCCTGGTTAAAAATGAGCAAGAGTTGCCTGGAGCCCGAGCTCCTTGGCCTCGTGCTGGTCTGGGAGATGCATTGGCCCAGGTGCAGGTCTCGGTGTGGACACCCCATGGACCTCCAGAATATTCCTCAGAGAAGGAGGGAAAGGGAGGAGCTCATTTGTCAGTGACTTTTGTGCCATGGCTGTCCCTGGGCACGCTAGGAAAAAATAGGAGAAAATGACTTTAGGTTTTTTTTGGGGGTCAGTTTCACCACACGGCTTCCAGAAGGATCGGCAGGAGAGAGAAAAGAAAAAGAATAGAAAGTAACACCTGTTGAGCATCGACTGTACACCAAGACCTCAACCCCCACATTTTGCATCCACACAAGTGCATCCCTCCTTGGTGCAAGCCTGGGGGAAGGGGAGTGCAGCCTGCTGTTTCCTTTTAAAAATATACCAGTAGGGAGCTGGCACTGTGGTGTAGTGGGTGAAGCTGCCACGTGCAGTGCCAGCGTCCCATATAGGCGTTGGTTCAAGTCTCGGCTGTTCCACTTCCCATCCAGTTCCGTTAATGTGCCTGGGAAAGCAGCAGAAGATGGCCCAAGTCCTTGGCCCCTGCACTCATGTTGGGGGCCTGGAAGAAGCTCCTGGCTTCAGACTGGCCCAGCTCCAGCCATTGTAGCCATTTGGAGAGTGAACCAGCTGATGGAAGATTTCACTCTCTCTCTGCCTCTGCCTCTCTGTAAATAAATAAATCTTTTTAAAACATGTACCCAGGGGCAGGCATTGTGGCACAGAGGGTTGAGCCACCTTTTGGGACACCCACATATCCCATATTAGAGTGCCTGGTTGGAGTCCTGGGTGCTCTGCCTCCAACCCAGCTTCCTGCTAACATCCCTGGGAGGCAGCAGATGATGGCTTGAGTGCTTGGGTCCCTGCCACCCATGTGGGAAACCTGGATGGAATTCTGGGCTCCTGGCTTCAGCCTGGCTCAGCCCTGGCTGTTTTGGGTAGCATTTGGGGAATGAATCAGCGGATGGAAGATCTCTCCCACTGTCACTCTGCCTTTTCAAGAAATGAAAAATAAAAATAAATAAACATTAAAATTTTAAAATACTTAATTTTTTATGAACTATAAGATAACATGTTTATTTTGAACATTTGGAAAATAGGGAAAAGTACCAAGGTGACAATAAGACATGCTGATGCCCAGCCAGAGTATACCACCTGACCCAGGCAGTGATGTAGCATGATCTTGAACCAGGGAGAGGCCTAGGCATGTGCAGACTCCTCTCCCACTCAGGCTCTCAGCCCACATGACCAAGTGCTTCCCACAGTCACAGAATTTCACCCCTAGCTGCACAGACAAGGGATTTGTCAGGGGGCATAGTTAGTGGCAGGGTTGGAATCTGATCTCCTGGGAAGATTGCCTTGCTCTCTTGGGGGTCTATCACCCACCACCCACAGCTCCAAGAAGGTTTGAATGAGCCCTGTGGTGCTGGGCTAGAGTCAACAATATTAATTTATTTATTTAGTATTAAGGAGGCACAGAGAGACAGAGAGAGCTTCCATCTGCTGGCTCACCCCCCAAATGCCTGCCATGGCTGGGCCTCGGCAAGGCAGAAGCTTGGAACCAGGAGCTCAATCCAGGTCTCCCAAATGGCTGACAGGGACCCAGGTCCTTGAGCCCTCACTGCTGCCACTCAGGGTCTACATTAACAGGAAGTGAGAGCTGGGGGCTGGAACACTTGCTTCTTAGCTGGTGCCTTAATTCCTAGGCAAACAGCAGCCCCTCGTATATTTTTATATGAGCACAAATATGTAGATGCAGGAATAAACACAGATGTGTGTTGATGCGTGTGGCACTTCACACACATGGTATTTCCCACTTCCACCCAGTGACAGGACCTGGTACCAGTAACACTGCAGTAGAAATGAGCACACCCACTCCCCCAGGCCTTAGTTTCCAAATACCATTCTCCAACAGAAGGACCCAGAGCTCCTGGGAGAAATGACGGATTCCAGGCCTGCGCAGGGAAAATACAACATGAGCCTGAAACATCTTGTAATTCCAGATAGTAGTGAAGTGTTTAGAAACAAGACAGGACAAGAAATATGATGTCTGAAGGACAGGAGCCAACCAGAAAGATCTGTCAGTTGCCGAAGATGGAACAATTTCAGCGATGAAACGAATCATGGGAATATTGAATTGCAACCCAAAGAACCCATGATTCATTTACATTATTTACAACTTAATATTATTTGTGATTATAAACCATTGAACACATAAATCAACAGGGAAGAAGGTAGACATCTTTACAGGAGATTTCCAGATAGCACATGTACTGTTCTCCTTCCTTCAATTGCAGCTTAATGGCTTCTCCTCTTCGTGGGGGCTAGACTTAGGGGCACACTCCCACAGCTTAGAGTGTGGGAAGGAAGTGTCACCTCAGGCTGATGAGCCAGCTGGATGTCACCGTTACAAAAGGATCAAGGCCACGGTCACTGGTTTTAAGTCCTGTCCATGCCATGTGACCCTGGAAAGGAGGGGAGGAGACAGGCACTTTACCTCCTGCCCAGAGCCCACCACTGCTGGCCGATCACAGGGAGACATCAGGCGAACGCAAACCGAGGGACATTCTGCAAAATACTGGGCTGGTGCCCTGCAGAAACAGCATGGTCATGACAAACAAGGGCCTACTGGGAAGCCGTCAGCGATCAGAGGGAGCATGGGGGTGTGACAAAGCATTGTAGGATCCTAGGTGGATACCAAACAGAGAAAGGGATACTCATGGAGAAACTTCGAAATCCACAGAGTTCTCTTGGAGGCAGCTGGGGGAGGGGCAAGTGTCTCAGCGAGTTTCCTGGACTGCCAAGACCAGTCCAGAAGTAAAAGTTGAAAACAATGTCCCCTAGAAATGCACAAAAGAAATTAAAGACAGAAAGAGAGACGGGGAGAGAGAAGCCCAAAATGTGAAAAATCTCAGTTTGCCTAATAATTTTAAAAGGCAAGCAACAATAATGGGATATCACTTTTACCTGTGAATTTTTTGTCATTTGTGTCATGAAATTTGTGTCATTCACAGTGGGTTTGGCTGCCACCTGCGATGCCAGCATACCATGAGTGCTGGTTCAAACCCCAGCTGCTCCACTTCTGATCCAGCTCCCTGCTAATGCACCTGGGAAGGCGGAAGAGGATGGCTCGAGTGCTTAGGCCCCTGCCATCCACATGGGAGACCCGGATGGAGTTCCTGGCTCCAGGCTTTAGCCTAGCCCATCCTTGGCTATTGTGGCCATTTGGGAAGTGAACCAGAGGATGAACAATCTCTCTCTCTCTCTCTCTCTCTCTCTCTCTCTCTCTAACTCTGCATTTCAAATAAATAAATCTTTAAAAAAAAAAAAAACTAATACTTTGAGTGTTGTGTAGGATGAAGGGCCCAGTACTCCAAACAACTGCTGATGACAGCAGGTACTGCCTCAGAGATCTAGAGGGTGGTTGGGGGATGTGTGTGCAAGATTTGTCCTTTTTCCAGACGCTCCCCTTGCAGAAAGGCACACGAGTAATGTCACCGTGGGCGTGCATGGGGCTACCCAGACGGCCGCTCTTCACAGCCCCGCCTGCAGCTGTGTAGGACTGGAAAGGAAGCAGATCCGGGAGAATGTAGGCGTTGCTTCTCCAAGTTCCCGCAGTCTCCTCAGTGCCATGCTGTGTAGCAAATAAGCAGGGAGTCCTAGGATACGGTTTAACACATGGACAGAAAGGTGTGATACGAGGGAGAAGACTGTTTGTAAGAGTACTCCCTGAGCGGTGGGACTCCCCGCGGGGTTTGCTTTCTTTGCGCGTTTCTGTATTTTCCTGCTTTTCCACTGTGGGGCTTCTCGCTCAAGAGGCCCTGGGCGAGTCCCCATGCCTGTTGCTGGCGGAGTCCAAGTCCCAGCCCTGCAGCACAGACACCTTTCTCCTCCAGCAAGCTCAGTTTTCTCTGGATTTATTCCATCACACTGGGTTCTTTATTTCCCTTGTTTTAGGCCAAGCATGGGGCCTGGCATAGTCAGTGCCGTGTGGATGACGGACTGAATGCTGGGAGCTGGTCCGGCCTCTGCCCCTTGTGGCGCCCTGCCACCTGCAGGTCAGCTCTTCTGCCCATGTGTGTGTGTGTGTGTGTGTGTGTGTGTGTGGTGGGGGGACCGTGGAAGCTGTTTAAGCGCAGGTCATGGGCTGCTGAGGGCCAAGGTATGGGCAGAGGAGTGAGCTGAATGGGTTACAAGAAGGACCTTCAGAGCAGTCTGGAGCCGCTGGCAGGGCTGCGCTGTGAACAGAACTCCCCCGGGGAGGCAGAGGAAGCCCAGGGAGCCAGAGCACTCGGCCTCCCTGGGGCCAGACTGCGCGTCCACCCTGGGCAGCCGGGAGGGGAGCAGGTCCCGGTTCCCAGGGCCCAGGGCTCTGTTGGGACTGATTCTGGTGCTGAAAAGGCCTTCCATAGTCCTCCTCCCCGAATCCTGTGATCAGTAGCCCCTGGGGGAGTGGGCCGATCCTCCTGCCTCCCGTAGGAGAATGCAGGCCCGCTGCACCTTCTCCTCTCCCCGCTCTCCATCTTCCAGCCCTGCAGGGCCCGGGGAGAGGCAAGTGCTGAATCCCAGTGCCGCTTCTTCAAATCTCTCTGCATTCCGGCCCTTGTCCCCATTGTTCTCTGTTGTCTGTCCAGGGCATGCCACGAAGCCCCAGGGGAACTGCCACGTGGAGTTTTGAGTCAGCAGGGAAGGTGTCCTTTCTCTAAGTCAAGGTCGTTGCTGGAGGGGAGGCCCCAGCCAAGACAGCCTCTGCATGCATGGCTGCCCCATCCCCTCCTGTTCACTGGTCGCCCCAGCAGCTGTCTCCATGCTCCTTGGTGGTTTGTGGCTGCTGACAGGATTGGATTGAAGGTGGCGCCACTTGCGCATTCTTCCCTTTGCTTCACAAGCCTCCTGCCTCGCGCTGTGTCTGCTCAATGTGGCAGAGAAAGAGGGCTGGAGACAGGGAGATGAGGACAGGCGGGGCCTTGGCTGGTGGAAGAGAGAGAGAGACTAGAGAGAGAACTGGAAGGGAGCTAGAGCTGCACATTTTATAAAAAAAGATTTATTTTATTTATTCGAAAGGTAGAGTGATAGAGAAAAAGAGAAAGAAAGTTTTTCCATCTCTTGGTTTACTCCCAAAATGGCCACAATGACCAGGGCAGGGCCAGGCCAAAACCAGGAGCCTGGACCTCCATCTAGATCTCCCACATGAATGCAGGAGCCTGAGTATTTGGGCCGTGTTCTGTTGCTTTCCCAGGCACATTAGCCGGGAGCTAGATCAGAAGTGGAGCAGCCAGGACTCCAACTGGTGCCCATGTGGGATGCCAGAGACACAGGCCACAGCTGAACTGACTACACCACAGCGTCTGCTCCGAGCTGCCCTTGTAATCATCCACCAGAGCTGCGCCGGGGTCTCCGGGGTACAGTGTTCCCTAGAGCGGGCCTTGTCACCCTGCACGAGCCCCGTCCTGTTCCAGTGGCACAGCCCTACCCCCCGCAACACACAGTCTCCCAGGCCTAAGGAGGTGAAGCCTGTGTTAGGGACCTGTTTCCTGAACAGCCTGGTTCACGCTCAACAATTCCAGGTCCTGGGCTAGATGCCGGAGGCAAAAGTGAATGACTTAGCTCCCACCTCAAGCAACCCAGGATGTGTGAGGTGTGACAGATGAGTGGATGGTGACACATTGTGGGTGCCATGGTAGATATCTGTGGGCCTGGAGGGCAGGAAGAGCAGCACTTCCGTCTGGGGGGAGGTGCAGAGAGTGTATCTGGAAGGGCTTCATGGAGGAGGTGTCTTTTGAGCAGAATCTGGAAAGTCAAGCAGATATTCCCATGGTCCCTGGAGAAGGTAGAGGGTGTGATGCCTGAGAGGGGCATGATGCACTGAGTAATCTAAAAATAAATGAGTAGGTTTGGAGCATAGGGTATGATAATAGGGAGAGGAAAACGTGTGACTGGGGAGGTAAGAGTAGGAACCAAATCAGGAAATGGCTTGTATGCCTGTTACAGAAGATAGAATTAGATTTTCTGCACGTAACCGCAAACCAAAATAACAGTGGCTTGAACACACAAGAACCAACGGGAGCCAGGCTAGGCTTGGCTGATGGTGACTCCATTATATTTTCAGTATCCTAGACTTCTTATATCTTTTAGCCCCTCCATCTACAGGGCGTGGTGTCCATCTTGAAGGTCACCTCATGTTCTAAGGTGGCTACTGGAATGCCAGCCATCACATCCATTTGTAATAAAGGGACTGGAGAAAGGTGGAAGGGCCATGCAGTCATCCACATCCAAGCTCCTTCCAAAGAGACTTCCCGGTAGTTCCACACCACGGCCTGCATTTACACCTTGTTGGCAAGGACTTAGTCACCAAGCTGCAGAGAATGAGGGGCGATGGGAACAGACTGCTGTTTCAGCAAGGTGCTGAAGGGGCAGGAGGAATTTGTCCAGCACAGAAAGGGAAGGGGAGTTCCAGAGGAAAGAGCAGCAGGTGCACAAGTGGGCGGGAGTGAAGGAGCCCGGGCTGTCAGTGGGGGAGGGCAGTGACTAGAGGTGATCGGCTGGGGTGCAGACTCTGTGCATGTGTGTGTCTGAGAGAGAGAGAGAGACAGAGAGACAGAGAGAGACAGAGAGAATGGGGACAGGGTTCAGCTGCCTACCGAGAAGGAGGGGAATGCTGGATGACAAGCGAACACCACTGCCCTCCTGGGAGTGTGGACTTAGCTCTACAGGGTGGGGGAATTATACAGAGGCTCTCAGGGGGAGGTTGACCAGATCTGGGTTTTTGAAAACAGGAGGGAGAATGGAGTCGGAACTCAGGACGGGGTGTCTTGTTCTGGGGGCCAGGAGGGCACATGTGCTGTGCAAGGGCGGGTGTTGGGGACCAGGGCAACAAAGCCAGCATGGTGGGATGGGCCATGTAGCTGAGGCCTGGAGACAGGCAGTGCAGACAAGCAGGGAGCCCCTGCAGGCTTTGTGGTCCAAGACAGAGAAAGGGTTTCCTGCCTGGGTGTTCTCTCCTCTTTGCCAGGGGGCGCTTGCTTTTGCGGTCAGAGCCAGGAAAACAAGAAACTCACTTGTCCCGTTCACCTGCTACTCACCAGGTCTGCCACCTCTTACCTCATTGTGCAGATCTGGAAACAGAAGCACAGAGGTTACAGTACCCTGTCCAAGGTCGCACCGTTAGGGAGAGCCAGAGCCAGAGAAGCCAGTTCCCCCAGCCGCCTCTGCCCGGGAGCCAGAAGGTAGCACCTGGCCCTGTGTCACAGCCAAGTGGTTCTCACTCCATGGGGTGACGGCCATGGGGCCGTGTGGTGTACATGGCATACGATTTGAGCTGCCTGCCATGTGCCCGCCTGTCTGGTGACAAGCTGGCATTCAGGGGCTGCTTCTGCACGCGCTCATTCCAGGGAGGCCCCAGAGAGCCTCGGACTGAGGCAGAGGACGGGCGTGGGCTGCTGTGTGGTTGCAGCCCAGCCAGCGGCTGCCCTGGTGACAAGGTGTCAGCACCATAGTTCCTGTTTAGAGTTTCCTCCGAAGTATTTCCCAAGCAGTCTGTCTTCCACCTTCACCATTGCTACTATAACACCCTGCACTGTTACTTAGTCAAATGTTTTTACTTACTAGCCTTGACCCAAATGACAAAATCATGGGTTTGGTTTGATGTGATTTTTCTCTGTATCACATTAAAGCAAACTCATAACTATAAAAACTGCTGACGTGTGTCTTCCTGACAGTAACAGCTACTAGATGAACTCACACATGGTATATGCACGAAGTTGTGCAGCCTTCCCAATAACCTTATGAGCCAGGTACTTGTTATCCCATTTTACAGATGAGGAAAACAAAGCACAGGGCAACTATGTAAGTACCAAGCACTGAGATCATGTGGCTAACAACCTTGCAATCCGCTGGTGCTGGGTGGTCCCCGCCGTGACTACTCAAGGTGCCGAGCCTGTGGCGAATTCTGCAGCAGCATGTGTGGTCCCATAAGTTGTGAGAGAGCAGATCAACCTTGACCTCGGGCAGGGGAGGCGCTGGTACCGAGGGAGCACCCCAGGAGCAGGTGATTAAAAATGTGAGGGCACTAGGCTAATCCTCCCCCTCTTGGCGCCGGCACACCGGGTTCTAGTCCCAGTTGGGGTGCCGGATTCTGTCCCGGTTGCCCCTCTTCCAGGCCAGCTCTCTGCTATGGCCAGGGAGTGCAGTGGAGGATGGCCCAAGTACTTGAGCCCTGCACCCCATGGGAGACCAGGAGAAGTACCTGGCTCCTGCCATCGGATCAGCGCGGTGCGCCGGCCGCAGCGCGCCGGCTGCGGCGGCCGTTGGAGGGTGAACCAACGGCAAAGGAAGACCTTTCTCTCTGTCTCTCTCTCTCACTGTCCACTCTGCCTGTCAAAAAAAAAAAAAATGTGAGGGTTGTGCTGATGCAAAGGGTACCTGGAGGGACAGGGTGTGGCGGGGAGTAGGGTTCCGAGGGGGCTCCCAGGGTTCTCCCCAGCAGGGTTCCCTGGAGCCGGGCGGGACCAGGAAAAGACCTGGGGTTGGAAGGGACTGTGCACTTCCACCTCAGTGGGAAGACAGCACATTGACCAGGAGGAAGGAGCAGCTGGCCACTTCGCCCTCCCTGCTGTGGGCAAGTTTATAGTCCTTGATTGGGGGTTTTCTAGGAAAGTGATTTACACCATTCCCAGCTTTCTGAATGAGCCAGAGTGTCAGGAAAGCCAGGTGCTCAGGGCTCTAATCACCTGGCTCACATCCTAGGAGGCCACGTGACCTACCTGTGCTTCCCGGTGTCAGGTGCACCTGGCTGGGCCCCTGAGTGAGTCAGGATGCACATCAGCCCTGTCTGATAGGATGGTCACTCCCAATGGAACTGATGCCGACAAGGAGCTGGGCTCTTCATTTGCATTTTGATTTAAAAACTAAACTAGTATAGAATGTTTTTTTCATTAAACACAACATCATTGTTTTGGAAGTAATCTTTAACTTTCGCATCCTGTAAGATGTTGTATTGTAGCGCATGTGTCAGATACAGGCACACCCAGTTCCTGGTATCTCATTAGTAGTTTTTTTTTTTTTTAATGTTCATGATTCAGTGAAATTTTGGATATTAAACAAAATGTATTTCTAAAATTAATTTCATCCATTTCTTTCTCTTAACATGCTTCTCTGAAGTGACCTATGTGGTGTCTATTACACATTTCTTGGGCAGTGTTGGTGGGGGTTGGCAAGCTTTTCCTGCAAGAAGGTAATGGGTAGGAAATTTTACAGCTTTTGAGCCCCAGTCATGCTCACCCAGATCTGCCATGGCAGAGCATAAATGAGTGAGTGCAGCTGTATCCCAATAAAACTTTATTTACAAACACAGGTGGCAGGTTGGATTGGGCCCATGGGCTGCGGTTTGCAGACAGCCTGTCCATCCAGCATGAGGGTGGTCAGCCAGGAATGGAGCGTGAGGGGCAACGTGGGAACCGATAGGATTAACGAGCTGCCTTGAAGCTAGGCTGAGGAGGCAGGGCGCTGAGCAGGGGCTGGGGTCAGAGGGGCCCTCCAGGAAACTCAAAGGACCAGCGAAGCTCACCCATTCCAGGTACTGAGTGTGTGCTAGGTGCTTCTCACCCCGTTTTGCTTGCCTTGGTTCCTGTACACCCTTCACCCAACCTATAGGGAGGACACAAATGTCCTTATTGCTCCTGTTCTCTAAATGAGGGGAATGAGGTACTCAGAGAGCAGGTGTGAGGGTGAACATGATCCACAGCCAGGCAGCACGGCTGAGGGCACGCATGCTGTGCTGCCCGTCACGGGTGCCCGCTTCCCCCACTGCGCCTGCAGGAGGTAGGGTCGGTGAGTCCGTTTCATGAACACCGGGGACTTAGCCAGGATGAGAACACGCCTGAGTCTCACTTCTGGCACCTGAGGCTGCTCCTGGTCCCCAGTGACTGCCCTCAAAGTCACTCTCTCTGTTCCAGGTGTTGCCTGCTGAGCCCCGTGCCTGCTGTGCTCTGGGCGGTGCACCGTGGCACTTGTGATCCAGGCAATGATCTTCATGCAGGGACAGATGCCCTCCCTGCTCCTCCTGGATGCCTGGGGATCCTGGGAATTGGGGGCTAGGCTGGGCTCCTGGGGTCCACACCACCTTGTCTCCTCAATACATACAGTCACTGGACCTTGCACTGGGCAGATGTCTTCTCCTGGACGCTCAGAGATCCAAGGGGACCACAAAAAGTTGGGGGCGGCATACCCCAGGGAAGCTGTTTGCCGTGCCTGTGTCTGAGTTGAAAGAACGCTGCTATCATGGCCTGTAGGCAGCTTTATGTTCTGCTTTTAACATCCCCGTGGGTTATTTCCTGCACCAATACCTATTTTCAAAGGCCGAAGTTTCAGTGTCTTCTCAGGACTCCAGTTTTCAGAGGTGTCGGAATTTATGGAACCACTACTCCTTGTTGGATGTTTAGATAGTTTCCGGTTTTTTGCCACTATAAATAATAATATAATAAGCATCTTGTACATAAAGCTTTGGTGTGTGTGTTGCTCTGTTGGTCTAGTGTAGATTCGTACAAGGACACCCTCACCAGTGCCCACCAGCTCGTCCATCTCACCTTATTAAAACTGTGCCAAGTGTGCACAATTCAGAGTGTGACCCTCGCACCCCAGTTTCCTTCTGCTTAGTGGTTTTAGGGCCTCTGGGGGCCGACCAGGCAGAGGGAGCTGAAAGCTGCAGAGAAGTTGAACTGATGCTTCTATAGAAGGTACCTGGAGGTATCCAAAGAGTAGACCAGATCCCAGAGGGAAAGGGGGTCCCAGGGGAACGTGCCAGGGAGGAACAGCGATCTGAAGAAGGAAGTCGTCCCTGTGGATTGGAGGAGGGCAGGAGTGGCTTGTGCAGGTGCTCCATGGAGCTGCACCTGCAAGAGAGACCACACCTGAAGGCTCGCTCTGCCCAGGCTAGGGCAAGGTGGTTTCCCTCTGCCGCCTTCCTGGGAGACCTCTTCCAGGAATTCTCAGTGTTTTCCAAAACTTTGGGGAACCAGCCTCGTGTCTCTTTCAAGTGTATCTTCACACCGAGAAAAACATTTAGATCCGGTTTTATTGGGGCCACAAGGTTTTCATAGATAATTAAATCACCTGCCAGGAAATTTGAAAAAATGTAAAAACTCACACTCTAATCAGGAATAGAAGAGCATTGGCTATGCGAACTAGGATGTGGTGGTACAAAGGTGCGGCTGGCATTTCTGAGGCTTGGTTCTTGGCCAGGCCCTTATCATGGATTTGCTTGAGCAAAGTCACTGAAAGTCTGGGGCTTCAGTCCCACTGCTGTATCAACAGCTTGCCTGGCTCTCATGATTTGGGGGGCTGCTGCTGTACCCCAGAACATGCTCAGAGTGCAGAAGGGTGAGCTGCCACCCACCTGGCAGAGGAGCCAGGCCTCAGTGCCATTGCCCTCCCTGCACTGGGCCCCTGGGTCCCCCCAGAACAGCACCATCCCAGAGAGATGAATGGGAGCCACGAGTGTGAACCACATGTATGATGTCAGATTTTTTAGTAGCCATATAAAAAGGAACAAAAAGAAGCAGTTGCAACTGATTTTAATACTACATCATTTCAACATGTACTCAAATATAAAAAAAATAGTGGATTTTGCATTTTTTTTTCCCATGCTACCATTCAAAACCCAGGGTGTGCCTTACCCTCCAGCAGATCTCAGTTGGAACCAACAGAGATGACTCCCTTGCCACAGGCGGCTGGTGGCATCCATGTGGGTCACACAGCCCTAGGGTGGGGAGGCAGGGCCTCAGCTTCCCCAGGGACCTTCTCTGCTGCAGGCACAGCTGCCTCCACAGCTGCAGGTTGCCAGGGCAACTGGGCCTGCCTGGGTCACAGCCCTGTGCTGTCTGCCCCTCTGCAGACCAGAATCCCATCCCGCCTTGGCCTGTTCCCTGCAGAGCTGGGCAGCTTTTACTTGTAAACCTTGGAGCCCCATTGTCCAATTCCAAATCCTACCCTTCCCCCTCCCAACCCCCCCAGTCATGGACACTGGATCCTGCTCTTCCCTGCAGCCCTGCTGGAGGAGCGTCTTTCCCTGATGCTGGGCGTGGCCACTTGCCCTGACCTGACTGTGGCCACAACAGCCAACCCCACAGATTCTCAGCCTTGTTCCCCCATCTCTACAGGGAGCGATGCCCTCAGTGGGCTCTGGGTAATTTTCGGCCCCCTTTTTTTCTGAGGAAGAAACACCCATAAATGTCATCTCCAGCTAGGCACTTCTTCGCTTTCTAAGGCAGAACTGAAGTACGTGACCTTAAAGGTAACGTGGCCTAGCTGGCCTCGTGCTGCCCTTCTCATGACCCAGGGCTCTCAGGAAGTCTGGGGGAAAGACAAACTCTGTGTGTATGTGTGTGCACGTACACACTCCTGTTAGGGAACATGGAGGACGCTTCCAGTGACAGGAGGGTATCCTGAGAGGGTCCTGGTGGCTGCACCCCCACCCCGGCCCTGTTGCTCTGTGAGCCCTCAGCCTGCGTGGCCTGCCCTCCGTCCTTGTTAAGTGGCCCAGGGAGATGTGCCTTATTGCACATTCCGACAAGTGAGTGCCTGAGCTGCAGCCCCGTGGCCCCTTGCTCTGACTCAGGCTGTGATTCATCCCTAATGCGATACTTCCGCAGCGTGGGGCTCACCCAGCAAGCGGGTGTGGGGCAGGTGCCTTGGCCAGCCTTCCTCCTCCAGCCTTGCGCCGCTATTCCTAACTCACGCCCACACCCCACCAAAAACTAGCCCGTGGCAGCCTCAGCCTGCGGGCTTACGGCTTCCCTCCTGCGATTCTGTCCCCTCGGTGACTCCCTGCTGGGTTCCCAGGAGAGCTTGGCAAGGTGCCTGAGGACAAGCACCCGCTCTAAGTGAGCTGCGGCGCCAAGGTTCCAGGTCTGGAAGCCCCAGCCCGGGCCCTCAGCAGGTCTCCCGCTGGGCCAAGGCGGGTGACAGCAGTGGCACCGGGCCACCCTGGGCCCACCCCAGCTCCAGGCTTGACGGTTCTCGTCTGGTTATGTAATCTCCTAAGTTCCCTCCAGGGACTTCCCTTGCTTACCTCCCATTTCATTCATTCAGTGAAGGGTTCCAATGCTCTTCTGCACACCCATGCCGTTCTTTGTTGCTAATTGTGTTAAAATATTCAGAACACAAAGTTTACCACTTCAGCCATTTGTAAACATGCAACTTGGTGGCTTTAAGTACATTCACAACCATACCACCATCGCCACCCTCCAGCGTCATAACTTTGTCCTCTTCCCAGACTGGAACGCTGTGCCCAAGAGACACTCACTGTCCCTGCCCCCACTGCCAGCCCCTGACACCCTCTGTTCTACTTTCTGTCTGTAAACTTGACTGTTCTGGGTACCTCATGTAAGTGGATTCACTCCTTATTTGTCACTTGTGCCTGGCTCGTGCCGCTTAGCATGATGTCCTCATGCTTCTCCGTGTTGTAGTGTGTGTGGAGCTCCCTTCCTTTCTAGGCTGAGTCATAGTCCAGTGTGTGTTTTTGGCTTATCTGCTCATCTGTCAATGGACACTTGGGCTGTTTTCACCTTTTGACTCTTGTATCACTCTGTTCTCAATAATGGACATTTACAGATGCCTAGAACATTCTTTGCCCTTAAAGGGTTTCTAATCTAAAGGGGGGACACTGACTCCTTACAGCACAGACAGTGTGTCCTAGGGGTAATCACAAAAGCAGAGCCGAGGAGCTTTGCTCTACGCTGAAATGCCACAACGGAATGTATGACAACAGCAGGAAGGGACACCAGAGCTGAGGTTTGAAGGATGACAAGTGACAGAGGACATTCCAGCCAAAGAAACAGCATCTGTGCCAGGGCCCAGAGGCAAGATCTCGCTCTCCTCCCAACTTGCAAGTTGCTGGGCCTGTCTTCAGGCAGGGAGACGTGTTGGGAGCAGTGGATATTAGGTAGATGAGTGGGTGGGTTATGGTAAGGCCAGAAAACCATTCCTTATCCCACTGACTGAAGAGTTTTAAGGTGCCTGTAAGAGGTGGAAGAGCTCAGTCTGTGGCCAAGTGAGAAAGACACCAGCTAGGAGCGTGCAGGGGTCATGGCCTAGCCTAGTGAGAAACAGAGTCCAAACCAAGGCAGTGGAACAGGGACCCTGCAGCTTTTCAGGAGCTCTTAGAAGGCACATGGACAGAACCCCGGAGCCCTTTGGATGTGCTGGATCCCTTCCATTTCAGCAGCCGTGATCCAAGTGGATGAGGAGCTCATGAAGAATGGGCATTGCCAGTGGAGTGTGCGGGAGGGGGTGGTGGCAGTGACTGAGCGTTCCAACCTGGACAGGGTGGTGCCTGATCCCGATGACAACGCTCCCTGCCCACTTGTGTGGACTCACAGGATGTCAGCGCCCCCGTCAGCCTGGTCTGGTCCAAGCCCTGATCTCACAGCAAGGGGAGAGACGCTCAGAGAGGGGCCTGATCATCCCCAGTCACACACAGCCAGTCCTTCCCCTGGCTCCGGCCAGCTGGAAAGCCTGAAGACACTCCTCCCCCACCAGGAAACCCTCCTTTTGTTTCAACACTTTTTGTTGCCAGTCACCGCTGGGAGATCCAGGGATGTTAACAAAATCCTGAGCCACGGGGAAGCAGGAACTTGTCACTGAGATTCAGTTTCCGCGTCTCCTGCTCTTCATTCAGATGCCAGTGGGGCTAAGTCTGCCAGCGTCACTCTGCTGTGGCCCCTGGGGGAGTGGCCCTGTTGTCTCAGCGATCAGCCCCATGCTACCCTCCTTGCTTGGCTTAACACAGCTCCTCCTTGCAAACATGCAAGGAGGTGCGTGTTTGTGGGACTGACCTGGTTGCCGATCTAGGCTGCTCAGATTCCCAAGCCCCCAATAGAATCAGCTCAACCTGCCTCGAGTCAGGTGAACCTCCCGTTCCCTCCTGCATGAGCTCCCATGCTCAGCTCGGGTCAGAGCTGATGTAAGGGTGTCAGGGAGCCTGGCCCGATCAGAAGGAATTAGGAGGTGGCCTCTGCCCAGGACCAGCTAAAGATGGACATGAATGACCTCAGAAGCAACAAGGAATGGACCCAGCCTCAGCCACTGCCCACGCCCCTGCCCTGCTCCTCCTGGCGCAGCTTGGACTTGCTTGGATCGTGCCAGGCATGCCTTAACTCTCCTTCTTAGCGCTTCTGGTGACGCCCCCCACTCCCCATGGCACCACCTTTCAGCACCATGCTCGCCCCAATCCCATCCCCCACCCCTCCACCCCCAGCCCCACTGACCTGGCCCAGCCCCACCCACATGCCACTCCAGGTCCTGGGACCGGGCAGCTCTCTTCCCATAGCAGTGGCCTGGTACAGGGCGAGCTGCCTGTCCCCTCCCATTGTCCCCCCTCGTGACTCTGCTTCTTTGTTGTCTGAGGGACAGACAGGACTCTGTATCTTTTGCATCCCAGTCCAGTTCTCTCCGTCCCGATCATCCCATCATCCCTGATCCCTGCTGAAGCTGCCTTTCCCGATCAGATCTACTTTACCCTGTTGCTTTTGCCGTGCCACCATTTGCCACCAGCTGATGTGTTCTATACCCGTCAGAAACTGCTCATCCTGGGCCAAACCCTGTGAGGGATGGGCTGTTACTGTCATGATAAAATGGTTACGTTGAGGTTTAGAGGGGTTGAGTCCATTGTCCTGAGTACCCAGCTGGGGCTCGAATCTGGATCCACCTGGCTGCAGCCCTGTGCCCTTATGCCTTCTCCCCATGCATCAAGCACCTGTCTCTGGCTCCCTCTCCCTGGCGAGAAGGGTAGGAGAAGGGCCTCTGTTGCCTTCATATTTCTTCACTGAGATTTGCTGAACACAGTCCCATACGTGTGCTGCACGTGTAACTCATGGGAAGGGCACCATCGTACCCTGTTTCTAGTCGAGGAAACCGAATCGCAAAGGGCCATTTCCCTAGAGAATGACAGAGCTGAGATTCAGAGCCAGGCAGCGTGGGCACTGCCACCACTCTGCTGCTGAGATGTGCTGAGCGTAAACACCACTCAAGCACCCCTTGGCTTGTCCTTGTTTCCTAAACTCATTCCTGAAGATGATGAAAGAATCAACTTTGCCATCAACGAAGTGAGCACAGCAGCATCACCTGCTGCCTTTAGACTTTTGCTGCGTGCATGGGAGTGTGGGCCCCATGTGCACAGCGATTCACACAGTCACTGCCCAAAGCCCCCCGTGGAGGGATGCACCTGTCACACGTGAGATGTGGCAGGCTCCAGCATGGCCTGTGTGTGTGCAGTGCAGTGCTGCTCTGGGGCCGTGTTTTACGTTTTACTGTGACTGCACACATCGAATCCTGCATCTGCACAGAGAGTGGGAGCTGGGCAGGGGGCCTTGTGGTGAGGATGAGATGAGTGACATGTGATGACAGAGGGGAGGAGGGTTGGACATGCCCGTGTAGAGGAACCCTAGGCAAACGTTAGCTCTTTGGATGAGCTGCTACTGCTCCCATTCGACAGGCGATGACATTGAGGCTTGATATTGATAGGTCATTGAGGATTAGCTCTTGGGATTAGCTGCTACTCTTCCCATTTGACAGGTAATTGACACTGAGACGTGGTGAGGTCTATTAAAAATAATAAGAGCCCTTTCCTGCACACACACCTTGAGGGAAGACACTGGAACCCTGATCTGCCCTCTTGACTTCCTTGTCAGAGAAGGGGGTAGGCCTCCAAGTAGGGTGTTAGGCTATGAAATAGTTAAATATCACAGACCCGGGTTTGGCCTCACTGAGTGATGGGATTGGGGATTTGAAAAGAGGGCCTGTGGCTCTGCCCGCCCGACCGCTAGGACCTGGAGCGGGAGGGCCCGAGAGCCCTGGGCACACAGCGTGATTCTGAAGGCTGACAAATGCCCAGTGTTCCACAGACAGGCCGGGGAGATGGGGCTGCGTGGCCAGAACAGCTGGGCGGAGGCTGGTGGCAGGAGGCGGCGTGAGTCCCTGCTTTGTTCCAGGGCGGTCATGGGGACAATCAGAGGCATAGAGAAGCCCCTTTCCTCTGCCTCTGGGCCGCAGCCCAGGATCCGGAGCTTCCTGCTTGCCAGCCAAGGAGAGCCACCGGGAGAGCCCCAGACGGGCCTCTGCGCAGGGCTGGCAGGCACCCAGCACCCAGGCGGCCTGGCTGGGCCAGGGCTCTGCTCCCACAGCCCTCTGCCCACTCACAGAACGGCACAGGGAGAAAAGACCCAAACCAGGAGCCTTGTGTCCTGGCTAGGGTCCAGTGCCACTGTCGGGGTCTGTGCGGTCATGGGCAGGCCTCTCCTCTCCTCTCTGGGACCCTCACTGAGCTGCTAGGGGAGTTCAGAGAAAGACTCCATTCCCAATCTGCTGTCTAGGACACACACAATAAAGACCTTCAGGAAGACAGAGACAGGGAGGAACGGCAGGTGCTCCCCAAGTATTTTAAAGCCACTCAGGGGGTTTCCGGGAAGGTGGCCAGTGCATGCCTGTTCTCAGAACTCCCCTCTCCAGAGCTCTTGTGAGTCATCAAGAGTCAGACTCGGGAAAACGCAGCCCATGGCAGTGACCTGGGCCGAGTGAAGAGGGCACAGCACTGAAGCTGACCCCTACCTGAGGCACATCACTTCTTTACTGCATAAGGACAGGGCCACCTTTCACTAAGACAGGCAGACAGACCCAAAGACAGCCCCAGGTCCTCCAGGGCCAGCCCTGGAATTGACCCTCTCAGAGGCCCAGCCAGGCCTATGCTGTCCCCTGGAGCAGGTGCACACACACCATTGCCTCCACACTGGCTCAGTGTGGACAGGTGTGGTGGGGTCTCCTACAGGGGGCAGCGGCTGAATTCACAGCCTGAATCAAGAGCTGCCTCTCGTTTTCCTTCTTGGCCATGGCACAGGTGTGTGTGAGTTCCGGGCCCCAGCCATCAATGTCAAGAAAGGGCTTCTTGCCTTAAAACTCTGGATCCATTGCACTTCCTTTTGTGGCCCTCATGGGGATTTGTTTAAATGCTACAGGGCTCATCCTTTTATTATTACTGCTACTCCAACTGCAGGAAGCTCAGACCTTTGTAGATTTCCCCTTGCCCTGGACCTTCTGTGATCTGTCCATCACTGATAGCTGATATGTAGAAGTCGGGGTGAGCGACACATAACATTGCCCATGTGTAACTCCTGATCAGGTCCAGGGATCTCCCCCATAGCCTGCAGAGTAAGACACTTGTCATTCTGGCAGTGTGATAGCAGGAGCAATGTGGCTTTTGGGCCACACAGTGGACCCATACAAATTGTGCAACCCACTGGTTAGAAGCTCAAGGATCAAAACCTCTCTTTCTATGCCCTGAGTCTTGGGATGATGTGAAAGAATACAAGGATATTTTAGGGCAACTTGATAACTGTCTTTAGATTCTGAAGCCAACAAGGCAGGGATGGGGTGGGGCCTAGAATGCCAACATCCCATATGAACACCAATTCTAGTCCTGGCTGCTCTACTTCTGCTCCAGCTCCCTGCTAATGCACCCAGGGCAGCAGACAATGGCCTAAGTCCCTGGGTCCCTACTACCCACATAGGCAACCATGAAGGAGTTCTAGGATCCTGACTTCTGTCTGGCACAGCCCTGATGGTTGCAGCCATTTGGAGGAATGAACCAATGGATGGAATATCTCTCTATCCTCTTCGTCACTCCCTCTCTTTCTCTGTAACTCTGCATTTCAAATAAATAAATCTTAAATAAAAAGAGTTGGAGCCATCAATCAACCCATCACATCCACCTTTCCATGCAATGAGCTCTTGGCTTTTTGGTTAAGTCTCAAGCCTGCAGAATCTTTGCCAATAGCATGGATTTTGTCTTTAACCAGCAAATCTCTTTCACAAAGACTCATCCCTGATCTGTGATGTTTTGTAATTTAATCTATTTTAAAATTCTATTTTAAAAAAGATTTATTTATTTATTTGAAAGGCAGAGTTACAAAGAGGGAGAGGCCAAGGTGGAGAGAAGTCTTTCAATTGCTGGTTCACTCCCCAAATGGCTACAATGGCCAGGACTGGCCCAGACAGATGAAGCCAGAAGCTTCATCTGGGTCTCCCACATGGGTGCTAGGGCCCAAGCCCTTGGGCCATTCTCTGCTGCTTTCCCAGTCCATAGCAGGGAGCTGGATCGGAAGTGGAGCAGCTGGGACTTGAACCGAAGCCCATATGGGATACCGGCACTGAAGTTGGCAGCTTAACCTGCTATGCCACAGCTCCAGCCCCTATTTTAAAATTCTTTACTATAAGTTCTCTATGTATGTGAAATGAAATGGGTACACAGTGGAGAAAACACTAGACTGGAAGTCAAAGGCCTTAGGCTTAAGCATGGCTCAGCTCTTAACCAGCCGCACAATCTGGGCAGCCCTGACCTCCTCTGGCCTCAGCTTTCTCGTCTGTGTACATCAGAGGAGGAATGGCAATGGCAGTGTTTAAGAGCAGATGAAGCGCCAAAGACAGTCTTCTCTGAAAGTATTGAACAATTGGCCAAGGTTGATGCAGGCCACCGCATAAGTTAACTCTTTAGATGCTGGATTGTGGGGGGCATCTGGGCAGAAGGCTCCAGGGCAGCATTTGAGGTTGCTCAGAGCAGGGGCTGTAACTAATGGGTGCAGAGGTGTGTCCACAATTCAGCCATGAGAACATTCCTTTTCATGTGCCCTGGCTGATTGGCAGCCCCATGTGGCACTTTTACCCATAATCCAAGAACATGATGGAGAAAGAGAGGTTGTCAGGCATAGAGAATGTTAAGCTAGGAGTGACAAGACTCACGTTCTAGGCCTTGTGCTACCAGTCACTTGGGAGGACCCCCATTTTTCTGCCTGGGAAGCTGGCATGCAGGTGAAATGGGTGTGAGTGAATGTCCCACCTCCGTGTCGGGCTCACTCACGAGGTGTTTACTGAATCTGCACATGAACCTGATCATACGGTGACCTGAGTTTGGATCCCAGCTCTGCCACTCACTAATCCCATGATTCTCTGTTTCCTGGAGACTCCATAAAAATGGATCCATCTTGGGGACTCATAAGTGATGCCCGTAACACAGCAGTGCCAATAGCTGGTAAACTTGCAAGTGAACCCCACTTTTATTCACCACCGCCACCGCTTTCTGTATTGTTGTGCTCTGAGACACCTTGTCCTTGCTTCTGCCCTCCCTTGCCTGTCATTTGCTGTGTCTCCCTTCTTCCACCTTCTCTGTTCTTTTGTATGGTTCTTCACTTGTTCTTTTCCCTCTGCCCCTCCTGTACATCACCGGCTTGGCTTGGAGAGCCAGGGCATATCCAGCTGAAGTAGCAGAAAGCCCCTCCCTAGTAGGTGTGGCCAATGTGGAAATGTCCCCTGTCCTGCATCAGGAAGTAGAACCAGCTCACAGCCCAACAAGCCCCAGCCCATCTCAGGGTCCCCTGTAATTGGGAGGTGGAAGGTGCCAACAGCACCTGTTGGGAGCAGTCTCATCTCCACGGACAAGGCATGCTCTGGTGAGTTCCACACACCCTTCAGCCGCCCTTCCCTCACGTTAGCAGAATCTTATGTAACTACTGTGGAGAGTTGGCCAAAGCCAAGAAACTCACGCTGGCACAATACCATGAGTTGAGCTCCAGACTGCCTTCTGATTTCTCCCACTTGTGTCCTTCCTCCCCTCGGAGGGTCTGGTCTGGGATCCCACACGGCATTGGGTCATCACAGTTTCCCACAGTCTTCCTGTCCTCCGTGATCTTGACACCAAAGGACACTGATCTAGAATTTTGTAGAATGTTCCTCTGCCTGGGCTTGTCTGCTGTTCTCCTGTGATTACACTGAGGCCATGGACTTTGGGGAAGGAGGCGGTACCCCCGCCTCACCGCATGGTATCCGGGCACAGACGTACTTGCTGCTCCCTGAGTTCAAGCTCATCGCTTCATCGAGAAGGGGTATGCCAGGTTCCTCGTGAAGCTACTCTTTTTCCCCTTCCAAACTCTATTAATTAGAAGTCACTCAGTACCTCCAGCCCACACTCAAGGGGAAGAGAATTCAGCTCCGTGCCCCGGAGGGAAGAATATCAAATAATGTGTGAACATATGTGAAAACCATCGCAGTAATTAACAACTATTTGGGGGAGATACATCGACACCACACAGATATCCTGTTTCTCCTTAAAGTTCATCCGCTAATTTTAGCGCTCCTCCGCACACGTCGCCTGCAGCAGCTACTGCTGCCATTCTCCGACAGCGCTTGTCCGCTTTCCGCATTTAGTATCTAGACTTCTTCAGTGAGATTATCCATTCCTCCCATTTGCCCATTTACTTACATATTCAACGCATTATTTATATCAGTATGGACACACATGATTTTATTTTGTTTTGGGGGTTATAATGCGTTGCTCTGGTTTATTGTGTCACTCGGGTTGTTCCACCTGTGGTCACTGGAAGCTTTTTGGAGCCGGCTCCTGTGTCCTCCCTCGCTTCGTTTCTTTAGTACTTCCTGGCACTACGAGATGGTCCAGGCCCAGCTTGTTCTTCCTATGCCTCAGGCCTTTTATCAAGAAACCTAGTTCCCAAAAAGACTTTTTTTTAAAGATTTGATTTATTTTATTTGAGAGGTAGAGTTACAGGCAATGAGAGAGAGAGAGACAGAGAGAAATGTCCTCCCTCCGTTGGTTCATTCCCCAAATGGCTGCAGTGGCCAGAGCTGTGCCAATCTGAAGCCAGGAGCGAGGAGCTTCCTCTCGGTCTCCTACGTGGGTGCAGGGGTCCAAAGACTTGGGCCGTCTTCCACTGCTTTCCCATAGCAGAGAGCTGGATCGGAAGTGCAGAGAGGCCATAGCAGAGAGCTGGATCGGAAGTGGAGCAGCCAGGACTAGAATCGGTGCCCATATGGGATGCCGGTGCCACAGGCAGAGGATTAACCTACGACACTACAGTGCCAGCCCCCCCCCCCCGACTTTTAATCACCCCAGAGTAACCAGGAAAGTCATGTGACAGGCCCTAGATTTCTGCCAAAGGGCAGAGAATGACTAGCTTTTCCGGACACACTGAGTGGGACTGGGAGGTGGGGATGGAGCTACCTCTTCATTGTGCCCCGTGCATCTGACTGTGACCCAGGTCCCTAGCCCCTCACAGGGTTGCCAGCAGGCTGAGGGGCTCCTGCATGCCGGGGAAAATGGACAGCACTCTGCCCCTGCAAGAGCTGCTTCCTGTGGCCAGCTTTGAAGTTTCTGTGGTCTCAGGGCCCGGCACCCCTGAAACTCAAGAAGTAGATGCAGTGATCCTTGCTGCACAAGGAAACTGCTGATTCTCAGCCCTCGGCAGTCACAATGCAGAGAGACGCTGATCAGAAAGGGCTTGCATTGCAACCCCTGGCCAAGCGCTCCTGCAGCAAGCAGGGGTGACACCAGCCATCTTCATAGCAAGGCCGCCCCCTCCTGTGAGGGGTGGGACAGGAGGCCTGCAGGGAGGGCAGCTGGGGGCTGGGCCACACTGCTGCCCCAAGGCCTGGAGGAAAACCCCTGAGTTCAGAGGTCATATTGCAGTGGAATGTTTCTGAGTAGGCCCAGCAAAGCCCACAGTGTGGGTGTTACCCTTCTAGTGAAATATTTAAATTAAATTTGAAATCACAGAGGGAAAAATAAAGGCAACTTCCTCTCTGAATGCATAGCAAGCAGCAACTCCTCCGCTTAGAGGCTGCAAAGATGGCTCCTTTCGTGGACTGGGGTTTCCTCCTGGCTCCCATGAGGAGCTCTTCTCACCCCCCAAGAGGGGGCTTTCACACTCCCACAAGGGAAGGTGGTTCGCAAGGGGCTGGGCAGGGAGAGCCTGGGTGCTGCAGCTGCTAAGACCCAGTGCAGTTGCTTGGTGGGTCTACAGATTCACAGATCGCTGGAAGTGCCAGCAGAGCTCTGCAGGACGCTGATGGTACATGGGGTCACTGGAGGAGGGAGAGAGCGGCTTGGCTCAGAGCTGGCGGGGGGGGGGGGCAGGTTTTGCATCTGTGAGGCAGAGTGAATGATGATTGCGCACTTGACTTCAGATGCCTTCCTGAAGATGAACTGTTGTTACAAGGAACGTCCGCTGGGCTGGGAAGAATGAGGCGATCATGAACCCTGAGCAAACTCAGCCTGAGGCTCCCTGCTCGTCTCCTGACAAACGCAGTCTCGTGGAAAGAGACTGCATTGAAGATGGACGCATTTGGGCTCAGATCGTCTGACGTCCTGCCAGCTCGGACAGTCTGGGGCTCTTGCTGCTTTGGGGTTCCTGACACACAGCAGACACTCAGGGCAGTGATGTGGATACAGTGAGCCAAGGGAGGTGCAGGTCAGGCTGTGTGCTAGGTCCAACGAGTTGGGAAAGGAGATTCCGTCAGCCCTGGGGAGCATGGCAGGTGGAGATTCCACGAGTGCTGGGGCAGAGCCGGGGAACAGTGGGCACACAGGGTTCGAGGTGAGAAGAGCCATATGCAGGGCTCGAGAAGAACTGGGTTCCTCTAGTGTGGGAGCTGGAATCAGTGGAGAGAGGCCAGGGATAGCCCAACCCAAGGTCAGATGGGGTGCTCTGTGACACTTCCTAGAGACTGGCTGGGATGGGGCCAGCACTGTGATGCAGTGGGTAAGGCCTGGAGTGCCAGTACCTCATGTGGGTGCCGATTCAATCCTGGCTGCTGCACTTCCAATCAGCTCTCCGCTAATGGCCTAGGAAAGCAGTAGAAGATGGCCTATGTGCTTGGGGCTCTGCACCTACATGGGATACCCAGATGGGGCTCCTGTCTCCTGGCTTCAGCCTGGCCCAGTCCTGGCCATTGCAGCCATTGGGGAGTGACCCCAGCAGATGGAAGATCTCTCTCTCTCTCTCTCTCTGTCTCTGTGACTCTTAATTTTTTTCTTTTAAGATTTATTTATTTGAAAGTCAGAGTGACACGCAGAGAGGAGAGGCAGAGAGAGAGAGAAGGGACATCTATCTGCTGGTTCACTCCCCATTTGGCCACAACAGATGAAACTGCCCCTATCCGAAGCCAGGAGCTTCTTCTGGGTCTTCCCACATGGGTGCAGGGGCCCAAGGAGTTGGGCCATCTTCTATTGCTTTCCCAGGCCACAGCAGGGAGCTGGATCAGAAGTGAAGCAGCCAGGAATTGAACCAGTGCCCATATGGGATGCCGGCACCACAGACAGCAGCTTTACCTACTACACCACAGCTCCAGCCCCTGTAACTCTGACTTTCAAATGAATAAATACCATTTTAAAAAGAGAGAGATTAGCTGGGGGCATTTGAGGCACTCTGAGGGTGCCCTGAGCAGATCTGCATGGACTAGCAGGGAGTAGAGTTGGGCACGAAAACCATGGCTGGTGCCCTGCACCTAGAGCTGAGCCAACATAAGGAAGAAGGCATTGGTTAGGACCACCATGTTGCCAATGCTCCAGGTGGATGCTGGCTCCACTGGTTACTGCTGTGCATGGTTGTACGAGTGACTTGGTCTGCACTGTCTGTTTCCTCCCCTGCATGATGGAAAAACGACACCGTCTCTGATGGTGGTGCTGAGGATTCGGGGAGAAGGTGCATATGAAGTGCTTAGCCCAGCCCTGGCCCTCAGCAAGTGCTCCGTCAGTGGCAGACCTCATTATTTGTCATTGTACCCTCTCCTAGGCTTCTCAAACTGCATTGTGGGCAGTTTGGGCCATGTAATTCTTTGATGCTGAGGAGGGGTCTGACCTGTATACTGCAGGAAGTTTAGCAGCTTCCTGGCCTCTACCCATTAGGTCCCAGTAGTCCCTCCCCCCGCCCCCCCCCACACACACATGAAGTGTCTCTGGATATTGCCAGATCTTCCCTGGGAGTAGTGGGAGTACACTGACCCCTGATGAGAACCAGGACCCTAACTCCAGACCTGCCATGTGCTCGTCTTCAGACAGTGAGTATTTTCCTGGTGGGGCTGCAGCTGGCGAGTACAGACCACGCCTGCTTCATAGTTCTCGGGTCCTGGGCCCACCTGGACCTGGTCGAGGAACCCAGCAGGGGAGACTAGGCAGACCTTCCACAAGCAGCTGAGCTCAGCTTGGGGGCGGGGGCAGGGACAGAAAGAGCGGCAAGTGTGTGTCATCTGGCAAAAGCCAGCGTAGAACCAGACAGAGGAGGAGAAAGAGGAGGAAGCACCCCCTCCCCAGACAAGGGCACATACCCCAAAGAGAGGCCATACCACAAGATCCCTACAGCCCATGTGCCACATCCGGTGACATCCAGATCCCACGAAAGCCATCAAATGCGGGTGGGGGAAAGGAAATGGCATTTTTGAGCACCCCTTCTGTGCCAGGTGTTGTTCCGGGCACACCATGAATGGTGTCTCACCCATTTATGTATTACCAGGGAGTAAATGTCTACCAAGTGTCCATTATGCAGAAGGAGCTGTTGAAGGTGCTGAGGATACAGCAGGGAACAAAAGAGATAATACTCCCTTCCCTCCCTGTGCTGCCAGAGACTGATAATGCACAGAAGAAAATGAGTGTGAGGGCCAGGCTGTGGGATGGTGGCGATCACACTGAGAAAGTGAGGAGGGGGGATTAGGCAGGGGTGGGGTCGTGGTTATACAGAGAGGGTCAGCTCTGCAATCGTATGCCCTTGCTGAAAAGATCTAAGGCCCCAAGTCCCATTTCAGTTTGCTTCTTGCCTTAGAAGTATCAATTCAAGGTGACTTCAAAAAGTTCACGATAACGAGGTGGACATTTGGTGCAATGGCTAAGAAGCCGCATGGGATGCCTCATCCCATATTAGAGTGCCTGGGTTCAAGTCCTGGCTCTGCTCCCAGCTCCAGCTTCCCGCTAATGTCCATCCTGAACTATAGCATGTGATGGCTCAAGTAGTTGTCTCTCTGCCACCCACATAGGAAACCCACATTGAATTCCTAGCTCCTGGCTTTGGACTAACCTAGTCCCAGCTGTTGCAGGCATTTGGGGAGTGAACTCAATGGGTAGGTGATCCATCTGCCCATCTCTGTCTCTCTCTGTGTGGCGGTCTCTCTGTGTTTCAAGTAAACATTTTAAAGTGTGTTTAAAGTTCAGGGAAAATGTATATTACAAAAAAAAAACCTGTGAATTTTCAAAATTATTTACACCAAAATAAACTCCTTTAATTTCACTTTCCATGAGCTTTTTGAAGTACCCTTTTATAGTATTTGAGACTCAAGTTCAAAATGAATCCACACTAACAGTTAATCTCCAAACAGAGCACATGATGGCAAACCCATCCTGTTCTTAGGGGCTGTGAGGCCCAGAGACTCACCAGAGATCTTCAACCAGCAGGCAGGGGAGCACATGTGCTCAGATGTGTGGCTCTCGAGTGCTGGGTCCACCTCACCAAGTTTCAGGACACGTCAGGGTTAAACCTCAGATGAGCCCCATGGGCAATGGGGACCTCCGTCTCTGGGGAGACCTTCCAGCAGGCAGCTTCAAGAGCGAGCAAGGAGGAAAGCCGCCAACTAAGGGAAGAGCTTTATAAATAGCTGGGGAGACGAGCAAGGCTGAAATGGGAACAAGCCGGCGGGGCCTGGGAGGGAGGGAGGGAGGGAGGTGTTAATTAATTAAAATAAGCCCACCTGCTCAGCAGTGCTTTTGCAGCACTCCCAAGCCTAGAACTTTCCTCTCTGCTGAGTTCCAGGGAGCTCCCTAAACCCAGAAATAGACAAAGGGAGCTCAGAGGAGCTCAGGGATGCAGATGGGGAGGAGGTCACAAAATCTAGCGCCATGTGCTGTGCTCTCTGAGGCTGGCTTGCTTGGCAAAGGGTGGCGCAGCTGACATCATGGTTTTCACACAAAATGCAAAGTCGGAGACACCCGGTGCCCATGCCACTGTCACATGGCACCTAAACCTGTGATGACCCTGAGTCACGAGGAAAGCTTTGCAGCATCCTCAAAGGATCCTGTTGTCTGCCGGCGGGGACACAGGTAAAGCCACAGCCCTGGACCTGCCTTGGGCCTCGGGGTCATGCCCTCAGCCGACAGACAGGTGGTCAATCACTTCCCTGTATAGTGCTCTCCCCATGGGACTGGGGCACGCCCCTGCAGGCAGGAACAGCATTCCTAGCTCTTGTCTCTCTAAGGACACCAGCCTCCCACATCAGAGTGTCTGGGTTCAAGTCCAGGCTCCACTTCTGATTCCAGTTTCCTGCTAGTGTGCACTCTGGGAAGCAGCAGGTGATGGCCCCAGTACTTGCGTCCCTGTCACCCACAGGGGAGACCTCGATGGACTTTGGGGGATCCTGGCTTTGGCCTAGCTCAGCCCTGATTGTTGTGGGCATTTGGGGAATAAACTAGTGGATGGAAGAGTTCTCTTTGAGTGTCTCTCGCCTTTCAAACAAAATAACACTAAATAAAATCTTTGGGTTCATAAAGGTTTAGCCCTTGGAGAATTCATCTTTAATATACAACCAACTAGGGGCTAGTGCCGTGGCTCACATGGTTAATCCTCCACCTGCGGCACCGGCATCCCATATAGGCGCCAAGTTCTAGTCCCGGTTGCTCCTCTTCCAGTCCAGCTCTCTGCTGTGGCCCGGGAAGGCAGTGGAGGATGGCTCAAGTCCTTGGGCCCCTGCACCCATGTGGGAGATCAGGAGGAGGCACCTTGCTCCTGGCTTCAGATCGGTGTAGCTCTGGCTGTTGTGGCCATCTGGGGAGTGAACCAACGGAAGGAAGACCTTTCTCTCTGTCTCTCCCTCTCACTGTCTGGAACTCTACCTGTCAAATAAAATAAATAAAATCTAAAATATACAACCAACTGGTCACCAGTCCCTCCAACCCTCCAGGCAACAGACCAGATTTCTGCACCTGAACTGCATCCTTCAGGGGTCCCTCGGTGCTGTCCGTCTGGTCCCTGGGCACGGAAGGTTGAGGCGTCTTCGGCTCCTCTGCCCTCCCTTTCCCCCACCTTGTCCCTCCCGTGGCCTTCAGTTACATCAGCTTCCAGGGGGTTTCTCCCGCCTGCTCCTCCCTTCCCTTCCCCTTTGTCCTGATTTGATTCAGACCTGTTTGCTGGGCTGTGAAGACACCTTTCGTCTTCCTGCTGATTATATGTCCCCTCCAGCCTCTCTTGCAGACCCCACCTTGACCAAAACCCCCAGACAGAAGTGGGCCACGTTGGCTGGCGCCGTGGCTCACTTGGCTAATCCTCTGCTTGCGGCGCCCGCACCCTGGGTTCTAGTCCTGATTGGGGCGCTGGGTACTAGTCCCGGTTGCTCCTCTTCCAGTCCAGTTCTCTGCTGTGGCCCAGGAAGGCAGTGGAGGATGGCCCAAGTGCTTGGGTCCCTGCACCCATATGGGAGACCAGGAGGAAGTTCCGGGCTCCTGGCTTCAGATCTCTCTGTCTCTCTGTCTCTCTCTCACTGTCTATAACTCTCTCTCTCTCTCTCTGTCTCTCTCTCTCTCACTGTCTAACTCTGCCTGGCAAAAAAAAAAAAAGAAGAAGAAGAAGAAGAAGAAGTGGGCCACATCTCTTCCTTCTGCAGAAACCTGCCCTTGGCTTCCCTGTTGCATGCATTTTTTCCTGCATAGCCCTCACATTTTCAGAGCTTCTTCTCTGTCCCTTGTCCCCAGTCCACACTTTCCATCTCGTCTCCTGCTTTTCCCATATCTGACCTAGACCCTCAGGCTCTGGGCCCCAGTCCACTCTGTGCTCCCCAGCCACTGTGCATTTGCTCATGCACTGTCCTCTGCCAAGGTCTTCCCTTCCATGGCCACATGGCCACATGGCCACATGGCCACGTCCTCTTTAAAACTCAGCACCAGGGGCCAGCACTCTGGCTCAGTGGGTTAAGCCTGAGCCTACAGTGCCAGCATCTCATATGGGCACCTGTTCAAGTCCTGGATGCTCCACTTCCAATCCAGCTCCCTGCTAATGCCCCTGGGAAAGCAGTGGAAGATGGCCCAAGTCCCTGGGGCCCTGCACCCATGTGGAAGACCTAGAAGAAGTTCCTGGCTCCTGGCTTCTACTTGGCCCATCCCTGGCCATTGTGGCCATTTAGGGAGTGAACCAACAGATGGAAGATCTCTCTGTGTGTTTCTCCTTTTCTCTCTCTGCAACTCTACATTTCAAATAAATAAATCAATGTAAAAGCAACAACAAACTCAGCCCCGAAGCCACCCCCTGTGTGGAGACGGCCCTGGCTCTCCTCCCACACTTCTGCTGGCGGCACTCACCTCCTTTCCCGGAGCTCCCTGGCATTTAGCCTTCACCTCTCCTGTGATGTTCGCACCAAACACCAAGTGACAGTTACCCCGATCTCTCACCTCCCCTGAAAGGGTCCCCAAACCTTATTGATTCCATATCCTCTAGCAGAAGTATTTTAGAGAATGTATGCCAACACATGCATATTTTATTTATTTATAAATTGAATGACTGTACTTACATACTTCGTACATATAAAACACATGCATACCATTAGGAATCTGCAGAAAGATGTGATTAATTAAACTAAGTAGAAATAGAAGCCTCGGGGTTTCCTTCCTAGGCCCGAGGGACTGCGTGTACCACACTTTCGAGACTACTGGTCCAGTGAATGGAGGGTGCTCAGGCTGTTCGTGGGGGTGGGGATGTCCAGCTGAGAATGGACGCAGGTGTGAGAGTCAGGCTGGTCTGGGAGGGAAGGAGCCCCCCGGAAGGCTGCTGTTGCCCACCGGCTCCAGGAAGGGGCACAGCAAGCCAGAGCAGGAGTGGCCGTCAGGGAGATTCGGGGGACAGGAGAGACTGGCACATGGGCACAGTGGCTGCCCCAGGATGCCAGGCTCTTTCAGATGCCCGTCCCTGTCTCCAGTGAGCAGAGCCTCAGGGAGCGGGTTAGGCCATCAGCAGGAAGCCGTCCTGGGCAGTGGCAGCTCTCAGCAGAGACACTAATACGATGTGAAAGAAAAAGTCCCTGGCTCCCGTGTGATTTGACAGATAGGAAACTAAAGCTCCAGGGAAGGGACTTGCCCAAGGTGACCGTGACACTCAGACATGTGAACCCTCTCACCCTTGGCATCTGGCTTGTGCATTAGGCTTCTCACCCTTAGGCATACTCCCATCACCACCCAACAGGGCCCACACAAGCACAGCTGAGCTGGTGGGGATCCGGGAAAGAGGGGCAGCTTCTACCAATGTCCTCAGCCCCCCAACACACAGATACACACGCATGTGGACACACACACACTCCATGCTGTCATACTCACACATGCACACTCACACCACATGATGCATGCACACCAGCAAGCCAACCTCTCTGAGTCAGGGCCCCTTCCCAGAATGCTCTTTGCAGATGTCCCTGCCTTCACAGGCGTCTGTCTCCAGGCCTGGCCCTGTGCACTTCTTCCCAGAACATCTTTCACTTTCAACAAACACAAAGAAGCTGAGTGTGGCCCACAGTATAATCGGGGAGACAGATGGGGCAGGGTGGAGGACTGTGGGAGGAGAGACCCATACCTGTCTGTCACCCCGCTCTGGGCCAGAGAGCTGTGGAAGGCTTGCAGAACAGGTGGCCAGGCCTTGTGCCTGCTCTGCTTCACCTGGGTCCTCAACTGACCTCTTCCTATGCCGTTTGCTGTGGAGCTGGGAAAGGCAGTGCAGGAGTGTTTGGGGACACTCCTGGCCCAGGGGTGTGAGAGGATCCCCAAGCCCCAGGTTCCCATGGTACCATTGGCCCCACCAGCCAATGCCCTACCTGAAAGGAAATTCATTCTTTCATGTATTCAATCAACAAGCATTGAATGAGCACCTCCTGTAGATGGTATCTAGGGAAGAGTCACTTAAAAGAGCAACCAGAGTCTGCCCTCAGTGGGACTTGGCACAGCCTACACTGAAGTATGGTGGGCGTGGAGGAAGCATGAGTCGGGCCAGTTCACACCGCGACCTGTTCGTGGGAGAGGGAAGGGTCCCAGCAGGGTAACCAGGAGGGGAAGAGGAGAAGGGGAGGAAGGGAGGCTGCACCCAGGTACACTCACCCCTCACCACCAGCGCTGCTAGCCGGTGGCTACAGTGCTACGGCGTGGCCTGACAGTGCAGCTTTCCAGGCCCTGACTCCCTGAATACCGGAGTCCTGGGGCGGGCCTCTTATCCACCCCATTTCATAGATGATGAGACGGAGGTGCCAAGAAGCTGCTTGACCTAGGTTTTGCCATCATGGAGTGAGAGGGCCAGGCAGAGACCGCACTCCCCACCGCTCAACACAGCTCCTCTCATCTCCATAACCACATGATGATCTGACGTCATAGAGCACCTGTGGGATATTGTCGGGGAACCGAGGTGCTGGGAAGTGAAATGAGCAAGCCACAGCCTCACAGCTGTCAGGGCCACGGGCCAACCTCCACCCAGGGCTCCACACCCCCAGACCGTTATACTCGGCTACAGTGCCGAGATGCCAGGGCACAGGCAGTAGCGTCAGGCGTCCGGTATGAGCAAGGGAGGGGAGGGCACAGTGGCGCAGTATGGAGGTCTCTGAGTCAGTTAAACGGAGCTTACCATCCAGCCCCCCCCACCTAGGTCTCTGCCCCAAAGATTTGCAAGCAGGTGTTCAAACAAAACCTCGCACCTGAGTACTGACAGCGGCGCCATTCACAACACCAAAAGGTGAAAGGTGGGAGTAACCTAATACCCATCAGCAGAGGCCAGCATGAACAAAACGAGGTCTTGCCACACAGGGAGTGTTACTCAACCCCTGAGGGGATGGAATTCTGGTACATTCAACAACATGGATGAACCATGAAAACTTTGGCTGAGTAGAAGAAGCCAGACAACAAAGGTGATCTATCCTTTGATTCCATTGATTGGAAATAGCCATGAAGCGGATTGGTGATTGACAAGCCCTGGGGGAGGGCAAATGGAGGATGACTGCTCATGATGACAGGATTTCTGGCCGGGGTGACCAGGAAGTGCTGAACCTAGAGGACAGTGCTGGTGGTTGTGCACATGTGTGCAGTGAGTGCCCCGAGACCTTATACTTTAGTGGTTAAAATGGTACATTTTATCTTATGTGTATTTTATCCAATAAGAAAGGATTGAGTGAGGAAGTCCTCAGGACTCAGCATGAGGTTCTTCCTGAGAAAGCTGGGGACTGGGTGTTCTAAGGGGGAGCAGTGGGAACGGTGCCCCGGTTCTCCTGAACGGGCAGCCTCTGCAACTCAGGGAATGTCTTGGGAATCAGTCATCGTTAGGTCGCTTATGACTGCATCACAAGTGGCATAACAGCTACCAATGTATCTGTCCAGCAAAATAGTATTTTCATTTATAGTTTAAGGCTTATTTATGTATGTGAAAGGCAGAGTGACAAAGGGTGGGGGGAGAGAGAATTTTCCTCTGCTAGCTACAGTAAACATGGCCGGGTCAGGCCAAAGCCAAGAGTCAGGAAATGCATCAGGGTCTCCCATGTGAGGGGCAGGGGCCCAAGGACTTGAGCCATCTTCTACTGCTTTCCCAGATGCTTGCATTAGCAGGAAGCTGGATTGGAACTGGAGCAGCCAGGCTCAAACCGGCGCTCTGATACGGGATAGGTCATCACAAGCAGTGTATCAACCCACTGTGCCTCCATGCCGGCTCCAGCACTGTTTCTGATATATGCCCAGCCCACCCCCATGGAGGCTGGCAGACCCCAGTGTGCCTCAGACACCCCACGAGCTCTGTGAAATGACAGGCTCCAGGGCCTCAGGCCTAGATGTTTGAGTTCAGCAAGCAAGAGCCAAAGCCAGGAAGCTGTGGCTTCCAAAGCTTCCTGGGAGCTGTGACGCAGCAGCACAGCCAGTCTGCACACAGAGTTTTTGGGAGTCCTGGTCGTGGCCTCCGTGGTGTGGGAGGCTGTGGCAGGTACACATCAGTGGGCTTTGCATCTCGTGCCCTCCCTCCACCCTCTCCAGAAGAAACTCTGACCAGGGTCGCTGCTATCCCGTCCTGTCCTATTACCTGGTCCCTTGGGATCCTCTCTGTTGTCCAGATCTCCCAGGAGGGTCTCACCTCAAACTTGGTGTCCCCCAGACCAGAGTCCTAGAAACTCAACCCTTGGAAATGGTCCTTGGCCCCCACAGAGCTTGTCGGTCCCCAGGGGCAGGCATATGGGTGGTATGGTCCAGCTGTGGCCAAACCCAGCTCTGCCCAGTTCAGGCCGGAGGGCCCCAAGAGACTTTTCCACTTTTTTGTGCTTGTTTACATTTAAAAAGTCTGTTTCAAAAATGACATGTGGTTATTTTTAGAGAAAAGGAAATAGAAAGTGAAGGGGATGTAATTAATCAGCCAAAATTCTTCTACTCTGGGATAGTGATGGTTACTATTTTATTGTTTAACTCTCTGGATTTTTTCCTTTGCAAATGTGTGTGTGTGCCTGTGTGTGCATGTACATTGTTTATTCATTCAACCAATATTCCTTGCATGCCCACTCTGTGTTAGGCACTTCACTGGGAGCTGGGAGTACTGGGGTATATGATGTAGACCAAGAGACCTGTGCCGTTAAGCCTCCCCCTGCGACACCAGCATCACATGTGCGTGCCAGTACGAGACCCGCTGCTCCACTTGGGATCCAGCTCCCTGCCAACGCGCCTAGGAAAGTAACGGAGGATGGTCTGAGTCCTAGGGTCCCTGTACCCATATGAGAGACCTGGAAGAAGCTCCTGACCCAGGCCTAGCCACTGTGGCCATTTAGGGAGTGAAGCATTGAATGGAAGATACCCTCTCTCTTTGTGTCTCTTTCTCTCTCTAACTCTGCCTTTCAAATAAATTTTTTTAAAAAATCTTTAAAACAAATGATATAGATCAAAACCTCTGCCCTCATGGAGCTTGCAATCTACTCACCTGTATAAATTGAAAAGATAGCAGCAATGAGCAGTAGTGCAATGCCTTTAACAGTCTTTCCCACTTAGCAGGATATGGGGACTGTCGTCCAGTGTTGATGCGTGTAGATCTACACTACTGCCTTAATGAGTATATAGTATTTATTTGTCTGTATATATCATTAGCTAATCTATTGGAGACAGATTTGTCCTAATTTTTCACTGTCATAAGCAACTTTGAAATGATCAGCTTTCTCGAGTGATCTTTGATGCCTTTTTGAGACCACCTTGGGCTAAATTTGTAAAAGTAGAATTCGGGGGAGGAAGGGCCTGTTTTCATGATTGTTCTTTTCCTTCAGATGACTTTTAGTTTTGAAATAATTACAGATTCACAGGAAATCGACTTGCAAAGGTAGCAGAGTCCTGTGTACACGTCACGCAGCTTTCTCCCCTGGTTTCATTTTGTGTAACTGAGTACAGTATCAGAAGCAGGCATCAACGTTGGTGCCACATGTGCCTGTGTTTGATGTTGTTTTATCACATGTGAAGAGTCAAATCAATAGCACCAAAATCAAGATACGGAAGAATTCCATCCCCTAAACACCTCTCCCCCCACCCCCGCCCCGTCGTCAGTCATGAGCACACTTCTCCCACCAACCACTGCTAACAGCTCCTCTCCATCTTGATGTCGGGCATTTCCAGAGTGTGATCTAAACTGACTCACATGGTTTATGACCTTTCTTGTTGTTTCTTTTTTTAGATTTTAAAGGACCCTTTTATTTGTAACTTTGAGGAGTTCCTTTGTCACGACTCCATACTGTGCTACGTCCATTGCTCTTTCACAAATTCTTTAAAGCTTTTCTGTTTATTGGGCAAGACTGATTCCTTCTCTATGATTTTAGAGGAAAAAAGGATTAAGTCTTATTTTCGAAAGTTGTATTTTCAATATTTTCTCTTTTGGCTTTATTTTTTATTTATATCTTTACATTAATATGCAGAGAACAGATGTAATGTAGTTCATAGATACAATTCTAAGAATATAATGATACTTCCTTTCCTGTGACCTTTCGAGATTGGCTTTCTTCGACTCAGCATATTGTCTTTAATATCCATCCAAGTTGTTATATGTCTCAGCCATCTGTTCCTTGTTATTGTTGAAGAGTATGCCGTGGTATGGATGCACCATAGTTTGTTTACTTAGCCACTTATCATAGGGCAGATGTTGACCTTGACAATGAAGACTGCGGTGTGCATTTTTGTGCAGGTGATGTGGGCTAAAGTTTCATCTCTCTGAGATAAATACTCAGGAGTTCTCCTGCTGGGTTGCATGCTAAGTGGATGTTTAACTCTTTTGAGAAATGGCCAAACCATTCTTCAACGTGGCTGGACAAATTTACATTCCCACAGCAATGGAATACTTCAAAAACTTCATGGAAAATGGTACTAAAAGATATGCACATTTTCCGTGAACTTTTTGAAGTACCTTCATATGACATCCAGTTTCTCTGAGTCCTCACCAGCATGTGGTATTGTCATTATTTTTATTTTTAGCCGTTTTGATAGCTAGGCAGTGATATTTCATTCTGGTTTTAATTTGCATTTCCCAATGGCTAATGACGTTGAACAATTTTTCATGTGCTTATTTGCCATCTGTGTATCTTTTTTGACAAAATGTTTATTTGTGTCTTTTGCCCATTTTCCAATTAACTTGAGTTTTGCTTGCTTCTTACTGTTGAGTTTAGAGAGTCCTTTATCCATTCGAGCTATGAGTTGCTTGTCAGATTTGTGTTTGTCAAATATTTTCTCCTTGTCCGTGGCTTGTCTTTCATCCTCTTAATAGGGTCTTTTTGCAGAGCAGGAGTTTTAAATGTTCATGAAGTACAATATATTGATTTTTTTTCTTTTATAGATCATTCTTTTCACTTTATGTCTAAGAACTCTCCAGTGAGTTATGGGTCATGAAGATTTTCTCCTGTGTTAAGTCAAAGTTTTACATTTTGTGTTGAAGTCTATAATCTATGTTGGGTTAAATTTTGTATTAATTGTAAGGTTTGCATTGCATTCCGTTGTTCTGCTTATAAATAGCTAGTTGTTCTGACACCATTTATTGAAAAGACCATCCTTGGGCAGGTACCGTGGCACAGAGGGTTAAGCTACAGCTTGGGATGCCTACATCCCATATTGCAGTGTCTGGTTAAGTCCAGGCTACTCTGAGCTTATGATCCAGCTTCCTACTATTGCTCCTGGGAGGCAGCAGTAGATGGCTCAAGTACTTTGAGTCCCTGCTGCTCACGGGGAAGATCTGGATAGGAGTTCCTAAATCCTGGCTTCAGCCTGGCCAGGCCCCAGCTACTGTGGGCTTCTGGGGAGTGAAGCAGTAGATGGAAGATTAAAACCAATCTCTCTCTCTCTCTGTCTCCTCCTTTCAAATAAATAATTAAAAAAAAAAATAAAGAGAAGACTGTTCTTCCTCCACTGAATTGCTTTTGTGAAAACTCAGTCTGTCCCAGTTGTGTGAAACACTTGCTGAGGTCCTGCTCCAGCTACCGTGTGTCTGCCCGGCTGCTCCCACACAGTCTTGATTGCTCTAATCATGTGACCCATCTGCAAGTCAGGTGGAGTGATTCCTCTCACCTTATTTGCTTTCTCAAACATGTGCCGGATGTCCTGGTTCCTTTGGCATGCAGTCTTTAAGGGCCGGTGATAACAGATTCCCAAGTGGCTCCTAAAAGCCGGTACTCGTTGAAACGGCCACCCGTGGTAGAGGGGAGTGCTGTTTCCATACACCCACACAGCCCCTGGCTGCTCTTGTTCTATTTAAGTCTCCGCCTATCTGATAACTGAAGAGTTCTATCACATCCTCATTTTAAACTGCATGTCTCTGGTTGTCTTTGAAGCTAAGCAGCCAGCCAGAGCCATTAGATGTAGAGTATAGAAGGCTGCTACTCTGATGACTCGAAGCCTCATGTTTAAGGTTGCAGAAAAGTCCAACAGAGGAGGCAGGCAGGTTGGGTGACATCCATGCTGGCCCCTCTTCCTGTCTGAAAGCATCGCAACCCTCTTTCTTGCTTATTCTCAGCTTCTAGAAACCGAACCAGCTGCCCAGGAAGCCACACGCACCCCAAGCAGGCGACCCTCTGCAGCAGAGTCCAGGTGTGCCTTCAGGACGCATTCAGATTTCCCCACGTCTCACCTCCATGGTTGTCACTGCCCAGCCTCACTCTGCTCCCATGGAATGATAGTCACTGCCACTGCTGTCTGCCAGTGCCCGGCTCCCACGTGTGTCCCCTGGGACCTCTTCTCAACCCAAACACAGAGGGTTGTGGCCCAAGTACAAGGCGGGGCCCTGCTCTACTCAAAATGCTCCCTCCCTGCCCAGAGTTTCAGCTAAGGCTTCTGGATGGCCCACGAAGCCCTGCGGGACCTTAGTACCAACGTCCCCACGCTCCCTGCTCAGCCACCCTGCCTAAGCCACTGTGGTGTCCTTGCTGTTCCTCAACACACCCCAAATGCTGTGCATTCTTGGTCTGCTTTGCTGTCTTCATCTGTCTGTCAGACGGTCCCGTCTGTCTGGAATGTCTCGCTCCGCTGTCTGCGTGGGGTCCTTCCTCACCTTCTCCCTGGGCCCCGCCGGAGCCCACACTCGGCTCGGCACTCCCTTGGCTGCTGACTCCCCATAGCTCCCAGCAGCAGGTGACACACGCCAGCTGTGCCTTTGCTCATGGGCTACCTGACTGTCTGTCCTCCCAGAAGGGCAGAGTGCGTTTCATTTTGTGCTTGCTGCTCGTTCACTGGCATCTACACCACTGCTCTCAACGTAGCTGATGCATGGAGGTGTGGGATCATGGCCGCCTAGTCACCAACCCCTTATTGTAGACGTTGAGATTGTTTCCAGTTTTGTAGTAAGCAATACTACCGTGAACATCCTCGAGGTGAAGTGCTTGGGATTAATTTCTACGGTGGAACTGACGACTGTTTCTCCAGCAGGGCGGTGTCGCCGCCCATGCCTACTGGGGATGGGCGAGTGTGTCTTTCCCCGCTTCATGCTCACTCACCAGCCCTGGGGCCTTCACTCTCAGAAAGGCCTTGCCAGGTCGTCCCTGGCCACTCCCTCCTCCTGTGAGTCTTCAAAGAAGGAGCTTGGTGTAAGTGGTAGGAGCTGCTGCCAAGCCGCCTGAAACTCAAGGGCAGAGCTAGAGAGGAAGGCAGTGGAGTCTGGGCCGGGTGGCCAGATGAGGAGCTTTGTGGGAGGCCTGCAAGTGTAAGGGAGCACTAGGGGCATCCAGTTTAGCAAATGGAGAGGGTATTTTTGAGATCCTGCTCTTGCATTGTTACTCTTCCTCATCCAGTTCAGAATAGGACCTAGTGATCTGACAGTTCAAAGCCTTGTCATCTTCCCAGGGTCTGCAGGTCGGGGACAGGCCCAAAGAGTTGTCTTTTGAACAAGCTCCTAGCTGCTGCAGCTGCAGGTCCAGGAGCCACGCTTGGAGAAGTGCTGGCCGGCAGCAGGGGTGCCCTTGCCCTCTGGTTCTTTCCCCGAGCCCTGCAGGCCGGGTTAGGCACCGGGCTCTGTGTCCCGCGGGATCTCCCTTGCTGCGCCGAGCACAACACAGCGATGCAGTCTGTTCCCAGATCTCCCTTCCCTGAGTAGAAGTGGACCCTCCAGAGCCTAGTGAACTGTGCAGCACAGGGGCCTGGAGAGATGAGGAGCAGCCCTAAGTCTCCATTGGTGATGGCCATGGAGCTGGCTCGTGCACTGAGCAGCGGAGAAGCACAGGGAGGGGACCCTGGGGTTAGAGAGTTGGAGAGCCAGGTCACTCTCACCTCCTCTGACCCTCAGATGCTTGATGGCGTCAAGAAGCCGTCAGAAATGAAGCAGAGAGGGGGTGTTGTGACACAACGGGTTAAGCCTCTGCCTGCTGCACTCGCATCCCTTCCATAGGAGTGTTGGTTTGAGTCCTGGCAGCTCCACTTCTGACCCAGCTCCCTGCTTATGCACTTGGGAAAGCAGCAGAAGATGGCTCAAGTGCTTGGGCCCCTGCACCCATGTAAGAGACCTGGATGAAGCCCCTGGCTCCTGGTTCTTGGCTTCTGCCTGACCCTGCCCCAGCCCTGCCATTTCATCTATTTGAGGAGTGGACCAGTGAATGGAAGGTTTCCCTCTCTATATAACACTGCCTTTCAAATAAATCTTGAAAGAAAGCTAGCAAGCAGAGGGTTGGCCCAGTTGGTGAAGAGCTTGAGACCCAGAGAAGGGGAGAAGTGACTCCAGTCACAGCCCAGTGTGGTGACGCTGGTGATGACAGCCCTCAGGAGAGGAGGCGGAAGGGGAAGATGAGCACTACATGGCTAGAGTGCAGACACGGGGAACGGGCCTGGCTTCACCCGTCACGGGCCTTGACTTGCCCACCTGAAGCCTGAGGACGACACCAACCCTATGATGCCTTTGAGTGGATTGCACATGGCCACGTGTGAATGACAGGTGAGACTGCCCTGCCTTGCCATGATTTCTGCTGGACATCCCCCTTGGGCCTGCAGACTTGGTGTCATCGTCCTACAGAGCACCATGGTCTCTGGTTCTACTCTGACCAAGAGAGTCTCAAGCCACAAGGTGGGGGGGGGGGGGTCAAGGGGGAGAAGCTGGAGAACTTTCTAGTACCTTCCAGGAAGAGCACACACCTGAAGGTGCAGACGGGGCCCCGTGTGATGTCAGCCCCTGCTCACATTCTGTGAACTTCCCTTCCCTTGTCACCACATCCTCCTGGGGCTTTCAGTGTCAGAGCTCAAGGGGAAGGTGCAGGCAGAGCTAAATATAGAAAGGCACCTTCTGGGGTGAAATGCGTGGGCCGAGCCCCGGGTGAGGGGGCGTCAGCGCTGGCTAAATTTAGCAGGCATACTTCCTCTCCTCTCCCCTGGCATGCCATTATGCAAACACAGCCCGCGTCAGTTTCCCTGGGGGCTGGTTCAAGGGGTGAAGAGGGGAACGTTGAAATGGAGCCCCAACCTGGTCCCATCCATGATCCCTTTCTCCCCTCCCAGCAGTTCCGGGAGCTGGGCACAGAGGATGCCGGGATCTTACTTCATAGACGAAGACTCAGGGTCCAAGAGAGGCCAAAGGTCTTGCCCACCCCTCATGCAGCAGAGCCTGGACGGAACCTCAGGGTTTCCCCCTGACAGCCAGGGCTCTGGCCTTGGTACCCTGGTAGCTGGTAAAGGGCCCCCAGTCTATGGGCGAATTTAAGAGGCCTGAGCGGTTTGTGGGCTGCTGGCAGAAAGCCAGGCATCTCAGGAAGATGACTGGTCATGGGCCAGAGCCTTGCTGTCCACCCAGCAGCAGCCTGGGCCTCACCTAGGAAACTTAGCAACGCCAGGCCCAGCCCACCCCGCATCCGCCCGGTCAGGCTCTGTGTTTCAGCAAGGTCCCCAGTGATTCGTGGATACATCATGGCTTCAGGAGTACTGCCTAACGCTTCGAGTGGGCTCACTTAACCACTCAGTTAACGGAATCTGAAACTCATCCCTCCGATCCCTCCTTCATGCCTTTGGCCACGTGTTGACTCAGTCCCATGTTTGCAGTGTTGCGCTCAAAGCAGGATAGAAAATAGCCACTGAGACTGGCAAGCCTCGCTGTGTGCCTGGCGAGACGTTGTACTGTAGGCTTATTCATTTGTCCCGTCCCCACTGAGGCACGAGGCAGGCATGTGCAGTCGGCAGAAGCAGGTAATGGCCAGAGAGCCCAGGCTCACGGTCAAGGTCACGGAGCATATGGAGCCAGGATCCCATCCAGGTGTCTGGCTCTTCACCAGGCAGCACCACCTCATCTGAGGGTCAAGGAAGGACCAGGGCAGCTTGGCCCCAGGCAGCACTCAGACTTCACGAGCCAGGAAGAGCAGAGTGATCAGCCGTGCAGGGGTTGGTGCACATTTTGGTGTTAGGCCAGGAGCCACTTACTCATGTGTTCCACCCAGGCCCCAGACAGTGCACCCCACCCGCAAGGCTGCCACACACCCCTGACCCCCCGTGCCCTCTGGGACTCCACCGAACACAGGCTGGAAGCCACCCACACAGTCCACCTTCTGCGTTTTGCAGGTGAGGGCCATGTCCTCCTGTGGCCTTCAGTCCATTGAGATTCCTCAAAGCCCAGGAAAAGAAATAGTGGATCCCCATTTCACAGATAAGGAAGTTCAAGTCTCAGGCTCGTCAACAAGCAGCCCCAGGGACCCAGCTGGCATGTGACCACAGGGGTGTGGCATTCTGATGAGTAGAATGACCCCAACACTGGTGATTATGGTAATATCAACACCATGGAGACAGCAGAAAGATTACAACTCAAGGATGAGGGAGAAAGAGTACTGGCAGGTTACCAGTGCTTGCTGAAGGTGAACTGCCCTGAGTGTGGCTGGATGGTGATGATGATGATGAAGATGATGACGTGAGGTTACTCTACAGTCTGTGCTCCCAGTGCTGCTTCCCTGAGTGCTTCCTGCAGGTGAGGGCCCCCCAGCCCCCTCCAGCAGTTAAAATAAGTGGGTCAGAGAGGGGAAATGGCTTCTCCATGGTCAGGGACCAAGCAGAGGTGCATCTGGCTTAGATGTGTCATTTTTCCAGGAAACCATGACATCTGGTCACCTGGCTGGCCCCTGGCCCCTTCATTTTCTCTCCCTGGGGCTGAAGGCTCAATGGCCTCTCTCACAGGAACCTAAGGCCAGGAGTCTGGGGTCGTAGCATCAGTCCAGCCTCTGCTGGGCTCCCACTTGCACTTCAGCACAGTTGTCACCCAGCATTTTCTCAATGCCTCGCCCCTGCCAGGCATTCGGGACACAGGACAAACGATATTTGGACACCAGCTGCGTGCGTGCCCTGAGCGACCTCAGGCATGGAGAGTCCATGCATTGCTGCCTTGGCCGCTGTGCTGATGGTGTACCCGGTTCTCCAGGTTCTCAGCGTCCCGCATGCCTATGATCTTGCTCGGTTTGATCACTTCCCGGGGTCACTAGGGCAAAGGAGTTGGCACCGTTTTAAGCCTTTTGAAACATGTTCTTAACCAGCCCCCAGAAAGACACAGTTTTAAAAATGTTCAATCCAGAAAGATCGTCTGGAAGACCCTCCATCGGCAGGGGTAATTTACATAAAGTACGTAGGCTCTGATGGCATGTCCAGGGCTGTGCGGCAAGGGAAGGTGGTGACATGGGGCGACGCTGGACACCACTGTAACAAATGAAGAAGCAGCTCGTCTAGCAGATGTGAGCCACAAAACTGCCTGTGTGCCTCGCACAGGGCTGCCAGGAGGGACCTTGGCTCTGAACAGTGGCCGTCTCTTGGGTGGGATTCTAAGTCGGGTTTTTATAATTTCAGAAACTTGCACAGCATGCGCTGTGTCTATAATCAGAAAAAAGCCATCAGCTCCTTCCCCTCTCCTCATCCCCTTGCCAGAAACGTGGGCGGGAGTTGCCAGTAGCCTAGGAGGTGGGTAGCTGCCAGACTGAGTCCTGGGTAGCAGGTGCCAAGGTGGGTGCTGGCAGGATGGGATCTGAGAGCCGGGTGCCGTCCTGGCTGGCCGGCCCAGTGTATCCTCGGGACCAAATAGCTAAGCTGGCCCTGGGCCCGCCCCTTCTTTGCAGAGCTGGCTGTACAGGAGTGTTCTCTCTTTTCGCCCTCTCCACTCTCCCCTCCGCTCCTGCTGTCTGCCTGCTTCTGAGGTCTGCGTTTACCTTTTCCTCCCCGCTCCTCTTCCCATCTCCCCAGCAAGTATTTGGCCTTTCAATCAGACAGACTGGAGCTCCTGTCCTGTTTCTGCTTCTCACAGGCTAGAGTCCTCAGTGTCTTCACCTGCAAAATGGGACTCAGCATGCCCACTTTGTAAGGTGGAGGGGCTGTTTAGTGTCTTGTGCTCAGTGCACTCCCTGGCCCATGACCCCCACCCCTGTCCCCAGGCTGGGAGTTCCACTATGGTACCAGGTCACGAGCTGGCCCCACCTCACCTTCTCGTCCCCTCCTCTGTGTGTCTTTGCGCCCTGCATGCATCAATTAGGTGAGAACTACCTGGGTGGGCAGAGCATTGATCCCCAGGCACTTCCGGCCTTACGTGCACACAGGTCAGCAAGGGACGGTCTAGCAGCCAGAATGGGGCAGAGTGCCAGCCACAAGTCTCACCACCAGCCCCTGGCAGCAGACCACTGATAGATGGTGGCAGTTTAGGGACAGATGCCCTGGGTCGGGAGCCACCGCAACCTAGTCCAGAACCGCCACTTCCACACTCAGCCTCCCTGGCTGGAGCGCTGTGCCCTCAATGCTTTAGCTGCTTCTTATCAGCAGGAACATGGCCAGGAGGCTGAAGCAGGAGGGAGGCAAATCCCCAGCAGCCCAGCAGAGGGGAAAGGGCGGGGAGTCTGAGCCAGGGCTTCAGCACATGCATCCCCACTCTGCACACAGGGTTGGTAGACAGCTGGCATGGGAAGTAAGTGGATAATGAACGTGAGGTGATCAGTAGAGGCCCAGGCATTTGCTGCCTATTATCACTGTCACATATATGGAAGAGTCTTTTTCTCGGTCTGAATATGATTAGTGCTTTACAATCTGGGCTCTTGCTGCTGCGTTCGCTGCACAGGGCAGCCATGGGGCCCGCAGCAGCACCTCAAGGTATGTCGTTAAGAGTGGGGACAGAAGAGCAGTGTAGCCAGCTCACATGTGCAGTTGAGGACCACAAGGGCCCTTAGAATCATTTAGGCCAGGGGCCACCAGCTAATACTTAGCTGCTTGTTCACTCACTGATTTATTCATTCAACAAACACCGATAGAGGACTGTGATGAACCAAGCACTGTGCTAGCTGCTGTATCTCTGGAAGCTACTGGAAGCTCTGGAGGTGTTGGCTAGGAGACCTGTGAGCCGCAGCCATGCACTCTTCCTCTGCGGGGCGGGGCGGGGTTGTAGTTACTCCCATGGAGGGGAAAGCCTCAGCTGGCCAGAACATTCTGGATCCTCCCAGCAGTACCTTTCCAGTCCAAGCTCACGTGCGTCCTCCATGGAGGTCTTCAGACACATGAACCACCTGAGAAAGTAGAACCAGGAGTCCCCAGAGCCCTATCCTTTGCTCAAGAAAAGAGCCAGCGCATCCATCAGAAGTCATGGCAGGAATCCCAGTGCAGGGGCCTCCTCTGCCTGGAGCTGCGCCCGTGTAGGTGCCCAGGCCCCCAGGGGTACATGGCAGAGTGCCAGAGATTGGCAGGACTGTGGTGTAGACCTGGCCCATCTCTCAGTGAAGAGTTGAGTACTGTCTATTTGATCCCTTGGTAGATGCATGCACTGGTCGTGGAGTAGGATTATACACATGCGTGGATTTTAAAGCTGCAACATGGACTTGGGCTTTTTTGGGCTGTGGGGACTGTTTCCATGATGTCCCTGGACCTCCCTGCAGCATATGGTCCTCATGGGGGGCTGCGTTGGTGGAAAACTGAGAACTGCACGGCGGTGCTCTGCAGGCGGGGGCAGCCTCCTGGGTTCCTCAGTGGGGTGAGGTAGAGAAAGAGGCTAAATGGGCAGGTGCCAGACTCCGGTTAGCCTCAGGGAGATGCTCTTGGCCGTGTGGGAGGTGAGAAGAAAAGTCACCGTCTCTGATCATTTGAGCTGTAAGTCCACAGAGAGGAGAGTGGAGGCGCTGAGGGAATGGAGCCGTCTCCCCCCTTCCTTGGTGGTACTGGGGATCCCAGATTTTGGTCGAGCTCAGCACCTCCCAGAACCGCAACGCCCAGAGTGCTGGCTGAGGCTGGAGCTCTTTGGAGGTCTCCGCTGCAAGCCCTGGTGCTTCCGCAGCCTCTGCTCCCGTGGCTCCCGACCACGGGGACCTTCCTAGGACAACCCTGCCTCCACCCTGCCACCACCAAACACGGCTTGGTTGCTCCCCAGCACCCAGTGGGGGTCAGATATGTCCGTGTTGGAGCGGAAGACCCCGAGAACAGGAACCGTCTTGTTCCTTCAAGGATGAGCGCACCTGCAAGCCGTGCTACGCTGGGTCGCCCTGCACTGTGCAGGAAAGCAAAACCCAGCCGAGTCAGAAGCATTCAAGAAGCATTTATCCCCCAAACATAGCGGCCAGGGAGTGCAAGGAACTCAGCCCCCTCCATCGTCCTGTCCCACCGGCACCCCCCATCATGGCTGTCGCCTCCAACATCAGGGCACCCCGTTGGCTTGAGCTCTTCTTGTGCATGCGGTGGGCGCTTGGCAGAGGTTCTGGGTGCGGCAGCTTCACCGCTGTGCCAGACGCCTGCCCCCAGATTTGCCCACGTTGACGTGGAGGTGCTGTCTGCCGCCCAGCTATGTGCTGAGCTCCGCCGAAGGCCAGGTCCCCTGTACCCAGGAACAAGAGGGAAGCGAGGCAGATCCGACCCCACCTCCTGCTGGAGGAGAAGAGAGTCATACAGGAGTCACCAGCGATGGCCGAGTGACGGGCCCTAAGTGGCGTCCCTGCAGGCACAGGCCTCGAGGGAAGGCTAGGACAGGCCGTTGAGAGAGGGCCAGCCGCTCTTCCAGCGTGTCCCTGTCCTGCAGTCCAGACCCCCGGAGTGAGGGGAATCAAAGTGCTTCACCGTCAGCCACTCAGCAGTCATGGATCGAGTGCATTTATTCAACCATTCATCCTTGATTCCTTGGTGCATTCATTCATCTAGTGTCTGCCATATGCCCTACCCTGTCCCTGGTCCTGGGCTCTGGCAGCACAGAGCAAGACAGATGAGGTCCTTTCCTGCTCTTACAGGGCCTCGGCAGTGGTGGGGAGGACAACTCGTGGTCGGTGGGCATCCACCATGGGCCAGGGCCCTATTGCAGGGCTTCTCATACAGTCTCCCAGTGCAGGGTACAGCGGCTTTTGAGGGGCAGCTCTGTGTTGGGAAAGACGTGTGGCATGTTATAAGATCGAACTCCTGCCCCCTTCTTTTTTTTTTTTTTTTTTTTTGACAGGCAGAGTGGACAGTGAGAGAGAGAGACAGAGAGAAAGGTCTTCCTTTGCCATTGGTTCACCCTCCAATGGCCGCCGCGGCCAGCACGCTGCGGCCGGCGCACCGCGCTGATCCGATGGCAGGAGCCAGGAGCCAGGTGCTTTTCCTGGTCTCCCATGGGGTGCAGGGCCCAAGCACCTGGGCCATCCTCCACTGCACTCCCGGGCCACAGCAGAGAGCTGGCCTGGAAGAGGGGCAACCGGGACAGAATCCGGCGCCCCAACCGGGACTAGAACCCGGTGTGCCGGCGCCGCTAGGCGGAGGATTAGCCTAGTGAGCCGCGGCGCCGGCCTGCTCCTGCCCCCTTCTTTCAGTGGCACCCTTCCCCATGCCCCACCCCCATCAACAGAACCTCCCCCCATACCCACTTCTGGTTAAAAATGTGCCTGCAGATCACGGGCCTGTCCGCAGGAGAAAAAGCGATCTCATTCAGTCCTGGCCACACTCTGTGGGATTGGCTGGTACTGATGCCTATTTTCCAGACAGTAAAACTGAGGCACAATCAAGCAACTTGTTTGAAACCTTACAGGTGGAGCCTGGCTCCAGAGACTGGAGACAGACTGGCTCCAGAGACAGGGCCTCGCTACTCTCTAGCCGCAGCCTCTCCAACAAACTCAGAAACCGGAAGTTCTAGACATCCAGGATGCTCTGCTGGAACTAAATCAAACGGCGCAACAGAGGGAGAGAGGCTGAAGGGGAAACGCTTCCCATGAGGAAAGCAGCAGCCTGGCTTGTGAGGAGGTGGGAGTGAGCGCAGTCAACACACGTACGCCGCCATGGTGGACACGCCATTCCAGCTGTGACGGGGAGGGCACGTGTGTGCGCCACAGGCAGTGACAAGCACTTGACAAAGCCTCTGCCCCGCAGGGACAGCCCTGCTCATTGAGGAATCATTCTGCACCAGGAAGTCACTCCCCAGGAGACCTGCACGTGGGAGGTGGAACCAAGGGAATGCCACACCCAGCAGGCCAGATGCAAGGCCAGGAGCGGCCCCTCCCTCCCTCCCAATGCAGCCGGTGCAGAGGGAAGTGCTGGCTGCTGCGGCGTGGGCCTGGGCCAACAGCAGTGGGCTCCACGGGAGGGGCGCCAGCGGCTCTTTGTTTGGTACCTGCACTGTGTCTGGCCTATAGCTGGGATTCCACTGTTGAGTGATGGGCAGCTGGGAGGATAAAGAGGTGGAGGGATGGAGGGAAGGAAGGAGGGAGGGAGGGAAGGGGGACAGAAGGAGGGAAGGAGGACAAATGAATGGGTAGATTGAGGTGAGGGCCGGTGTCAGCCCCACGTGGAATTTATGATTGCAGAAGCTACATCTATTTTGTATCCAATGCACAGTGGTATAGAATTAAGAGCGAAATTACAAGTCAAGATCAATCCTGAAAAGCATTTGTTTATCGTCCCACAAATCAAATCAAGAACTGGAAACCGTTTCCTGTCATCTCTGTTGGCTGAGCAGAGTAAACAAAAGCCCTGGCCTCAGTCCTGTCCGCGCAGCCTGGATGGTGGAAAGGGAGCCTGAGACTTACGAGCACCTGCTACGTGCCTGGCATCCTGCAGCTACCATGGCTTCTGTTTGCAAAGTAGCCCTGCCTGGGACGACCCAGGGCATTACAGCCATTCACATGGGTGACACAGCAGGCACAGGGTCCTTCCGCTGTGGTGGCCTGGGAGTGAAAACCCCTGCGGCCGGCGCCACAGCTCACTACCTTGCGGCACCGGCACACCGAGTTCTAGTCCTGGTCGGGGCGCCAGATTCTGTCCCGGATGCCCCTCTTCCAGGCCAGCTCTCTGCTGTGGCCCGGGAGGGCAGTGGAGGATGGCCCAAGTCCTTGGGCCCTGCACCCCATGGGAGACCAGGATAAGCACCTGGCTCCTGCCTTCGGATCAGCGCGGTGTGCCGGCCGCGGCGGCCGTTGGAGGGTGAACCAATGGCAAAGGAAGACCTTTCTCTCTGTCTCTCTCTCTCACTGTCCACTCTGCCTGTCAAAAAAAAAAAAAAAAAAAAAAAAAAAAAGAAAAGAAAAAGAAAGAAAACCCCTGCTACCCATCCCCACATCCCTGTCTCGTCCCCGGCTCCTCCTCAGGAAAGCAGGTCAGTGGGGCACCATTTCTCTGGGTCACAGACCCACGCGGCTCCAGCCTCGGTGTGACTCACCTGCAGTATAGGTTTCCTCTCTGTGCACCACAGAGCCTGGTGAGAGGCCCAGGCTGAGGACACAGGGCTGGGGAGGAAAGGGGGTGGAGCCCAGCAAGGACAGCTGACTCAGCAACAAGGCTATGAGTCACAGAGCCTCCAGGGTGGGAGGGAGGGGGTGTGGGAATGGGTCAGGCCTGTGGGATGGAGCAAACTCCCACCCTGGAAAGGCAGCCTGGGGTGGGGCCAGTGGGAGCGTGGCAGGTGGGGAGTGGCGGGTTCCTCTTCCCAGCTGTCCTCTCCTTGCTCCTCTGCTTCTGTCTCCCACGTCTCAGTCCAGGGAGGAGGAGGGTGTGGAGCCCAAAGGGCAAGGGGCGCCTTGCTTTCTTTGATGGCACAGAGACCTGCACTTCCGGCTCAGCTTCTCCACATCCCAGCTGTGTGATTAAGGACAAGTGACTTGCCTTCTCCGAACCTTAGGTTTGGCCTCATTGGCTGTCTCAGACATTAGACAAGGTGCGGAGCAGATGTTTGGCCTATTAGTCAAGATGCCGGAATCTCCCGTCAGAGTGCCTGGATTCCAGTCCCAGCTCTGGCTCCCGACTCCAGCTTCCTACTAACAGAGACCATGGGAGTCAGTGAGGATGGCACAAATAACTGGGTTCCTGTCATCTATGCAAGAGAACTGGATTGTGTTCCCGACTCCCAGCCCCAACCCAGCTCAGCAGGGTCATTACAAGCATTTTGTAAGAGCTCTCTCTTTCTCTTGGTCTTTCTGCCTCTCAAACAAATAAATTAATAAATCAATAAACCATAAAAGAAATGAGACAGGATAGCATGTGTGAAAGTGCTTGGCGAGGGCATCCAGGCCCTTGCCTCCCCACCAACCCTCTCTGGCAGTCGGGACAGTGGATACTGGGGCCTGAACCCTCATTCCCCTTGCTGCACCTGCTCTCTCGTGGACCTGGCTGCCTCCCCAGTTATGCCTCGGCCCACCCACCCCGGGCCAGGGACCATGGGTCATGGACACAGAGGCAGGGCAGGCCCTCCAGAGCTTTAGAGACGGGGACACTGAGGCCCAGCAAGGGCCCTTGCCTGACGCACACAGCTGGGGATGAACTCATAGCCCAGGGCTAACACTCAAGTCTGTGGACTCCTTGTGCAGTTCCCTGGTCTTGAGCTCACCTGCCTGCCTTTCTCCTCCACCTCTGCTGCTGCCGCGTGCTGAGCGCAGAACGGGGTCCCCAAGGAATGGTTGTCAGAACCAGGCTGCACGAGCGCACCCAGCCAGAGTCTGTGCGCCACGGGTCTAGAGTTAGCATCTGCAGAGCGATGCCTTGTGCCTAGCTGGCCTTACTGCACAGGCTCCTTCCCAGCTTCCTCCCCACTCCTCGCACCCAGAAATGCTGCCAAGGGCTCCCCCAACTGAGGCTGGAGAGAGAAGTGGGCAGTGCTGTTTCAGGCCTGTGCTGAGCTTCCCAGGGCCATTCCCACCTGTCCCAGCCACTCCAGGTCCATGTGGGCAGCAGTGTATGGGCAGAGGTGAGGTTGTCAGTCACTCCCCTGCTGCCCACCCTCCAGTCCCCTGCACTACGCTGCTGTGGGTGTGGCCACGGCCACAGAGTGGTCATGAAAGGAAAGAGGCTCCAGGCCGTGGGGTCCTGAGCATGGGGACAGCAGCCATGCCATCACCAGTGCCCATGTCCTCACCCAGACTGCTGGCCAGAGGGAAGGGGAACTGAGCACATAGGTGAGCCCTGGAGCCGCCATGTGTAGCTGTGCAACTCCAGGCAGGTCACATCACCTCTCTGATCCCACTTTATCCTCTCTTAAACTGGCACAGACACAGTGGTTGTGGTTGGGGCAGGGCTGTCTGTGCTGCATGGGGGTGACCATGAAAATGCTTGGTAAACCCTGAGTTACTATTATGGGAGAACAAGGCATCATGGCCACTGCCATTACTATAGTGCAGCTCTCTCTTCTGAAGCCACCTGGGGAGGTGGACTAGACCATCTAGATTTGAGCCTGGGCTGCCAGCAAGTCACATGGTCTCTGAGCCTTAGTTTTTCTCATCTGCAAAGTGGGCATGATCGCCTTTTCTGTCTTCCAGGGTCACCTGTAAGCATACAGGTAACTGTGGGAATCTGGGGCTTGGGAAGTGTGTGGTGAATGTTAGGTGGTTGCAGTGGGTGGGGTGGACAGAGGACCTGAAGAAGCCTGGCCTTGCTTCCAGGACAGGCTGACCCTGACTTTTTGCCTGATGAGTGCGGAGCTGTAGAGGGCACCTTAGCCACCCTCTCGGAGCCTCAGTGCTGTCATCTGAATCGAGAGTTACCAGGGCCCCGTACTCAGCGGGCAGTCACCAGGACAGCACGAGCTCCCTGTCGCCTCGGCCTCTGGAAGGGTAGTCCTCCAAGACCGCACCGCCCCATCTGGACTTGCCGCCACTGCCTGTCTGAGCCTCACTGCCCTCACCTCCCCGCCTCTCTGCAGCAGCCTGGCTTCCTGGAGTTCCCCAGGCACCACCAGCTGCCCTGCACATGTGATCTCCCACTCACAGTGTCGAAATCCTACTGCAGGCTGCCCGGAAACCCCCCGGCTGCCGAGGCCAGGCAGGGCAGGGATGGGGTGGGCTCCTCGGATAATGCCACACTTTGCGGGTGCAAGTCAGGGGCATCAATTTGGGTTCCACTTTCAGATTCTGTTTCCCTACAAGAAGCAGTGGGTGGCCAAGGGAATGCAGCCTTCCCAAGACTGTGAGGGGACTCCAAGCCCAGCACTGTCACATGGATGTTGTCTTGGAGATCCGCATGCCACGTCAGAGCCTGACGGCGCCGTGGGTCATTGCAAATGGAGAGAAGATGCTAGAAGCCATCCCCTTGGGATTTGATGCTGCCATGGGAGCGTCCTGTGTATGGGATAGGCAGGGAGGTTGGCCTGTGAACCCTGGCAGCACTCGCTCCCTTCTGCTAAGGCTGTCCCTCCCTTTGATTAATAAGGAAACTGAGGCACAAGGGAAAGAACTGACCCCCGAGAGCAGTGTGCTTGGTGAGCGGCAGAGCCCGAGCTGGATTCCAGGGCCCCTGTCAGCCTGGGCACGCAGGTACCAGAACCCAGGCCAGGCTGGGGGCAGAGGGCTGGGGGACCTTGAGCCAGTTGCCTGAGCTGGGATCCCTAGCTTCTTGCTCTGTCTAGTGAGAGGGTTGGACCGACTCATCACCACTTAAACCTGCCCACAGACAAAAGTAGAAGCCTTTCTGTGGGGTTTTGTGTTTTTGCCTTTGAACATTGTTAGCTGTTCTGCATTCCTCTTCATAACATATCAGGATTTCTTTTAACACTTTTTTCCCCTACATCTCCAAGTAGAAGAGCCACCACCTACTCCTCCCAGCACAAAGCCCAGGAAACGCATCCCTACCCCCCAGGTCGAGAAACCTGAGACTCAGAAGGTTCCTGAACACCAGGTCAGCAGAAGTGCCTGAGATTTCTGTGCAATCTGAAGGCTTGCCCGATCTGTGAGGCCCGGGCCACGTGTCCCTGTGTCACGGGGTGGGGGTTGGGGACAGTGACAATGTTGCACGCCCTTCTCTGCTCTCAGACCCCCTGCAGCTTTGCTCTCCCAGGTCCATCCTTCCTAGGGACGAAGGCCTGGACCAACCTGCTCCACAGAGAACACCCCTTCCTTGGCCTCAGAGCAGGCTGGATGGAGATCCCGCCCTGCCGATGCTGAACTCAAGGTTTGAGGTTGCTGGCACTGTCCTTGGGCAAACTCCGTGACTGAGCACCCTGGTCCTCTGCAGACCTGGGCATGGGCGTGGATCCCCGGTCACAGGATTCCAGGGACAGAGAAGAGGGTGGGGGGAGGAACAGTCCCGGCTCGGGGTCTGGGATGTAGGATGTGCCAGGATGCTCCTGGGCAGGATAACAACACCTGCTGGGACCACAGAGCCTCTCAGATCTTCTTTACTCCACGTTCCCATTAAAAAGCCCTCTTTCCCCAAAATATCCCGCCCCACAGTTTCATCACAAACCTGAGGTCCTCGTGGTCACGAAAGCCTTGGGTAAAAGCATCGCCGATCCTTATTAAGTTGCAGCCGTTACACCAAAAAGCTGGGGCCAAGCTCCACGCCACACCCGACCCTCTGTTTAATTAGCCACGTGCCCTTGGCCAGGCGTTCATCTTCCCTGTGTTTTTCTATGAACCCAGAGGAGAAGGAGCAAATGAGCTGCTGTAAACAAGACTCCTTTGAGTGGGTTCAGAGGCAAGAGGGACAATAGAGGCCTCAACGGGCCATTGTAGCCTGGGACTCTGGGTCCAACGACAAGGTGTGCCTTGGGACCTTGGGGACGCGCAGCTGCATCTACTCCAGTCTGGGAGAGTCAGGGACCCTTCCTGGCAGGAATAGGGGTCTCACTTAAGATAGGAAGGACGGCAGGAGTCAGCCGCAAAACACAGGGCTGCAGGGGTCCATGGGGAGGCCCTGCAGGCAGAGGGGCCAGTGGGAACGCAGGCCAAGGCACCGTGCTAGGCGGACAGAGCATCTTAATGCTCCCAGACAAGCCCTCCCCCACCCCGTTACTGCTCGCTCCGCTCTGCAGAGAGAAGGCCAGGCTGAGGCACACGAAGCAGTGTGCCCAAGGCCAGAGGCTTCTAAGTGGCTCAGCAGGGCCTCACACGGGCCAGTGGGACCCCAAAGTGTGCGCTCTTACCTGGACACCCCCACTGGAGAGCTGGGGGCCTGGGCCACGTCTCCCAGTGGGTGCTGGAAAGGATAGACAAGGACTTGCTTTGTGCCTGGAGCCTGAGTGATACTGAGGCTGAGAAGGGGGCTGGGAGCTCCAGGGTCTGGCCAACCACGTCAGCCTCTCTGTGTGGGGGAAGAGCCAGAACTCCTGGTCCTTCAGCACTCCCCTCGGGGCCACATCCCTCCCGCGGGCCCTTGCGGTGCCCTGATCATCCTGGGGCCTCTGCATTGGCGTCTTCCTTTAGAGTGAGCTGCCCCAGGGCCCTCGTGTGGCCTGGCATCCAGGCCAGGGGCAGGGATTGCTGACCCAAAGAAGCCATCAGTGTGTGCCTTCTTTCCCTGCCCTGCCTCCGCCCGGAGCCCTGAGAGCTCAGTGTGGGTCTGGGGCACAGAAGGGGTCATCTCAGCTCATGGATAGGAACGCAAAGGCCTAGAGAGGCTAGTTTCTTGAGAACACCTGAAGGAGGAGTGCTACTCTTGTCCCCAAGGGAGAAGGCCCATACTGGCGACAGACCCACCTCCCTACAGCCTTGCCATTCCCAGCACCGTGCTGGCCCCGTCCCGGGGGAGCTGGGCATCTGCAGGTTGCCAGTTGTGGGGGTCTCCTGGCTGGTTACCTTATGGACGGCGATGCACCTGCCTGGGCTCTGCAGCACCATGGGGGCCCCAGCTAGAAGCAGGATCCGGGCCCCTTGTCCGTCTCCCCACCACAGCTGCCAGGGGCTGTGAAGCCTGAACATTCCTTGCTTCCAGGCCAGGAGGGGCCAGAATTTGGAAACTCTCCAGAGGGCCTCATCAGTGGGGGCGGGAACAGCTGTGGTGACAGCCATGGTCTCTCAGACAGCCTGGGCGGGCCCTGGCTGCAGATGCTGTCTCTAAACGTGGAGAGGTGGCTCTCGGCAGGCGGAGTCTCCAGGCACAGCCCGCGCATCCGTTTTTGTGAAAGAGTCGTCACTTTGACAGCAGAGCCTGAGTCTTGGGCCTGACTCGGTGCTGTTGCCTTTTTTTTTTCCCTCCTCCCCTCTGCCGCCTTTTCCCTGCTCTCCTGCCTGCTTGCTTCTCTCTGCAGCCTCCACTTACTGGAAAGGAGATCTCCGTGTGCATGAATGGCAGGGAGGGTGGGAGGCGCCAAGACAAAGAGCCGGCTTTGTCTGGCGGTGAATTTAGCTGGCACGTGGGTGGCTGGGGAGTGCACAGACTTCCTGCACGCGCCTGTCACCGACTCACTTGTGTTGGCGGAGAGCGAGAGATGGGTTGAACTCTCCGGCAGTGCCTTGGTTCCACATTACGGGGCTCGCGAGAAAGCCCCAACGTGCCAGCCCCATGGAGAAAAAGGGCAGAGGGATACAGAAGTCGGTAATTTGAGGGGAGGACCTGGGTGCTTGTCTGGATGAGGCCAGCTCAGCTCCCCAGTCTGCCGCAAACTCCCGCCCCGCAGCTAAGTGACACGAACCTCTTTCTCCTAACACTGTCAATTGCCTGAAATCAAACTGGAGAAGGGGATCCTTATCCCCATCTTGGCCACCATCGTCATTGACACTGTCCGAGAGCCCTTGATGATGTGTCGTTTGTACTGGGTGCTGGGCCCTGTGACTTGGAGAGCACCTCCCACACAGCAGTGGCTGCATGGAAGTGATCAGCAACTGCCCCACTGTCTTCTTTGTGGGTAACTTGTTGGCCAAGATGACTTTACTTTTTGAGCCTCAACTTTCTCATCCATAAAATGGGCGTGATAATAGTGGTGCTTTCTGCCAAGAGTTGTTGGAGATTGAAGTGTGTGGGAGCCCAAACGTGCTGAAATTTGGGTGCCATCCCTGTTACAGTGCATTGGTGCACAGTTTCATGATATTGGAGAGGGGGTGCACTTGATGACACAGATACCATACCCCACAGGCAACACTGCACCCTGAATGCCCTATAAGCAGCTGCAGGACAGGAAGGAGCAAGGGCCAGCAAGTGGAGGTGGTGGATCAGGGGCAGTGGGGTGAATTCCAAGGCTGGATCCCTGCTGGGATCCAGATTGGGTAGGGCAACTGGAGGGGACAGACCCTGGGATTGAGGAGTGGTCCACAGCTGGTGTGGGGTGCTGAGAGACAGAGAGGCGGGGAACTGGGAGGCTGCCCCAGCCCTCACCACCTGTGGGTCCTGGGTCCTCTGTCACAAGTCCCAAGTTGCCGCCTCCCTGCCTGGTGCTGCTCTGCCTGACCCGCCCTGGGCAGCTCAGGGTAGGGAAGCCACCCCCTCCCCATCCCTCGTCCTGAGCCCACTCCACGGGTGCAGCCGAGCCCTCCTGTTGGCACACCTGCACTGCCCAGTCTCCTGGGCGGTGTCCCCAGTGCCCGGCTCAGTCCTTGTTTACTGATTGGCTGACTCAGGGATGGCTGCTCTGCCTGCCAGGTCTCACTGCGCCTCTGGGAGTCTCTGCTCCTGGTAGGGCCTCAGGCTCCTCTTGGACATAGAGAGGGGCCAGATGGCCACTGAAGGAGGGCCTATAATATGCGAAGGGCCAGGGACCAGAGTGAGGCCTTGGCTGGAGTCTCCACCCTCCACTGACAGGCTCCTGGCTCTTGCCACTCATTATGCTCAGAACCTGGGAGCTGGCGTCCGGCTGCCAGCCTCCGAGGACATCTCAGCCCTTGGCTCTCCTTTGCTCTCCCCACCCCCTGGCTTGGTCTCCGCGCAGCCCTGTATGGCTTGTTGCTCAGAGCAGCCGGGACCACGGCAGCAGACAGAAGAGACCGGCATGAAAGTTCACGGGCATGGCGTTTCCTGCATGATCCCCCAGCCTGCTGTGCATTCCTTTGCGTTTGCAGGATGGGGCTTTGCTTCTGCGAACACAAAGTGAGTACCTGCTGGGTAGCAGGCCAGGGGCTGGGATGGGGGTGTGGGGGCCTCTTGCCTGCTGTGAAGGCTGGAAACCCAGTGTGCTGCACCCTCCTGCTTGCCCCAGACCCCATCTAACCTCAGCAGGACCCTCTAGAGAAGAGAAGGCGCTAGACGATGTAACTTGGGGTGCTTGGGGATTCTGCCGAGGGGCCAGCAGGCCTGAGCAGCAGAGGCCTCTCCAGGGGAAGCTACCATGAGCAGTAGGCAGAGCTGTGGGAGGGGACTGGCCAGCTCAGGTGGGAAGCTCACGGCACCTTCGGCGGGCATCCTAGCAGAGAAGTGGGGCTCAGGCTGGGGTGAGGGTGGGCTGGACACAAAGCCATGGAGCTCCCAACTCCCGGCAGGGCCTTCCTCCCCACACCTCTGCCCCTTGGTGCCATGGCTGGGGGCTTGGTCTCCTCCAGCCTCGTCAACGCTGCCTTCTGCCAGATTCTGCTCCCTGGTTTTCTCCCTGCAAATCCCAGGGCCTTCCTTTCCCAGTGTTGTGACCCGGGGCATGCGGCGCACTGCAGGTTGCGCAGGCACACTTGTCTCGCACCTGGCTGGCGGGGAGCTGGTGCTGGAAAAGCAGCCTGTCACCCCCCCCGCTCCCCTCCACAAGCCCACCGGGAGCTCTCCCACAGCCTGCTACCTGCGGCTGTCGAGGCTGCCACATGCCGCCGCAGACTGCCTGCAGGCCAAGGCCACATCTTCCCTTCCTTCCCGACCCTCCATGGTCCCCAGAGTGCCTCGTTCTAGGCTGGGCCCTTCTAGGAAGAAACAATGGAACTGTTCGGTCACCCAGCCAGCGTTTGTCACCTTAGCAGCTCAAAACGCTCAGCGCCTCTGTGGGTCAAGTTATTCAGAGGCGGCTGAGCAGGCGGCTCTCGCTGCAGGTCTCTCCTGAGCCTTCCACCAAGGAGCTGGCCAGGCCTGCGGTCAGATAGAGGCTCCGTTGGGGCTGGAGGATCTGCTCTGCACAGGGTCCCTCCCGTGGGTATCTCTGCTGGCTGCTCGAGTGTCCCTGTGTCCTGGCAGTGAGCTCCCCCATGTGGGGGGTGTCCTGGAGAAGGGCAAGGTGGAAGCCACAGTGTTCTTTTGTGGCCCGGCCTCGGAAGCCTTACCTGTCCTTCCCATGATACACTGGGAGTTAGCACAAGTCAGCCCTATTCAGCCCGAACCTGCGCAAATGGGAATCCCTGGGAGGCATCTTGGAGTCTGGCTGCCCCCAGCACCTCCCATGGATCAGTTGACTTCCGAGGGCTGAGTGCAGAGATGCAAGGTTCCCAGGCTCCCACGGAGCCATGGGGGCTGCAAGATGGGCTCAGGGGTCCTGCTGCAATGGTAGCATGGCGAAGCTGGCCATGCTGAATGCCACGCCCAGAACCTCTCTCTCTCAGCCCCTTTATTCCACTCTCCTGTTGCACCTGCACTCAGTGACACCTGCTTTTGTGACCTCCATATACGACTGCACCTGTCTCCCAGCAGCCACGCCTGTGTGAAGAAGGACCACGTGTGGCTGGAGGAGGTAGCATGTGCCCCGGCCTAGATGAGCAGCCCTTGCTACAGAGCCACCAGGCAGAGATGCACACAGGGGAGACTTTGCCAGGACTCCACCAGCCCTGAGTGTCCAACACCCCCCCACTCTCTTTGTGACTTACCTGCGAGGAGACGGGCCCTTCTGTCTACACAGACAGGCTCAACCCCCTGCCAAAGGCCACAGCTCACCCCATTTGAGACCCTGAAGGGGGTTCTTGGCCTATGGAAGCTGTTCTCTTGCCCTGCCCCCAGCCTCCCACCTGTGGGGTTAAGTGCCCGGAATCCTGGCTTCCCGCCATGCTGCCCACATCCCACGTGGGAGCCTTCCCCAGATAGCGGGGACCATTAGAGGCCTTCTAACACCACCTGACCTCGGGCCTGTGCTGGCCCCGCGCCGCCTACCCATGCATTATTAATGGGCAGAGCGCAGGCGAGCGTGCTCAGATGCATTTCCCTCTGGCGTCCCCAGGGCATTGGCCCGAAGCCTTTGTAGCATACCCCACCCCCTGCAGCCTGATGTTGCCCCCCGCTGCTTGCCCCACCTCGCGCCACCCTGGGCCTGCCCCAGCACTGGCTGTCCCGGCACTGGCACCTGGAGCAGGGCACCGCCTGAAGCAGACCCCTGGCCCATCCAGGTCGTGGAGGGCAGCAGGATGGAGGATCTCCACAGAGGGGGAGACCGAGGGGCGAGGAGCGCACAGCGTGTCCAAGGTCACGGGGAGGAGCTCCTGGCTCCCCCAGCACTGACCCGGCTTGAACTGAACCGTGGCAAGGCCTCCCCGGCAGCTCAGGCAGTTCTGCACGGAGTCGGGGGCGGGGCGTCTCCCTGGTCTCCTGGGAAGCCCCATGAGGAAGAGCTGACTGGTCCTCTGAAGTTGGAAGTCCCTCACTCTGCAGATGCATGGCCTCAGGTCAAACGTGCTCAGCGCGTGCCTTCAGGACCTTGGCCGAGTGCCTTTGCCTCTCCTGGCCTTTTGTCCTCAGCTGGAAAGTGGGCGCAGTAATCCCTGCCCTGCCTCTCTGCCTCCCTGGGCTGGGGTGACACTCAGGAGTGGTGGTGGGTGGGGGGATGGGGACGGAATTGGGACACTCTCATGATGTTAACTGTTAGGAGCAGGAGCACACCTCTGTCTCTGTCTCCAGCACCCTGCACCTTCCAATGCAGAATCAGATGGGGCCAGGTGAGCTATGCCTAGACTGAGAAAACTGGAGAAATGGGGAGAAAACTGAGAGGCCCCAAGGGACCATATCTCTCAGGAGGCCCCGTCTCAACCCAGCCTGCTACTTATAAACCAATGGCTTCAGTTAGGGCCCTTCTTCTTCCCCACTCTTCTCCTCACTTTCCCCTTCTGTGAAATGGGTAGAAGGCTGGGAAGGAGATTAGAATTCCTGTGAGAACATTCCAGGTTTGAAGTCCTTGGTGGCTCATTCAGACCCAAAGGTCAGTGTCTAATACTGGGTCCCTCTCCTACAGCACCTTTGGTGAGTTCAGAGAGCAGGGACACACGGGTACCCGGAGGCATGGTGAGGGGATGAGGTGGCACAGACAGTGAAGGGACTGCCGGTGGTTCAGCAGGGGTGCGGCTGAGCTCCTGCCCCACTGCAGCCCTGGGCAGAAGGGACAGCTGGTGTCTCTGTTTCACCCAGGGAGACACAGGGGTTTGGGCAAGAGAATGGCAGCCCTGAAGGCGCTGGAGCCAGAGGGCGGATGTCTGCTTCCTCCTGATGGCAGTGGGCGAGGCGTGTGGCCACAGGTAACCACGGGAGGCCGTGACTGAGAGCAGGCAGCAGCCCCTCCCAAGCATCCCTGGGACCCCAGCCTGTGACACTGTCCCCTCCGGTAGCGGCCCCTCCCCAGGGCCCAGGGAGCCAGGCAGAGCAGCTCACCAGAGCCGTGCCCACCGCTGGTGGAATTCCCCGATGTGTCTAGGGACCGTTACAGCAGGAGTCTGGCCTCGGAAGCCAGCCGGCCCGCCGGCCCGCCGGGCCTGTGTGCTGAGCCTCTGCGCCGAGCCTCTGAGTGGCCTTGGTTTCAGGGCGAGTCTGCACTCGGCACCCTTCACGTGCTCTGCCCAGCTGCTCCCGCTGGACCCTTCCCCTGGCAGAGGCACCCAGCACCGGGTGCCCTGCTCATGCCCCTGATGGCACCAGCTCCCACCTAGGCTAACACTGATGGGTCTGGGGCCGGCTCGGCTGTCCATCCTCACAGCCCAGAAGGCGGGTGTGCTGATGATTCCAGCTTCACCGATGCAGAAGGGTGCTCAGAGAGGTCGAGTCCCTTGCCTGAGGTCACACAGCCACCAAGTGGAATAGCCAGGGTAGGGAATTGGGAGTGTGTGTGCTGAGACTGGCCTTGGGATTAGGACTGGCTCTTCCTCATCCTTTATTCCCAGAGCCAACAGAGCAGATGGCGATCAGGACCTGTGAGTGTAGGACAAGCGTTCAAGCAATGGGACAATGGGTGCCCCCCATCTGGAATCCCAGAATGGGTCGTGTGGCAGGCCTGGGCCCGACCTCCCCACACCCCGGTGTGCCCCCATCTGGTCCCAGGAGGCCTTTGGCCCCGGAAGCCCTCGCAGCTGTGCTGTGGGCTCAGGGCACTTATACCCATTTTACAGAGAGAAAAGCGAAGCCTGGCGACCTCATAAACACCCCAGCTGAGGCCACAGGAAGCAGCTAAGGCTGCAGGCAGAGGCCCGGGCTCTGTGTCCGGTGCGTCTTCCCGGGCTGGCCGGCCCAGGCCGTCCTTGACAAAGCCACCGGGCCTCTCCGGCCCCCTCTTGGCTCTGAGAAGAGAGGAAACACCGGCCTGAGGGGGATTCCTCTGGCGGCACCGCGCCCCTCGGCCACTTCCTCCGGCCACTCTCGTTTTCTCTGTCACTGGTGGTAGTTTCTGCTTTTCTTCCCTCGTTCCTTTTTCTCAAGGCCACTTTCATTTCCGCCTGTCCGTGTCTCCCCCAGCCCACCCCCACCCTCGTCCCTCTGCTCAGCCCCCACTTCCCTCCCCCGGCCTTGGGATCCCCAGTGACCCCACCCGCCTGGGTCAAGTTCCCTAGCTGGGGCAGGGGTCAGGGCCAGGAAGGGGCTGCCTCCCAGCCCCTTCCTTCATGGTGGGAAAGCCGAGGCGGCTCTCGGGGGCCCTTGCAGGCCTCCCTGGGCCGCAGGCCCCTCGCAGACTGGGAGAGGAAGGACTGGAGGACACCCGTGAAGCTCTGATGGCTGGGACTTAGCGGAAACCGTGAGCACCAGCCCGGGGCCCCCAGGCCCTGCTCTGTATTCAGGCTCCTGTACTGGTCTCCTCCCCAGGCCGTCCCCTCCGGACCCCACACTGGGCCACTCCATGCCTCCTGCACGAGGAAGGGAAGAGAATGTTATCCTGACGTCCTTGGGAACGGGCCCAGCCCTGGACCAGAGTGAGAATCCCTCCCCGACGGCCAGCTCAGAGGCCTCCGCTTTTCCCAGAGGACTGCCAGTGACCAAGAGGGCAGCATCGCTGGGCAGCCCATCTGCGTTGGGCAGCTCTGCTTGCTAGAAAGTTCTTCCTTCTCTTGTGCTGAGACCCGCCTGCCTGCACTTCCACCCTCTGCCTGTAGCTGTCCCCAAGGGGACCCAACTCTCGCTCCCACCCCTCCCTGTTCCAGACGCTTGAGTGCACTTGAGCCTCTCCAGACTTGCCCCAAAAGCCTCCGCTGCAGCCAGAGAGGCAGAGTTGGCGAGTGGGGAAGATCTGAGGCTGCAGACCCAATTCCCTCAGTTCCAAGCCCAGCGTGGCTGCTTGCCCCCATGTCCCAAGCACTAGGGGATGTCTCCCATGCCAGCTCGCCATGAGCATCTGCCAAGTGTTACCCACTGTGATGTTGTTTAAGACCAAACACCCGGGGCCAGTGCCATGGCACGGCGGGTAAAGCTACTGCCCAAATGGGCCCCAGTTTGTGTCCCTGCTGCTCCCTGCAAATTACCTGGGAAGGCAGTGGAAGATGGCCCCAGTGCCTGGGCCCCTGCACCCACGTGGGAGACCCAGAAGAAGCTTCTGGCTCCTGCTTCAGCCTGGTCCAGTCCTAGCGAATGCTGCCATTTGGGGAGTGAACCAACAGATGGAAGATCTCTCGCTCTGTCCCTCTCTGTAATTCTGCCTTCAAATAAATAAATAAATCTTTAAAAAAAAAAAAAAAAGAGACATTCACAGATTCTTCAACTTCTCTCCAGACCCCGCCCACGCTGTCTGCTGGGCTCTCTGGCCACGCCCTGGCTGCAGCCTTCAAAAGGTGCCTGGACCCCAGGAGGCCGTGGGCATTGAGAGAGGAGCCCTGGTTTTGAAGTCAGACCTGTGTTCATGTCCACCACAGCCCCCGAGCTCCTCATGGGCTTACAAAAACGTTTGAGATGCGAAAAGAAAAGATTTTCATTTCAAATATGAAAAGCACTCATCAGAATGAACGTCTTTTTAATGTATTCAAGCATGTTTACTTGTCGGCCTTGGTCCTTATAGGACCAGTCGTCCCTCTGGGAGTTAGCACGCCTCCACCTGCCAAGGTGCCTGATCAGAGCCGATCGGTCAAAAACAAAGATCGTTTTTTAAAGGGACAGTTTTACTAGCAAAAGAATGCTTTCAACAAGGGATGTGTTTCATATAATGTGGGAGAGACCTCCCAAAGCTACAGCACCCAGATCTTAAAATGGCTCCAGCGGGCAGTGTTTGGCACGGTGGTCAAGATGGTGCTTGGGACACCGGCATCCTATAATAGGAGTGCCTGAACTGGAGTCCCAGCTTGGCTTCCAGTTCCAGCTTCCTGTCAGTGTACACCCTGGGAGACAGCCGGTGACGGCTCAAGTGCTTGGGTCCCTGCCAACTATGTGGGAGAGCTGGACTGAGTTGTAGGCTCCTGGCTTCAGCCTGGCCTGGGCTTGGCTGTTGAAGGCATTTGAAGAGTGAAACAGAGAATGGAGAACTGCTGTCTGTGCCTCTGCCTTTCACATACACACAAAGTAATTGTATGGCCCCAGGACGTATCACCTCAAGACCCCGGGTCCCTGCCTGCCCATCTGCAAGGTGGGGTAGCCTACCTGCTTTCCAGGCTGCTGTGCCTTGCCTGGGGCTGTGGTCAGTGTGCCTACCTGTCTTCTGGAAGCCACTGAGAAAAGGGCCAGAGGACTGTGGGCACCCCTTCCATGCAGGCCCTGTACAGGCGCTGAACAACTGGCTGGTCAGCTTTATTTATCAGCTCCGTGTGCCTCCCTCTTGGAGGGAGCAGGTGCTGTGCAAAGCAGATGATGCTCTGGGCTTTGGAGGTTCTGGGAAATTGTCACTTATCCCCTTGCTGCTGCCTCCCACAGGTCCACACGTGCCCGAGACGTCTAGGCTGTAGTGCAGGTCAGAAGGAAGAGAGGTCCCTGCCTCTTGCCCCTGGCGAGGGGCCATTGTTCCCTTGTATGTGTGACGGCCTGGGCTGGGGAGACATGGCCTGGAGGGGTGGTGCCAGCCCAGTGAGGCGTGCTGAGTCTGGGGCCACTGCACACAGCCGGAGAGGAGCATTGTTTGTCCCCATCCTGCTCAGGGTGGCCTGGTGCTCGCACAGTGGTACGAAGTGTTGAGTCCTGGGTTTCAGTTCTGCCTTTCTCATTCACTTGCTGTGAGACCTTGGGCAGTGCACTGGACTACCCTGAACCTCAGTTTCCTCCTCGGTAAACCAGGGAGACAAACAGGCAGCCCAGCCTCCCTGGGGTGGTGTGGGATTGTGGCTGGGGAAGGCTCAGGAGACCAGGGTCATGACATGGCCGGCAGGAGACCCCGTTCTCACCTCTGAGATCACCTAGAGTCATCCTCCTGCTTCTTGGGAGCCCAGCCTGGCCCCCACTGCAGCCTAGTCCAGGCCTAGGGGCCGGCCTAGGGAAGGGACAAAACCACCCCGCCTGGGCTGAAGATCAAGGCCTCAGACAAGGTCCCATGGGCAGCCTCAGTGCAGACCAGATGCGAGGCCTGGGGGTGGGTGGGGAGGGGATGGGCAGGGCTCAGACCTCCTCGTTCCTCACGTGGCTGCAGGCACCTTACCGATCACATCTTGCCCTGGGCCCGCGCCCCTCACCCACTCCCTGCTCCCAGACTGTCACGTCAGCTCTGAGCAGGAAGCCTTCAGTCTCCAGGTATGTGTGGCCGCAGGTGCAGGAGCCTCCTGAGTGTGAGAACCGGGGCAAGTCCCTGCTCTCCGCTGCTCAGTTTTCCCGTCTGTGGAATGGCGTCCTGTAGCAGGCAGCACGAGTCTCTCTGGAAAAGTCCATCTGCCCATGGGGCCATGCTAGGATTCCGCATGCACGCGAGGCCCCTGCCCCCTGGGAAGCCAGCCTCACCGACTGTTCTCTGAGAAGCAGCGTGAGGACAGCACTCTGGCGGGGTGGGCCACGTGGGAGACTTGTCTGGAAGCTGCATTCACAGAGGGAGCACACTCTGTGGATTTGTCAGCTGGAAGATGGAGGGGGAAGCCAGGGCCTGTGCCAGGGCCTGTGCCAGGGCACTCCCGGCTACCCCTGCAGAGCTGGAGAGGAAGATGCACAGTTGGGCTGCCCTGGGGGCTCTGCAGGTGCCAGGAGAAGCTAAGGGCTGTGTTCAGGGTGTGCAGCGCGCTGGCTGCAGGCAGGTGATGGCTTCTGAAGGAAGCTGGAGGAGCCCGCTCTCTCCCCATCACTAAGCCGAGCTGCTGGGACCCTCAGCAGGAGTCAGGGCATTCTGCTGATAATTCATTTCTCAGCAGGCTGCTTTCCAGCCTTGCCCAGAGAAACCTGTTGTACACTAACCCTAGCTCTAGCCCTAACCTCGTCCTAATTCTAAAAACTGTGCTGAAGGGCCAGTGATGTGGAGTATCAGGTAAAGCCATCACCTGGGATGTCGGCATCCCATGTGGGTCCTGGTTCAAGTCCCAGCTGTTCCACTTCCGATCGAGCTCCCTGCTAAAGGCCTGGGAGACAAGGGGAGAATGGCCCAAGTCCTTGGGCCCCCACTATTCACATGGGAGACCTGGGAGAAACTCCTGGTTCCTTGTTTCAGCCCTACCCAGCACTGGCCATTACAGCCACCTGGGGAGTGAACCAGCAGATGGAAAATCTCTGTCTCTTCTCTCTCTGTAACTCTGACTTTCTAAATAAATGAATAAATCTTTTAAAAAAATTTAAAAACACTGTGCTGACACTCCATTGCTTCCCAGTTGGCAATGGAGACCAAAATCACTGCTTCTAATTATCCCAATTTTATCTTTTTCTCCCATTGGTTTTTCTGAAGCTCTTGGCACCTGCTTGATTGCTAATGAAAGCTCACGGGCAATGCAATGAAATATACAAGCACCAAACAAATATTCATGAGAAGTGTGAGAAATAGATGGTTCGGCGGAGTTCTGTGGCATGATTTTCATGATGGGGGGAGGGGGATCATGAGTCTGTGGGCGGGGCCAGCTTTCTAATAGTGAGATTGCTCCCAAGTGCTGGAGTGGAGCAGAAGCTTAGTGTTCCATGGAGTTCCCCCAAGAATTCTGTGATTTCCAGTAGCAGCGGCGGGATGAGGATGAGGATGAGGATGGCGGCAGACGGGAGAGGGGGCCCTAGGAAGGGCTGGCATTCGCAGTCTCAGGCTTCACCTCTGACAGCCTTCCGCAGTCCAAAGCAACAAGGCTGCCCGCACCAGGTCTGCCCCGCGTATCCTTTCTTCCTGCTCCAGCTGCCAATGGGAACTCTCACTGTGGCTGTGTCAGCTCCACCCCCGGGGGGACCCAGCACGCCTTGGCAAGGTTTGGTGTCATGCCAGGATTTGAACCCAGGCTATGAGACTCCTGGCCCCCATGCCTTTCCAATGGGCCAGGCGACTGACTTTTTGCATGAAGTTGCACGTGCCAAGAACGGCAATGTCTTCTTCACTTGGCCACACAGCCTTCTGCAGAGCCCCCAAGACAGCACCCTCTGGTTTGGGTTCTAGCCAAGGGGGCTCTTCCAAGCCACTGAGCCCCTCCTACACCTGCTCTGTCCCGGGCCTCCGCCCATGACCCAGAGGCTGAAAAGTCAGCAGGGCAGCCAGGGAACTCCAAAATCACCACTCTGAACCTGACCAACTGGCGGCACCACCACTGAGCAGGCCCCCAGGGCTGCTTCCGGGCCCCAGAAGGCACACTTAAAGGAGCTAAAGAAGAAGGGAGATGCTGTAGCTTGGTGCACTGAGGCTGGCCCTTCACAAGTTGACTCCATGTGGGTCTGTCTTGAATGAAGCGTGTCCATCCAGCCCCGGCTCACCCACTGGCAGCAGTGACTCTCCCATGCTATTGTTCTACCTCTCAGAGCCTCTCGGGCTCATGTGTGAGAAACCAAGGGAATGACAAGTGGGACCCGAGCTAGTTCTGATGTCACGGAGGTCGTAAGCAGAGAAGCTGGAACTGTGGTGTAGCTGGTGGGCATGCCGAGTGGTACAGCCACTGTGCAAAACAGCACGGAGGCTCCTCGCAGATGTACAAACAGAACTACCATATGATCTGCAGTCGGCTCCTGGTATGGATCCGAAAGAACGGGAAACAGGCTATCTGCGGTCCTGTGCTCATCCCCATGTTATTTACAACAGCCAAGACGTGGAGACAGCCCAGGCAACCGGGGCGGGTGACTGGCTAGAGCAGATGCGAGATGTGAACATCTTTTTTTTTTTAAAGATTTATTTATTTACTTGAAAAAGTAACACAGAGAAAGCAGGAGAGGCAGAGAGAGAGAGGTCTTCCATCCACTGGCCATCCCCAAATGGCCGCAACGGCTGGAGCTGCACTGATCCAAAGCCAGGAGCCAGGTGCGAGGAGCTTCCTCCCGGTCTCCCACGCAGGTGCAGGGGCCCAAGCACTTGGGCCATCTTCCACTGCTTTCCCAGGCCACAGCAGAGAGCTGGATCGGAAGTGGAGCAGCCCATGGGGTCTCATGCAGGCCTACGAGGGAGGAAACCTCCTGCCATCGGCGGCCACATCGGTGAACCTGGGGAGCATTCTTGGGAGGGGAGAGCAGCCAGGCACAGGAGGACAGACACAGCCTGATGCCAGCAGAGAGAGAAGCGGTGGCTGCCAGGGGCTGGGCGCGGTGGGAAGTGGCGAGCTGCTATTCCGCGGTGTGCATCACCAGTAAAGCGAGCTGCGTGCGTTCTAGGCCTGGCCGCTCGCACCACCGGGTCGTGCACGAAAACTCTCCGAGAGGGTGGATCTCAGGCCCGGCTTTCTCGCGGCGATCTTGTGACAGCCTCACAAGCTAGGATCAGAGTAGGCGGTGTGCGGGCTGATGAACAGCACTGCTAGCGAATACTTGGATGGTCTGCGCCGGTGCACGTCTGCTTGGGTAATTTCAGCTACAGTGACTCCTCCACCACTGGCGCCGATGCCGCGGCGGGAGCACCGTTACCACCTGTGGTCTCTCGGGGAGGCAATGAGAGGTCGAATAACTCAGCACAGCCACTCAGCTGCCCAGGAAACAGAGCTGGCCTGCGAGCAGAGTCAGGGCACCCCGCCTTGCGTCTGCTGGGCCGCGGGACACACGGCCATGGCGCCGAGCAGACCCTTGCGTCCCATTCATTGGGAAGCATATGAGAGGGCCTTCCTGGGAGGGCGGGGGAGCAGAGCACAGGGCTTTTCCTGAGGGGAGGGGGCCTGCCCTGGACTCTCAACCATGAAGAGTGGACACAAGATGGGAAGAACGGGGGGCTTGGGGCCCACCTTGACCCCAGCTAGGGGTTCTCGTCCTCCCTGCTGTGAGCTCCTGGGGCCATGTGTGTGTGCATGCATGTGTGTGTGTGCTTGTGTGCATGTGTGTGTGCGTGTGTGTGTGTGCGCATGTGCACACTTTGCAGAAGGACCCAGCCAGGCTGGGCTCCCCGCGCCTTGCTCCACCTCCACCAGGGCAGAGTCCTTGTCCCTCCAGCATCCCCCGCCCCTCTACTTCTGGGAGCTGCCGTTCTTGACTCAGGCCTGGGGTGGAGCTGCCATGAGTTTCCCACAGATGCCAGGCTGGCCCTGGCTGGACAGGGAGCTGGACCAAATGAGCCCGGCGCGTTCATGCTTCCCTCCACCCCCTGCCCAGTCTTCCTTCTCTCTATCCACTTTCAGGAAGCATTGATTCCATGCTCATTGCTTATAGCAGCTGGATCTACAGGCATAAGTGTGGAGGGCAGTCAAGGAAGGCTTCCTGGACGTGGCATCTAAACTGAGAACTGAATGCAGAGTAGGAGTGTGTGTGCACACGCCAGCAGAAGGGAGGTTAGGCCAAGAGCTCTGTGGGCAGAGGGAGCCACATTTGCAGAGGCTCGGGAGCGGCCTCACCCCGTGGGGCTGGAGAGGGAGAGAGGAAGGAGCGGGGAAGGCCCTGCGGGCGTCTTGCAGGTGGCTCCCACGGAAGTTAGCCTTTTGATCCCGGGGGCCTCCAGGCCCTGGTAAAGGACCTTATGTGGAGGATGATGGGACCGGACTTGTGTTCTAGAAAGATCCCCTGGTGCACTACAGAGAAGAGCATGGAGGGGGTGGCAGTGGCAGTTACAAGCAGCTGCAGATCTCACAGGGCCGCTGTGAGACGGGCGGGGTGCAGACGAAGGGTTCTGCCTGTCTCCCCACCGAGCCTGGCCACCCCCTCACCCCTGTGCTCCTGGCTCTGCCCTGGAAATCCCATGGCTTTCCAATGAGCCAAAGACTTCCTGGTGGGGACAGGGACATCCCTGACTCTGCCCAGCTGCTAATGACCGTCCCTTGAGACATGGACTCTTGAGACGTCTTGCTCTTATGTCAGGGACACTGCCACTGAGGGATGGAAAGGTAGAGCTGTGGGAAAACACAGTGGCTTGCTTAGGCTGCCTCCGTGCCTGTGGGGTAGGGGAGTCATTCGTCGGATGAAGAAATTGCTGTTGGTTCGAGGTACAGCTGAATGCTACAAAGCAAGAGGTCTTCTCGCCCCAGCTGCCTGCTCTGTCTAACCGCAGCTTAGACAGCCCGACCCGGGGAGGGAGCCTCGCGCTGTCCTCCAGCCTCCGTGCCTTTGCACTTGCTTCTGAATTGCTGTTCCCCAGCAACAGCGTCTCCTTGGCTAGAGCCTCCCCCTCCCCTTACCCTTCAAAGCTCCTCCTACTCCTCCTCCTCCTCCTCCAGGAAGTCCTCTGGGGCATCGGGTGGCCCTTTGTGCAGCTCCGGTCTGTAGCCCTCTCAGCAAGCTCTGGGCCCAGCCCTCCAGCCCTCCGGCCATGGGCTCTCACTGTACTGTCAGTAGGTTTCCCTCCACGCAGCCTGCCCACGGGCTCTTGCCGTCACGGCCCTTGACCATCAGGACTGGAGGTGGCCCGGCCAAGAGGAAGCATTCAAGATGGACCAGGCTCCCTGGCCAAAACCCACCGGAACCTTCTCTGCTTCCCTCGGGCCTCAGCTCCCACTGCCCTGAGCTAGGTGAAGGTCTTACTGCAGCACATGTGTGCATGTGTCTGAGACACACGCGTGCACACGCACACACACACACAGAGGGGAGGAGAGAGGAGAGGACTCTTGCCAGGCCATGCCCGCCATGTTTGTGCCCTGCTGTAGGTGCTGAGCCACAGTTCACATCCCCGCAGGGCCCGATGTCTGTCCCCACCGCAGAGAGAGCCCGGTGTCCTCACAGCTTCCAGCATGGTGACCGCAGCAGCAGCAAGCATGTGGGGCGTGCACCATGCTAAGTGCTCGCAGATCTCATCTGAAGCCTTGCAAGAACCTCTTGAGGTAGACGCCATTTAGTCCCCTTTTACAGATGAGGAAACTGAGGTTTAGAAGGACCCTGTGGCCTGGCGAGCATGGGGTGCAGCTCACAGCCTCTGTCCGGCCCCCAGGCCCACATGAGCAGCGGGCTCCTGGGCTGAAGGTCAAGGCTGTGCCACCAGCCGCCGAGCCGGAACCTGCAATGTACCGGGTCTCAGTTTCTCACTCTTCACTGTGGACCGGCTGCGGCTGCCGGCCCTGCTGGCCACCTGTGCTGGGCGGTCCTGAAGCCTCTGATGCTAAAACGCCACCATTTCCGTCCGGGGTCCCCAGAGTCCTGCTGCAGCCCCGAGGGTCCTGGAACCCTGTCATCCCTGTCTACTCTGATCTTCTCTTGAATGTAGGCACAAAGAGGACACCAGCTCATGTCCACGGGTGCCCCACTGTGTGCCAGGATCCAGCGCAGCCAGACGCTGGCCATGGCAGTGTTTGTTGACTGAATGAACGAGTCCCTCTCAGTTCTGCCTGCCCCTGCAGTTGGTGCCCACCCTCTCGCAGGAGCCAGGCTGCATCTAGTTGCCCGTGCTGTGCTGAGGAGCCCTGGGTTGACAGGCAGAATCTACATACCCACCGATCAGCAATGACCCCAAGCCAGCTTCCTAACCTGTCCTGAGCCAGGAGCACTGGACAAGGAGTTTGAAGAACACACAAGCTCCCTGGAACCTGGGGGGAGGGTGTGGCACTTTGAATTTATCATTGCCTCTGCCCAAAATGCTCCTGTGGCTGCTCCCTCGTTTCACTTACACCTCTGCTCGGAGGCCTCCTGGCACTTTACCTCCTCCAGGAAGCCTTCCCAGATCACTTGTTTGTCCCTGCCTCAGCTGTTTCTATTTTTTGTCCTAGTACCCATCATGACCTGACAATATCATTGCCTATTTCCCCAATTAGAATTTAAGTTCCAAGAGGACAGGAATTTTGTTTGCTTGATTCAGTGCCTAGAACAGCTCCGCTGACACAGAGTAGGTACTCAATTGAAGGAGGGAGGGGGCACAAAATCCCAGCATCTGGTCCCCGGAGGCTGAGCCCCCTCTGGGACAGCTCTCTGCCAACTCAGCCTGAACCCCCGAGAGACCCAGAACACCCCCAGCCCAGCCTAGCCCAGCCCAGCCCAGCTCAGCCCACCCTGGGCAGGATTCCCGGGCCTCCAGCATGGAACTGGGATGGAATTGGGCACCCTGGGAGAGCCGCGGAGGCCGGTGGCTGTGTCCAGCTGAGGAAGGTTGGCCTCTGAGTCGGCCCCCCAACTTTCCCTGATGCTGCCCGAGGCCTGCTGGCAATTACCAACACTCATGCGGCCGGGAGCAAGGAGGGGCAGGGAGGCACGGGCACCTGACCCAGCCTGGCTCCCTAAAGCTGCTTTGCCCCATTCCACTCCCCACACCTCCTTTCTTCCTCCAGGAAGCCCTCTGTGACCACACCCACCATGAGCCCTCTTGCCCAGCCAGGCCCCTCCAGCTTCCAGGGCTGCTTGGGAGTCACCATGTAGCTACTTCGGCACACTGGGGGTGCCCGCAACCTGTGGAAAACCCAGTAGGCTGGGCTGCGGAGACAGCACCCTGTGACCCTCCTGCGATGACCACAGGAGCTAAGGGACATGATGCCTTGTCAACTGATAAGCACTGTCCCGCTTAGCCCAAAGCCCTTCTGTCTTCCCTGGCCTCTCGCCCCAGCATCCCCGGGGAACCTCCCCGTCCCCAGAGTCCTCAGCCCACAAAGCCCAGGACAGAGCCATTTCCTTCTCCAGCGACCCCTCCCCCTCCTCTGGTTTCCCCTGCCCCCAGCCCCCAGCCTTTGATCAGGCTGCCGCCTCCTTCCAGGCCCCATCCTTGTGGAGCCCCCAGGGTTTCCTCTTCCCCAGAGTCCCCTGGGCCCACTCCAGGCAGGGCCAGGGCCTCTCTCTCACTGGCTCTCACTCCTCGTTTCTTTGGGCAGTGCCCCAGTGGCCTTCACCTTGACCACAGCATCGACAGTGCTGCCAGGAAGGCTTCGCGGGGCGAGCCGTGCTGTCCATGGAATGTATTCTGGATGCCTGGCCGGGCATTGTAGAAACTGCGGTGTCTTGAGGTCCTGAGGGTCACTGTCATGCTCCCTGTGGGAGCACCAGGGCGGAGATGCTGGGACCTTGCAGTCCTCGTGGCAGCATGTGACAGGGACAGCCCGAGCACCCCGGTCTGGCCGCCGGGAACGCTTCCCTCCGAGATCCGCAGAAGCAAGAATCCAGGCCCCTTCCCAAGCACCACCGCCCCCGGGGTCTGTCCCCTTTCTCCTTGCCACCTCCTTCTTCCCAAGTCGGCCTCCGGTGCTGCCGTCTCCGCCCTGATAAGCAGCTGGTGCTGTACCAGGAGCCTCGGGGCCCCTGCACTGTCCCACCCTCCAGGCCACCTGGCCCAGCCTCCAGACCTAGGGCTTCTCTCCAGGGCCCTCAGGGCCCAGGGCCGCCCATGCCTGGGGTCTGCCCAGCCGCCTGCCATCCAGGCTGCAGATCAATAGCTCCGCCTTCTGCTCTGCTCTCCTGCCCGTCTGTTTTCCCCCCGTCGTCCCCAGGGAGTCAACCAGGCCAGCTGAGTGCTCCCAGGCCAGAGAGAAGAGGCTGTGTGAGGCCATCTGTTTGGGAGGTGCCTCTGGCCAGGGCTCGGCAGCCCACGGGAGCAGCCCAGCCATGGGGGGTGGGGGACGGGGTAACTGCCAGGGGGGACGGGCAGTCAGGGAAGTGAGAGTCACCTTGACCTGAGGCTCGGGGCCAGCCAGGGTGTGCTGCTGTCCCCCAGTGGGGGCAGATGCAGGAGGTGCCAGGCCCGGCTGTGCCTGGGACGCGGAGCGGGTGGGGAAGTCAGTGGAGCCTCCTCCCCGCCCCCCATTCAACTCCTTTCAAAACACACACAACACACCCTTAAAATTGGGTTGCCAGTGACAACCTGGCATATCATCTTCGTTTTATATTATTCTTAGCCCTTCTGTTGTCATAGCAACTGAACAATGCTTTTTTTTAAATATAGCAGTTAATTTTTTCAGCTCCGGCAACAAAGTTCTGGTGCCGTCCAGAAGGCCAATGGCCGGTTTCCCCCACAGGGGCAGAGGCCTCCAAGCTCACGGGCCCCGCAGCGGCCCTGTGCGGGGACCCTCCGTGTTCCCCGGCCTGGCAGCGCTCCGCAGTCAGGGTGCTGCAGGAAGCACCTGGGTGTGGGCTCAGCAGACCCGGGCCCAGCCCCCAGCCCGGAAGCCTTCGTGTTTCCTCCCAGAGCCTCAGCCTCAGCTTTGGGTCACTGGGGCCAACATTGTTGGCTTCACAGATTCTCATGAGGCCAAACAGGCCAGGGACGCATGGCTACATGGGACACACGAGCCGCCCCCGGCACACGACCGGGCCTGCTTCCGTCTCTTCCTTCCCTTCTCCACGCCCTCGCTCCCTCCCCCTCCCCCTTTTGCCTTTTTCTCCTCCCCTCCTCCCCTGCGCCGTGAATTATTGATGATAAATTCCCAGCCAGTCACATCAGAGGGTTAAAATCCATAACCAGCCTGTTTGCAGGCTCCCCTCGGCTCACCCGCCCTCCCCGAGCCGGTGAGCTCATCTCGGTCATCAATCATGCATCTCGGCTCCAGGACCCTGGCCCCTGCGCTCCAGCGGCTGCACAGCCCCGGGCAAGAGGTGGCCAGGCCAGGGCAAGCAGAGGTGGCCCTGCACTGAGAGCTTGTCTGGGAAGGGAAGCTGCCTCCCGCATGGGGCCGTGTCAGGGAACACTCTGCATTGGGCTTCCGGTTGCTCTCAGCTCCCCTATACCCCCACCCCCAGCCCTCATCCTGCAGCTCCCCAGTCCCTGCCCCAGCCCTGTTCTCATCACCCACTCATTTCTCTGCATTCCAGAGCTCAGCGTGGCATGCCTTAATACAACAGCACGTTTCTAATGCCCAGAGACCATCAAAATAGAGCATGGGCTGCCCAGCAGGTGGTGAGCTCCCTGTCTGTCACCAGGGAGCTGGACTCCAGGTAGATCACCCCAGAGGGCAGGATGTGCTGGGCAGGGTTGTAACCCGAGGTTACAGATTGAGGAAACCCTTGTCTCCACCTAGGAGTCTATACTGGAGATGGTAATATTGAAATTGCTGTATGATTTCGCAGAACTTTGAGCACCAAATATTGCCCTGATTTCAAAAAATAGAACCCAAAACCGTTAGCTTGCCCAGAGTCATTTAGCTGACAGAAGAGCTAACTAGGAAGCAGGGTTCTCCACGCCCCACTGTTCAAGGACCTTCGTGGAAGGACGTTTCTCGAGCAGCGACTGAGTGTGTAAGTCAGGGCTGCTGTCTAGGAGGTGGCGGCCACGTTCAGGGGCCAACAGAAGACCCAGAAAGAGAAAAATGCACCCAAGAGTGTGCACACACTGTGAGCCCAGAGAGAGAGGCTCGGAGGCAGGGTGGGATCGGGGTGGGAGGAGCCAAGGCAAGAGGGGAAGGTGCCTGCAGGCCTCAGGCTGCCACGGCCCCAGGCACCTGTGGGCCTTTCGTGCCTCCATTGCACTTCATGCTCCCAGCGGCTCTGCCAGAATGGCACTGCGTCCAGGTCTGCCGGATGCTCTGTGAACTTGGCAAGGTCACACAGGCAGAAGCGGAGGGACCACGTGGGCCTGACGCCTGGAGTTCCACCCCCGCGGGAGGCAGCGGAGGGAGGGGCGCGCGTGCCCTGCTGCATCTGGGTGGCCAACACGGGCAGCCAGGCTGTGATGGCCCCCAGCCCAGCAGAGCTGCCTTGTACTTCGCCCTCCGCCCACCTGGAACAGGATGTAGGGAGAAACAGCGGCTGTGGCAGGAGGGGCTGCCCTGCCGTTACAGGACAGCAGCTCTGGCCTGGGAGAGGACAGACCCGGGACAGCTCCGAGTCTTTCCCTAGGTCTCTGTGACCCCAGAGGCAGGTCACCACACGACCTGCCATGGTTTCCTGTCTTTTCTCAGAAGGGCACAACATCCATTGTCCTATTTCATGTGCAAAAATGGATCTGTCATCACTGGCATGGACCATCTACCTAAAGCCTCAGCCGGCTGCAGGCTCTCTCTGCCCCCTTATCCTGCTTTCTTTTCTTTTCTGGCACTTGCACATGCTGCCGGGAGACCCCATGCCTCTGCGCTTGTCTGCCAAGGCCATTCTCTGCCGTGAGGTGGTCAGTTCCACAAGGGCCAGCGTGGGTCTCTGTGTCTCCAGCACCCAAGCAGCGCCTGACACACACAAGCCCTGGGTGACGTGCCGCCTTCCTGCTCTGGTGGCCCCGCCTGCCCCTGTCCTGGCGCTCCTCCTTGGCCACTGTAGTTGCATGCTTTGAATCTGTCTCCCCCTGACCCCGGACACTGTGAGGCCCCTGTGGCAGAGCACAAAGCCCAGCCGGGGGAGGGGGTTGGTGGTGAATGCTTGGTGCAGCAGTGATCCAAGATGGCCCCTCCCTGGGCTTCAGTTTCCCTGTGTGTGCACTGAGGGGCAGGGGTCGCCCTGGAGGCTCATTACATGCCTTACTCAGCGGCGTTCTGGGAGGGACCCGTGACCTGCTGGCTGGCATGTCTGCACCTGCGCTTGGTGTGTTTGCCGCACCACTTGCAGCCCCCATGCTTGTGCGGCACAAGGTTGTTCCCTGCCCAGAGCCTGCCTTCCCCTTGATGAGCAGTTCAAACCCCAGAATAGCCCATTGTTTAGAATCAGGTGCCCGGACCCGGTATTTATCTCCAGTGCGCCGAGTGTGCTCGGGTCCCTGCCAGCCACGTGGTGGCCATCATTGGAACAGCTCAGGACACTTGGCTCCGAGAGGCCATCTCTGGCCTGGGGAGACAGCCAGCTCCAGGGGCAGCAGAGCTGAAGAGCGAAAGGCATGAGCAGGGTAATGGGTGCATTTCCCGTGTCCTCACAGAGGCCATGCCAGATCAGTGGCAATGTCCCCATTTTAAAGCCAAGGAGCCTGAGGCTCAGAGGTCACCTTCCCGTGGAACTTCCCCAAGGTCACAGAATTTCCAAGGCACAGAGCGGGCCTCTGGCTGTGGGACTGTCTGGCTCCAGAGCCCAAGTCATTTCACCGTCACCGTGCAGTTGGTGTCACCTGGGCACTCGCTTTAGCTCAGCCGCTGCCAGCAAGTGTGCGAGAGAGGGAAGCAGCTTCCCGGAGGCTGTGGCTGGGTCCAGCCTTGATTTCTGCCTCTGCCGGCCTCGCCCGCCCTCTGCCTGGTGCCCCTGTCCTTCGGGGTCCTGTCACATCTCCCCTCCTCTCTGAAGGAGAGAAGCTGAGGATGCACCGGGTTGAGAAAAGCTGAGTCTGAGATGAGCTGGACACTGGAGGGCCAGACCAAGGTGGCAATGGGGGCATGGAATGCAGGCAGAGCAGAGCCCAGAGACAAGGGCTGCCTGGGCTGTCGGGGACATCGTCCAGGCACTGCCACCTCCCAGCCATGTGACTTTTGGCAAGCTGGTCAGTTTCTTCAGGCTTCAGCTTCCTTATCTGTAAAATGGGAGTAAAGATCTTCTCTGTGGGGATTCAATAAATCCACGTAAAATTCTTAGCCAAGCCCCTGGCAGGAAGCACGTGCTGAGTGGGCTCGTGTCAGTCCCCATCATTGTCACGGCCATGGCTGCACAGTTCCGGAGCCTGGGGAGCCACACTTGGAGGGAGGGAGGCTGCAGCAGGCTCTGGGCCAGCGCTGGGTGCTAAGCTGGGCACTCTTTCTACACTCAGGTCCCAACATTAGGGCAGGAGAGTCTGAGCCAGTTCTGCTGAGATGCCCCTCGCTGTAGGAGGGAGGATGGTCTGGGAGCCAGGGCAGGACTGAGCTTGGAGGTGGGCACGTGGACAGCTGGTGGGAGGGGAGCTGTGAAGGAGAGGAGAGTGAGATGCTCACTCAGGACGTGGGTGGCCCCAAGGACCCCTTCGTCGGGTCTGGCCTTCCAGGGCTGTCCGAGCTGGTGCCACAGAGGTGCCTTGGTCCCCCAGCAGGTTGTCAGCTCAGCCGTTTCCCCACTGGGCACATGATGGCGGTACACTCATTGACCGCATACGATCTTTCTGGCCTTGAAGATGGCCCCTGGGGCCCACTCGTGGGGTTTGTTCAGTGATAGGGAGAGGCGGTGTGGGAGGAGGGAAGCAGCTAAAGGAGGTGCCCATCCCTCTGCTGGTGGCTGAAGAATGGGACTGAGGCCCGAGTGGTGGACGAGCTGCTACCCCTTTGAACTGTCTCTCTCTCTCTGTGCCTTCCAAGTAAAATGAAAATAAATAAAACTTTTTTGAAAAGATAGGACTGAAGCAGTCCAAGGGGTAAATGCAGACATGACGCTGGGTGAGTGACAGTGGGTGATACAAAAGAGGAACGTGGGGGCTGGCGCTGTGGCGTAGAGGGCTTCTGCCTGCGGTACCAGTATTCCATATGGATGCCAGTTTGTGTCCCGGCTGCTGCACTTCCAATCCAGCTCCCTGCTAATGCACCTGGGAAAGCAGCAGAGGATGGCCCAAGTGCTTAGACCCCTGTACCCATGTAGGAGTCCCAGCAGAAGCTCCTAGCTCCTGGCTGCCTGTTCCTGGCTCCTGGCTTTGGCATGGCCCAGCCTCCACTGTTGCTGCCATCTGGGGAGTAAACCAGCAAATGGAAGATCTCTCTGTCTCTCCTTCTCTCTTTGTATCTTTGCCTTTGAAAAAAAAATAAATCTTGAAAAAAATCCCCTAATTCTTTTTACTATCAGAGAAGCCCCCTCCCAGGGTCCTTGAAGATTTTCCTTTGCTCTGAAAAGGGGGTAATAGATCCCATTGAGGCCAGCACTGTAGCACAGTAGGCTAAGCTACTGGCTGCAGCACCAGCATCCCTTATGGGTACCGGTTCAAGTCCCTGCTGCTCTACTTCTGATCCAGCTCCTTGCTGATGCACCTGGGAAAGCAGCAAAAGATGGCTCAAGTCTTTGGGTCCCTGCATCCACATGGGAGACCTGGAGGAAGCTCCTGGCTCCTGGCTTTGGATTGGCCCAGCTCTGGCCATTGCTACCATTTGTGGGGTGAACCTCTCTCTGTCTCTCCCTCTTTGTAACTCTGCCTCTCAAATAAATAAATCTTTTAAAAAATAAATAAAAGATCCCATTGGCCAGAGTTGGGTGCCTTGAGTCCATCACAAAATGGACTGCCACTGCCATGCCCTTGGCATTTCCTCCCTGGGCCTGAGGCGGGGCTCAGCGCAGTAAGAACAGGCTTCCTTCAGCGAGAGGACTGGAAGAAAGAGCTGCAAGGGAGCTCCTGATGGTAAACTTGAACTTGTCCAGTGTACGTTTGGTGCCAGAGTTCCTGGTCCAGGGCCCTCCGTGCCGCAGGAAGCCACTTGACCCCTTCCTCTCTGAATCCATTAGGGCTTTTTGGTGTTCGCAGCAAAAGCTGACTTGAGCTAGCTTAAGCGAAAAGGGAGTCTACAGGAGGGGTGATGAGAACCTCGCAGAATTGACAGGGAGGCTGGAGAACTCGGCTCAGGAACGGATCCAGCAACAGAAAACAGGAGCTAATCAGCGGCAGGCTCATCATGGCCACAGAGGTGGAAGAATGAGGTTCCAGACTCAGCATTTGACATGCCTGGCTCAGGCTAGGGCCCGGAGCTGGCTGCAGGAAAGCAGAGGCTTGGCTTGGCTGTCCCCTGGGAGCAGGAGAGCAGCTCCCTCCGGCCCACGTGAAAACTGAGTGCTGATACAGAAGGAGCGAGCAGGGGTATGGAGGGGCCAAAAAATGGCAAGTGGCACATGATCCTTGCCCCAGTGCCACAGCTGAGATGGAACGGCCCACGCTCCCCACGTGGAGGCCAGAGATGCTCAGCTGTTCAGGGATGGCTGCTCGGAGCAGGAGACTCATGAGCACCCGCTGTGAGGTTCTCACAAAGGTACCTCTCCCTCCCCGCATGTCAAGCTGATAAGGAGTCTGCCACATTCATCTAGAACCTTCTAGAGGCTCCTTGCGCCTCTCTGGGGGATGACCCCTCCTGGCTTCTCCCAGTTGCTCTAGAAATTCATCAGCAAGTCTGTTCCCCAGTTCCAGGAAACCGCTGCTAGCCCCAGAACACCCTGTGTCTTCCTTCACGACCCCTTGAATGGAAGGGCAGGGTTCCGGCCTGGCCTGGTCTCCTGCAAAGAGCAGACAGCAGACTGGGATTGGACATCCAGTGCGGGCGGGGCAGGTACTCAGCGACTCATTTATTCTCCCAGCAGCTGGCCCTCAGCTGTGTTTTCCTCTTCCACAGATGAGGAACCTGAGGTTTAGAAAGAGGCACTAGCTAGCTCTGCTGATTCGTAGCAGAACAGCACTGAAATCCGATCCCAGAGCCCACTTCTCGTGGTCTCCCTGGACTGTGGCACCCTGGCTCTTCCTGCTGGGAGCGGGGATGGGCTTGGGACCCTCATTCCCACGTTTGTCCTCTAGGCTTCAGAGAGTGCCCCCCCCACCCCCCGCGCCCAGTGCAGGGATGTAGGCTCCAAGTTTGCGTCTGTCGGAGCCTACAGACTGCTCCAGAATGGCCAGGAAGTCCTTCCGGGTCCCCTCGCAGGGCCCCCCAGGAAGGCAGAAGGGCAAGGCCGTTTTAATCTTCACAATGAAACTTTGTCATTGCCCTCGTCATCCTGGCTTCTAGAAGCCAGGGCTCTGCCCTCCGTGGGCATCAGAGCATCCTCTGCTGCCGCCGCTGGTGCCCTCATCCTGATGAAGACTGGGGGCTCTGCAGGTGCCCAGGGCAGTGGCCTGACACAGCAGCTTGCCAGCCGGACTCCAGCAACCCCCGGAGGTCCCACACCCCCTTCTAGGGGCCATCGCGGAGGGGACTGCCCAGAGAACCTGAGCTGCAACTCTGCAGAACATCCCACCTTTCTCTGTGTTACACACTGGACTTTAATGTGAGTTTTATTTTCTAAGAAGACTCTCTGACTAAAGTTCACTGGTCCGCTGGGTACACTGATACTTTTTTTTTCCTACAAGATTCTGCAACATTATCCTCCAACTGATCTACCTCACCCTGGCCACTCTGAGAATGGCTGTTGTAGAGCCGGAGCGCGCTGTTCCCGCCTCGTCAGGACCCAGGGGCCGGTCACCAGGAGGAGCCAAGGGTGTCACCTTAGCATGTTGCCAAGCACGGAGCTGTCCATCACGCTGCTCAGTACCCTCAAGGCCCAGGCCGGCGCTAGCTTTCTGCAGCACTGACAGCGATGGTGGTTTACAAGGATTTATCACCAATCTCTAAATGACAAGCAGAAAGGAAGTAAAAGATTCCCAACACAAAGAAATGCTAATGATTCAGGCTCAATCATTACCCATTACTCAGATGTATTGAATTATCGCACTGGACTCCGTAAATATGTACAATTATTATGTCAATTAAATTTTTAAAAAGTAAAAAGGGGGTGGGTGTATGGCCGAGTGGCTGAGGCCCCAGTTAAGATGCCCAAGTCCTGTATCAGAGTACCGGTGTGTACAGCCAGCTTTGGCCCTCTGTTCCAGCGTCCTGCTAACGCAGACCCTGGGAGCCAGCGGGAATGGCTCGAGGACGTGGGTCCCTATCATACTCATGGACACTAGGACGGAGTTCCCAGCTCCCAGCCTTAGCCTGACCCAGCTCCGGGTATTGTGGCCATTTGGAGGCTGAACCACTGGAGAGGAATTCGCTCTATTTCACTCTGTCTCTAAAAAAAAGGGTGGGGGAAGCTGGGCCGGGAGAACTTGACTTTCCTCATTCCCAAATTTCTTCCTACTGTCAAACAACAGAACCCATCTTGTTTTACTCTTTGCCTTGGCTACTAGTGTCGCTCCCCCTCTTCATGGAGGAACGACACAGGACCCTGCGCTGTTCTTTCGTCTGCTCGGCCCTCCCCGGGTTTGCTGCTGGTTCTTCCCGGGTTGGCTACTATCCCTTCCACCTCCGTGGAAGGGCAGTTCCCCCTGGCCACATTCCCCACTTCCGCAGGGGAGCGGCACACCGCCGGCCGGCTTTCTCGGGGGCTGCACGGGTGTTCCTTCAGCTAGATGTTCCCCATAGATGTTCCTGGTGCATGCCGTCTCTCTCCTCCTTTATAGTCCTCCTCCGCCAATCCTAACTCGGCTGCCCACACGCCGAGTACGCTGCTCTCCAATCAGGAGCAAGTCCTACAGTTAATTGGTTGAACTGGAGGCAGCTGTGTGGAAGCTGTTTACTTCTCTCCCAGCGCCATATTGTGGGAGAGCAGATGCATAGAATAAGTCTTAATTCCAGTAACTCAGTCTAGTCCGGTTGCTCCCCACAACTAGGATGCCCACTGCTAAGGTAAAGTCTACCATGTGAGTGCAGGGGTCCAAGGACTTGGGTTATCTTCCACTGCTTTCCCAGGCCATAGCAGAGAGCTGGATCAGAAGTGGAGCAGCCGAGACTCGACTGGTGCCCATATGGGATGCTGGTACTGCGGGCAGCAGGTTTACCTGCTATCCCACAGTGCCAGCCCAGGAATCTCTCTTTTTAAAACGTGTATTTTTGGCCAGCGCCGCAGCTCACTAGGCTAATCCTCCACCTATGGCACCAGCACAGCGGGTTCTAGTCCCGGTTGAGGCACCAGATTCTGTCTTGGTTGCCCCTCTTCCAGTCCAGCTGTCTGCTGTGGTCCGGGAAGGCAGCGGAGGATGGCCCAAGTCCTTGGACCCTGCACCGTGTGGGAGACCAGGAGAAGCACCTGGCTCCTGGCTTCAGATCAGCACGGTGCACCAGCTACAGCACGCCGGCCACAGCGGCCATTGAGGGGTGAACCAATGGAAAAGGAAGACCTTTCTCTCTGTCTCTCTCTCTCACTATCCACTCTGCCTATCAAAATAAAATAAAATAAAATGTGTATTTTCCCCCATTATACAATACTCGTGTACTTTTTAAGAGTTAAAAAATAGAGATAACTGCAATAAAGCAAAATAATTGCCCGCTGTGCTTCTAACCAACCTCCCAAACCAGAAACATGTTTGAAACCAGAACCTCATACAGTGCCTGGCACATAGAGGGACTTCGTGTGTCTTTGTTAAGTAGAATTGACTTGAATGTTGGGCTCTCTGGAGTGACAGGAAATCAATAAATGGATGTTTTTGAAAAGAGAGAGTAAGGGTCTGGCGCCTACCACATAGTGGGCCCTCAGAAAAATAATTAATGGACAAACGAATGAACGAATGAATGGAGCTTTGAAATGAGGCAGCTCCAGCCTTGTCATCGGTTAGCTGTGTAATCCTGGGCAATGCGCTTGCCTTTCTGTGAGCCCCCTTCCTTCTCTGCAAATTGGTCTAATGAGCAAGGATGCTGACAGGTGCTGCTGGACGGGGAACGTGAGACATGGGCAGCCAAGGAGTGTGCCCAGCGTCTCCACGCTGGGGCATGGTGAGATCAGGGTGCGCACCTGCAGGCTCCCCAGGAGGATCCAATTAGATAAGGAACTTAAGCGTCTGGCTCAGGGAGTGTTTCTCTCTTCCTGTAAGCAGAAAGGTCTGGCAGCCTCAGCGACTTGGTGGGGAATCTGAGTACAGGCAGGGTCTCAGCTGGCGCGGGGACTAGGGCGGATTCCGAGGCAGCTGCGCCCGACTGTTAGTTGCTGGCGCTGCTATGTGGGAGGAGCTCTCCTTGTGGGTCCTCTGGGGACCACCCTTCCCAGGAGGCCATTTCTCAAGCAGCTGTCTCACCCCCAGGGAGCCTGATCCCTGCTGCGGCCAAGGAGAGAATCTGCTTTTCCATTGCACCATTTGGCCTAGGGGGTGGAGCCTGGGCTACCCTAACTGGTGTGTTTGTGCTAGGGAGACCCATGAGAAGCAGCACTTGGCACAGGAGGAACCAGCGCCGAGGGTGAGCGCCATCGGGTGAGCACAGGTTGACCTTGTTAAGTTCATTGTCGCTGTTGCCATGGATTAGGGCTGGGGCCGGGGCGGGGAGGGGGGAGCTATACCTTCCCCCATATGACATTTCATCTAGCTAACATCCCTTCAAGGTGGGTGTGAACACCCCAATTTTATAGATGAGGAAACGGAAGGAAGAAGAGAGAGGTAAGTACACAAGGAGCGAGTGACAGCACGGCAGGTAGGACTTGGAGTTCGTGGCTCTAGAACCTGTGTTCTTAGCCACTAGTCACATCTGCTGCTGGTTGGCAGACACGAGGCAGCTTGAAAAAGCAAAAAGGACTTACGGCTGGACTCTCCTCCTGCCTGGATGTGACTGAGCAAGGAGCCAGGGACCCGAGATTCCTTGGGGCTACTCTTTGCCCTGCCCATCAATACTTAAAGCACACATGGGTATTTCCCTCTGCTGGGGAGCTTGACACCCATCCCACCACTTGCTGAGTGTTCATTAGGGCTCTTTTGTATGTCGGGCCTTGTGCTAGGTGCAGCCACGATAATTACAGCGAACCCTTACTCTGCGCCGGGATCTGCTCTAAGTTCTATTTGTAGACGAGACCATTTACTCCTCACAACAGCCCCACAGGTATCTAATTATTGTTAGATTTTCTTTATAGATGAAGAGACTAGGGCACAAAGAGGTTAAGTAACTAACCCAGGGCCCTGGTGCTGTTAAGTGGCAGAGCCAGGATTTGAACCCAGGCAGGCTGGGATCAGAGTTGTCACATTTATCTGCCCCACACTGCTTCAGCTCTCACAATTTCTGCAGTTCTCAAATTCAGAGTTTTTCCCAAAGGACATGTTAAAATAGCCCCAAGTGGCGCTACTCTTGTGGCACAGAAAGTTAAACCACCATTTTGGACACCAGCATCCTATGCTAGAGCACCTGTTGAAGTCCCAGCTGCTCACTTCAAATCCCCCTCCCTGCTAATGGCCTGGGAAAAGCAGCAGAAGATGGCCAAGTGTTTGGGCCCCTGCTACCCATGTGGAAGACCCTGGAACTTGGCTTGGGGCTGGCCTAACCTTGGCTGTTGCAGCCATTTGGGGAGTGAACCTGAGGACTGATGATCTCTCTCCCCACCCCTGCCTCCCTGCCTCTTTGATGCTCTTTCAAATAAATAAATCTTAAAAAAAACAACAGTAACAATAATCTATTTCCATTCTATTTGCTGAGAATCAAACTAGGCAGAGAGACTGAACGGTCCTGGGTTTGTGAAGTGCCTGGCGTAGTGGGGTCAGAAGGGAGGTGTCAAGGTCAGGGTGGAAGCTTGGCCCGTGATCTACTATGGCCTTGACTGCCAGGCCTTTGGCAATCTTGGCACCTCTGTGAGCCTCCATTTCTTTATTTAAAAAATAGACTGTCAGTACCGATTCTGTCTGCCTCCAAGCCTTTCTATGGAAACTAAATGAGGTGACAGATGGCAACAAGATTTCAAAAAAAAATGCACTGGACAAGGGTTTGTTATTGGACCGAAGTGAAAATTTGATGTCAGTGTGATGAATAAATGAATGAATTAGTGAATGAGTGGTTCCAGCAGCCCTGCAGCTTGGTTCCCTGGGTGACAAATGCCCTCTGTGGCAGATATGTTGGGTTTCTCAGGGTACCAGCAGCACGCTTTATCCTTAGCCATGCCCCATGCCCCTGTACCGGGAATTGGTTTGCATTGGATTTTGTGTGAGTCTGCAGGGCTGTATTAGCCATCATTTATTAATGTCTTCTGGGAGACGGGTCCTGTGCTAGACTGTGAGGAGACAGAGATGAATTTCCTATGATCTCTAACCTCAGGGGGAAACAGACTAGGAGGAGAAGTGGTGACAATAATAATGTTAGTAAACCAGTATTGTAAATAATACCAAGCATTTACCACGTGTCAGGTGTTGTCTTGAGGTTTCATGTATACTATTTCATTTAATCATTACAACAGTTCCAAGAATTACTAAAACTGTTGTCCCCATTTTTTTACACAAGGGAAAATGGATTTCGACAGTTTAAGTAACTTGCCCAAGTTCACACAACTCTGAAGTTACAGATTTGAGCATGAACCTGGGAAAGATGTGGATACAAATAACTCTATAATAGGGTAGAAACAATCATGTACCTTATTATAGGGGCAAGGGCAGGCCTCTTAGGTTCAGAAAGAGAATAGAGGCGAGAATGATGATGGTAGTAGTGATGACGAGGGTGGTGATGATGATGATGATGGTGGTGGTGGTGGTGGTGGTGAGGCAAGGATAGGCCTTCAGGTTCAGAAAAAGAAGGAAGACACTGGTGATGATAGTGGTGATGGCTGATGACAATGATTATAGTGATGAAAGTAACAGTGATGTGGTGATGGTGACAGTTATGATGGTGATGATAGTGAAGGAGAAGATGGTGGTGATGATGGTGATGGTGTGATGATGATAATGATGAAGATGGTGGTGATGATGGTGGTGATAATGGTAATGATGGTGATGATGAAGATGGTGGTGATGGTGGTAAGTGTAGTGATGGTGGTGATGGTGATGATGAAGATGGTGGTGAAGGTGGTGATAATAGTGATGGTGGTGAGTGTGGTGATGGTTGATGATAGTAATAATGGTGATGGTGGAGACGATGATGATGGCGGTAATGATGATGGTGGTGATGGTTGATGATAGTAATAATGATGACGATGGTGATGGAGAAGACGGTGGTGATGATGATGGTGCTGATAATGGTAATGTGGTGATCGTGATGATAGTGATGATGAAGATGGTGGTGATGGTGTGATGATGATAACGCTGATGGCTGATGGTAGTCCTGAGGGTGATATAGTGGTCATGGTGGTGATGATCTTGATGGTGGTGATGATGATGATACTAACGGTGGTTGATGACAGTGAAGATCATGGTGAAAGTGATAGTGGTTATGTTAGTGATGATAATAGTGACAATGGTGATGAGAGTGATGGTGAAGATGGTGGTGATGATAGTAACAGTGATGGTGACGGTGGGAAGGAGGTGGTAATGATGATGATAAAGATGATCCTCTAGGGCCCTGTGGTTGAGCTTCTCTTGGTGCCAATGCCTCGGCCTGGTGCTTTCCACTCGCTCACTCAATCCTCATAACACCTTTCCAGTGTCAGGATTATCAGCTCCATTTCACTCACGTGGCCCTGAGCTAGAGAAAAGCCAGGTGGCCTGTCCAAGGACATCCAGCCTGAGCTGGATGTGAGCTTAAGCATGCCTTACTACTAAGCTGCTGCAACTCCCTGTCCCAGGACCCCTCACCTGTGGGCCATCAGGCTGGGCATCTCAGGGATGCTCCATAAATATAATGAAAATGGAATGAGTGGGTCTCTGAGGCTTGTAGTCTTAAACCCAAGAGATATAAGTGATGTTCCAAATTGATGTGTGTGTCGCCATGCTTTCCAGGTAATTGTAAAGAATGTTTGTTGTAGCTTTTGCATTGTCGTTTCTCAATGAGAAGACGCTAAATGTACAGGTAGCACCAGGAGGCGTTTTGAGAACTACTTTCACACAAAAACGGATCCACATGCTGAAAATGGTGGAAACGTGCTGCCCCCCTTCCAGGCTTTGCCCAGTGGCTGGCACAGAGGTCGCTGGGAGGAGGGAGGCCACCCTCCAGCCTGGGGTGGGGGAGCTCGGAGCACGTGTCCCAGGTTCACATGTGCCTTTGTGGCCCTGAGCTGTCACTCTCAGTCACTTCATCTCCATCAGATCCGATGCCAGCACCTCACAGCTTTCCCAACTGGCTATTGAATGCATGCATGAGTGAATGACTAATGAAAGAAAGAAAGAATGAATGAATGATGATGAGCGGTGCTCAAGGAGCCCGTGAAGGACATTTTCCCTAAGGAGTGCTTGGAAGTGAGTCCTCGGGCCTGGAGCGCCCGAGGGGCCCGCTGGGGCAGGTGACTGGGAGCGGGGTGACGAGACTGAGGTTCCCTCCCAGGGGACCTGCTCGTGACCCTTGGGTGACCGGGCTGGAGTGGCGGGAGCAGGGGAGGCAGCTGAGCTTTGCTGTCAGCGAGCCTGTGCTCACCAGCTCTGGCTGCATTTTTTTTTAACTCAAATGAAAGCTGACAGATGGCAGCGGCATAATATTCTCACTTTCTCTACTTCCCACAGGCCTCCTCCAACACAGCCCTCCAAGCTCTGAGAACTCTCTGACACATCTTGACCATGAGAACGCGGCTGGCTTTTGACAGGTAAGTTCTCCCCCACATCCCCTCCCCACTGCTCCACACGTCACAGGGAAGTCCAAAGCCCATGTGTTGTGGCCGTGTGTTGTGGCCAGGTGGTGGGTGGGGACTGCCTCGGCCTTGACCAGGAAAATGGAGCCCCACAACCTCCTGAGTCTCCGGGGAAAAGCGACGCAAAGGTTTCTGGTCCTGCAGCTGCTGTTCCTGCCAGTGGCAGCGCGTGGTGATGAGACTCGGTCCTGAGCCAGGAGCCAGGGAAGCGGCTCTGGCTCCAGCATTGCCTTTAAGGCACAGGAAAACCTTAAGCAGGCACTTTCCTCTCCATATCTCTGCTTCCTTGCCTGCAAAGTGAGGGCGTGGAATTGAGCACACCAGACAGGCCTCCGCCATCCATTCCAGGCTCCGGCCAAGGCCATGGGATGGGGAAGGACCGTGGGGTCAGCACCGCAGCTGTGTGCTACTTCCCCGGGGACTCTCTCCTTTTGACTGCTCTGTGGACCTCACATCCCTTGAGAGCCTGCTCTGGGTTGTGTGTGCGCTGTGTGTGTGCGTACTTACATGTGTTTGGGGGAGGGGCACGCATGCTTTCTAGCAAACTCTACTTGAGGTCACACTCAGCCATAGAGCACCACCAGCCACACGCCGGCCCTCCCATGGCCCAGTCATCTGAACATCTTTCATTGCCAGCTGTGCCCTATCCTCTGTGCTGGCGCTGAGACCCAGACATGAACCAATCATGATACTGGCCCCGAGAGGCTCCCAGTCCAGTGGAGGAGGTGGACATGCAGGTAGCCCCAGCACAGCACACACTGGTGAGGGCAGCGGGACTCCTTTCCAAAATGGGTTTGCTTCTGGGCTGGTTCCAGGAAAACGATTTGCAGGGGACACGTGAGTTGGGCTTTGAAGGATGAGCAGAAGCTTGGCAGGTACAAGAGGGAAGAAGGGATGGAGGGCACAAGAGGAGGAGTGGCTGGAAGTGAGGCTGGGAGAGCACAGGCTCTGAGTGCCCTGCCAAGGAGCCTGGGTGGCTCAGGGGCTGGAGGAGGGGTGCAAGTCCCTCAGAGCGGGGGGCGAGTGTCTGGGAGAGGCATCTGGGCTGGGGAGAGGCTGAGAGCTGAGAGCAGGGGCCCATGTTGGGAGGGCCCAGGGCAGGATGTCCCTTGCTGCAATGTCTGTGGCCCAGGCTCACGGGCTCAGGGGCAATGCTGCAGCCTTCCAGAGAAGCCACGGTGCCTGGGGCTGCTGCGCTGGGAACCACTGCAGCCCCTACGTGGCCTGGCTTCCCTGCTTCCAGGGGCTGACAGCTCTTCCTGGGGCAGCCAGCTCTCCCCGTCTCCTCTGTTCCTGGAGCGAGGCAGGCCACCTCCCTAGAGCAGTGACCCCTCAGGGACTGGATGTGGAGCACACCCACCCCATCGGCCTCTCTCTCCTGGACTGTAGCAGAACAGCTCCTGCCTGGCCTCTGGGTCGTGGGCACCACCTCCCAACGTTATACTTTCACCATTTCCTCTCTTGGTAGGGCTCAAAGCACGAGCATGTCTGTTGTGTCTTGGGCATGTGTACAGAGCAGGCTTTGGTGCCGAAGGGAGCTGCACTCCATCCCGATCCTCCCTGGGGTCCTCAAAGCCCATGTGTACCCACATCTGCCTCCTAGGGTGGTTCCAGAAGCAAAGGCAGGCAGCTGTGTGAGAGGCGGGCACAGGGCCCGAGCAGTGGCCACATCCACATTCTGTGTCCTTCAGCCAGCTCGTGTCGCTGCCATGGAGCAAGTGGCTACTGATGGGCAGTGATGGCCTAGAGACACCTGTGAGTTCTGGGTTCCAAGGGTGTCATAAAAGGAGCAGGCACTTAGCCTAGAGGGTCTGAGTTCAAATCCTGCCCCCAGCTTCTGATTCCAGTTTCCTGTTCAAGTGACTGGGTCACTGACACCCAAGTGGAAACCTAGATTGAGTTCCCAGCTCCTAGCTGCAGCCTCAACCCAGCCTTGGCCGTTGTAGGCATTTGGGGAGTGAGTCAGTGGGTGAGAGTTCTCTCTGGATCTGGCTCCGGCTCCGGCTCCGACTCCTTGACTCATGATTGAATAAATAAATAAATGTTTAAAAAGAAGCTGGTAGAAGCAGTTAGCATCGCTGCCTTAACAGGAAGTGAAGCCAAGTGTACTTGACTTTCCCTCAGAAAGTTTGTTCAACAGAACTTCCCTGACCCCCCACTCTGTTCCCGGCACTGGTGGGCTATGGGGTCTCCAGTGAAGAGGGCGGCCCCTTCCCCAGAATGGGGATGTCACAAAGGATAAAGTGCCCTTTGAGCACCAGATGCCACCGGGGCCCTGGAAGCCACAGCCACAGCCAAGGGCAGGGAGAGGCAGGGCCCCGTCCTGGGAGGCTGTGAGTCAGGGGAGGCCCCAGGGAAGAGGGGGGCACCTGCACTGGCACGGGAGGGCTCAATCAGCAGGACTGCAGGCAGAGCCAGGTGGCATCCCAGGCAGGGGGCGGGCGTGAGCAAGGGCGTGGCATGGGAGTCACAGCGTGCTGGGGCGTTCACGAATGCCGAGCACCCTGCCCTGCTGTCGGCATAGACGCCGTCGGTCAGGAGAGTCACATCCAGGGACAGGCCCCACCGTCTGAGAGGCCACCATGAGGTCATGTGTGCAAGCTGTAAAGCCACGGTGGGGGGCAGGGGGCTTCTACCACTTGTGCTGGCTGGGGCACAGGTGACCTGCCGCCTCTGTAGCAGTCCTGGAGACGGTGCTGTGTTCGCGCTGGGGGCTGGCAGAGACATCAGTAAAACTGGGCCCCTGCCCAGATACAGAGAGGGAGGCGGACAGGCCCTCGGGCGCCGGCTCTGTGTGGCCACTGATGCTCTTGTGGCAGTGTTCAAAGTGCTATGGGAAAGCAGACGAAAGAGCAGCCAGAGAGCCAGAGTGGCCACCGCCCTGTGGTAACCATCAGAGGAACTGCAGGAACTAAGGGTCACAGAGCACAGAGAGGCCGCACAGCTGCCCCAGCACACACAGCTAGGAAGCAGCACAGCCAGGTTGAGCCCAGTGAGACTGTGCTCAAATGACCCTGGGAGCTTCTCTCCAAGTAGGAGAGGCACCTACAGGGTCAGAGCTGTGTCTGTTTTGCTTGCACATAGTAGGCACTCGGTAAAAATGCACTCACTAACAGGAAAGCACAAATACGTGGATGAATTTGGGCCCAGAGTTGAGGCAGAGAGGCAGAGGGAAGAGCAATTTAATCATCCTATGTATCTAATGTTAAAGCAATTCATAGCATCTTCTCCTGGGTTTTCTTCTGATTACAAAAAGCAATGTGTATTCATTGAGAACAGTTTGGAAAATGCAGGAAAAGAAAAAACTCACTCAGGACTGAGAGATTTAGTGAATTCCTCTCTCGCCTTCTTTTTTATGGTTATACACAGATTTTTAAAAATATACGTATGCATTTGGGGTTACACTCCATGTTCTATTTTTTAACTCAAGCCAGGTTCCCGAGCCAGGCCGCCAGGCAGGGCTGGCTGTGGCCGTGCCCCAGAGGAACCGGTGGCAGCAGCTGTGTGGTGCCCGTCTCGCCCTCGGCATTTGACCTTCGGGTGTTCTGCATCTCTGGCGGGTGCACACTTGATGCTATTTTTAGCTTGGCCCCTCAGGCCCGCACATAATGGACGCCTTATGTAGACAGCTACCAACGGCGTGTGAAGGAGCGTCCCACCTTAAAGCTCCCTCCGCTGTCGGAGAACAGGCCTGCTCCCTGTTCCTTCTCCCACCAGGAAGGGGCAGGCGCTGGCGCTCACAGCCCCGCTGGCTGCGCCTGGGGGCAGGTGGCCCAGCAAACACACTTGCAGGGTGGGGTTCCTACAGCACAGGCTTTGCCTGGAGTTGGCACAGCTGAGACTTCCCAAGAAACTGCTGGGGTGGGGGAGTTGCAGCAGGACCTCGTGCAGTTGCGCTGGGCCTTCTGGGGCCTCGGCATAATGCCATACCTTTGCCAAGGTCCTGCAGATGGACGACATCACCTGACATCCGGTTTGTCCTGATGTCAGCCCTGTGTGTGAGGTGACAGTGTGCCCATTTTGCAGATGAGGGAACTGAGGTTGAGGTGGGGAAGTGATTTGCTTGTGGTCACACAGCAGGGACATGCGTTTGGGTCTCTGAACGCCGAGGCCAGGCTCTCCCCGCTCATCGGCACTGCATGGGTAAGCGGGCCAGCCGGGCCTGTCTCCACCTGCTCCGTGTCTCCTTCGTGTGGTATTGTTTATCCAAAACGGAAATACTTTCGTTCTCACCTGAAAACAAGACGTGTTTATTGAAAACGAAAATACTTACGTGGCCTGTTTCAAAAGCACAGCTCTCAGCATCTCTGGACCCTCCCCTTGTGCACGAGATGAAACCTACCAGCTGTGAGCTAAAGGCCAACCGCTGCTCCCTGCCTGCTGCCCATCCCCACCATCACCCCCCCCAAAGCTGGGCTGCCTGGCACTGGGTGTCTCCATCACGGAGTTCAATACTGCCAAAGTCTCCGTAGGATCCACCTTGGGACCAGAAAAGGGCTCCCCAGGGTGGGAGACCTGCAGCGTGCTCATCTCCGAGTGCCAGGGATCTGCTCTGGGCCACACTGAGTCAGGCCCAGGGGATGGACTGGCTCCCACCCAGTGTCCTTCCCAGGACAACTGAGCTCTCATCCAGCCATGGAAGTGAGCCGAGGCCTGCTTGGCAGCTGCCAGCCCCACAAGGAAGTGGCTGCCTGGCTGTCCTCCCAGAGGCAAACGCAGGGCCAAGTCACAAGGCCCCGACCCTGGGCAGGCCAGGCCCAGGAACCCCGAGGGGTGTCCCAGATGTGTGCTGAATGACAACCTCCACCCCCATGCAAAGCTGGGTCTTTTAATTTTTAATTTACTATTTGAGAGGCAGAGAGAAAGGAGGAGGAGGGAAGAGAGAGAGAAAGAAAGAAGCGCATTCCAGTCTGCTGGCTCACTCCCCACATACCCATAACAGCTGGGACTGGGCCGGGCAGAAATCAGAAGCTAGGAACTCAGTCCAGGTCTCCCATGTGGATGGCAAGGACCCCAACTACTTGAGCCATCACCTGCTGCCTCCCGGAGTCTGCATTAGCAGGAAATGCGAGTTGAACCCAGGCAGTCTGCTGCGGGGCCGGGCGTCTTAACCACAGGACAGACGCCCTCCCCACCCCCAGCCCCCACTCCTGCATCCCCAGGCCCAGAGCCACAGTACGGCCTGTGTAGCACGTCCCCTCCTGTGACAGCGGTGCTCCCCAGGAACAATTCCTAGGAGCAGAATCACAAGCTCCTCCCATGGCGGGGTGGGAGGACAGTTTTCCAGGGCACGGTGTGAGCTTAGCGAGGGCAGGACCCTCACTCCGATCCGGGCCACAGCGCCTCAGCCTCCCAGATGCCGCGGTTCAAGGTGCTAGTGTGGGGGGGCACAGCCTTTACAGTCCCACAGCCTCGGCTCCAGCCAGTCCTACCACTTGCTAGCTAGGAGCTCCATCTCTCTGCCTCAGTTTCCACTTCTACAGAATTGGACCAGTGACCCTAATGTGTGAGGGTGCTGCATCTCCTAGGAAAATGCTTTTCACAGCATCCACACAGCAGCCAGCACACAGAGAACACCTGTCTGTGGTCCTTCCTCGGATGGCCTTGAGAGCCTCGCTGAGAAATGGACTGGCTGCTTGTGGGGTGACGGCCTCTGGCTGGCATGGGGCAGGCTGCCTGTGATACCCCGGTCTCTCAGTAGCCTCTTGTGAGTCTGACACATTCACTTCCAGCCGTGAGAAAAGTGGGTTTCTGTAACACGTTCACTGAACAATCAGCTTCCAGGAGAATGTCTCTCACGCATTTGTTCATTCGTTCATTTATCCTACAAATATCTCCAGCGCTTTGCCTGACTGCGAGCCATAGTAGCAGGTGCAGGGATCTTGCCGTTGAGCAGCACTCAGAATCCGAGGTGGGAAAGTCCAACCCATTCTCCAAAGACCAAAAAGCATGAAATATCCAAGAAGACATTATCACGTGACCTGAATGTGGAATCTCAATCAAAACCACAACAAAAATTTCCATAAAATGATTACAAGGTACATACGGAAAAATGAACAAGGAGGAGTGGCCTAGAAAGTGCATTGTTGGTGAAGGGATAGGCCTGGGGCTCACAGCCTGGCCCAGGGAGGCCAGGAGTAGCTATCAGTGTGTAGGGAATTTCAGCACATGGAAGTGTAGCACTGGGCATTAGCGACAGGAAGACAACTGATGCCTAGCATGTTAGAAAGGCACCCGGCCAGCCGCTATGGGGGAGGTGAGGAGGAGCAAGATGGCTCCTTCCCCCAGTCCTTGCTCCCAAATAATCCCAAAGTAGTCAAAATGCAGAAAACCATAAAGGGGCTTTTTTTAAAAAAAAAGAGAGCGAGAGAGAGCCCTGTGTCATGTTGGGATAGAGGATGCTCCCTGACATCGCAAACCAAATCCAGAAACTGTGAAAGAAAAGAATTAAAAAGCCATGGACAGAAAAAAAAAATCCTAGTAATTAAGGCCAAACTAAGAGACGTTGTTTCCCCACGTGCCTGATGGGTGAAAGGGGTCTGAGCACTCAGGCGCAGAGCGCTCTTTGAGATGGGGGACAGCCCGCCCGCGGGAAGACAGGCCGAGAGTGGGAAGGGGCAGCTCACAGAAGGCGAGCGCCGTGCAGGGCGTGGTAAGCACCCAGAAACGGGAGCCACATCGTGCTGTTGGTCTGTTTCCAAGGGTGAGAACAGCTGGGGACATGAGGATGGGGATCTGGCCCCTGGAGCCCTTTTGGTGGGTTGTCACCAGCATTTTCAGACCTCCATCTTTAACCCAGGGGTCTACTTCCAAACAGATGTGTTAAGGGAATTGGCAATCAGTGCCCAGGACGGGGTCTGGGAGGAGGCAGCGGTACACGCTGGTGGAAGGTGTGGAACCTGGGGTCAGAGGAACCTACTTGCACCTGCAGGACCCTGGCAAAGGTGCCTGACACCTCAGAGCATCTGAGGCCTCATCTTGAAAATGGGCATGATGATGGTGATGGTGATGGTGATGGTGGTGATGGTGACAGTGACGGTGACAATAGTGATGGTGACAGTGACGGTGATGGTGACAATAGTGATGGTGATGGTGGTGATGGTGAGTGACAATGGTGATGGTGGTGATAGTGACAGTGATAGTGATAGTGATGATAGTGATGACAATGGTGGTGATGGTGAGTGACGATGATGGTGGTGGTGATGGTGACAGTGATGGTGACAGTGACGATAGTGATGGTGATGGTGTTGGTGATGGTGATGATGCCACCTCCATAGGCTTGCTGTGAGGCTTGGAAATTCCTAGCACAGGGCTGGGCCATAGACAGTGCTGAGTCCATGTTAGCTCATCCTAGCATTGGTTGGAACAGTTAACGAGAAACAGCCAAATTGTCTGTGCATGGAGGGCCAGTGGCTACTGGTGGGAGGAATGGGCCTGGTGATGCAGTCACCTGAGGATGTGCACTCTTGGACATGAACAGGTGCATGAGATATGTCAGTGAATGGGATTTTTGTTTTTTAGGTTTTATTTTATTTATTTGAAAGGCAGAGTTACAGAGAGTGAGAGGGAGAAACATGAGAGAGAGAGGTCGTCCATCTGGTGGTTCACTTCTCAAGTGGCCACAGCAGCCAGGGCTGAGCCAGGCTGAAGCCAGGAGCCAGTAACTTCATCCAGATCCCACACTTGGGTGGCAGGGTTCCCAAGCACTTGGGCCATCTTCCACTGCTTTTCCCAGGCAGAGAGCTGGATTGGAAGTAGAGCAACCAGGACACGAACCAGTGCCCACATGGGTTGCTGGTGCTGCACCCACCCCAGTGTATGATTTTCTTAAAGTGTCAGGAAGGTTCATTTGTCTGAGGATCTAGAGAAGGGATGGTTGCTTCTTGCTAGTCACCGCGGTTATGTTCCCTTGAGTCCCTGCCAGCACTGAATTAGTGAAACCTGAACCCTGCTCGTGGGGGAGCTGCAGCATTACACTCCCAGGAGCCTCTGCAACCAACACATAGCCATGTTTTGCGAGTGTTGCCTTTTGAAGACAACTCGTTTAACATAGATTACCGATTCGTTCACACGGAACTCAGGGCCAGCGTTTTCACACTCATGTGTGAACAAAGCTCGTGGAGCACACAGCTTCTCCGTCAGGCACGTGGCCACTCAGGAACATGGGACAGCACTCAGCACTGCACGTGGGAGCCATTGGAAAACAGTAAAATCACCCAACAAATAGCACAAAAATGCAACAAACACGGCCCTAACAAGTCTGCCAAAAGGACATTTGTCCACAGGATGGGAGCTGAAGCAAGAAGACATAGCGGCCCTTTATTTGTCCTCATCTGGGTACATGGCCATCGGTGACTCAGAGTTTTTATTTATTTATTTTTTGCCACTCTGCAAAATCGAGCATTGATTTGGGAGATGACAAATAAATATAATCGACTGGATCAGTTTGCAAATGTGGAGTCCGTGAGTAACGAAGATTGACTCTATCCGAGATGGTGACATCTTAGAGCACCTGTGCCGCTACTGCCAAGTCCCTGAGCCCGGCAGTCCTGAAACAACAGGTGTTTGTCGCAGTTCTGGAGGCTGGGAAGGCCAAGGTCAAGGTGGACTCAGGGTGGAAGAGGATCTAGTGTCTGGCTCATAGATGCACCTGTGCACTGCGTCCCCCACACGTGGAAGGGGGAGAGGCCTCCTTCAGCTCTGAGAAGGACACTGACCCCCTTCGGGAAGGTTCTGCCACCAGGACCTGTCGTCATCTCCCAAAGGTGCCACCTCCTGAAGCTGTCACCTTGAGGGACATCAGCATTTAGCCCATAGCAGGCAGTCATGGCAATGGCAGTTATCAGAGTTAAGATTAAAGGTGATGTTTTCCTTCCTACTTTGTACTTTCCATGCTTTAACTTTTGATAGTGGATACATATGATATTGTCAATCAAAGCAATAAAGCTATTTTTACTTTGAAACAAATTTCTCTTTGATGCAACTCCGTTGTCAAGAGAAAAGGCCAATGCAAGAGAATGATAAAGTTTCCCCTTTCATACATGAATATTGCTTCCTATGCATTGCAGACTTCTAAGCCTTGTATGTCTGCTAACTCACATACTTCTCCCCACCAAAATGCCTGGGGAGGTAGGTTCTGTTGTGATCCCATTTTATGGGTGAGAAAACTGAGTCAGATAACTCACCAAAGTCGCAGCCAGTAAGGGGCAGGCTCCAGAACCGGTGCTTTCAGCCAGCGTTCTGTGCGTACCTGCTTGGGGACTGTAGCCAGGCCTTGCCCACGCGTCCTTTCGTGTAGATAGGGACAGCACCAGGCACTTCAGGCGCCTGCACCAGGAAGCCCCCTGTCAGGCCCTCAGAGAAGGCACTGCCAGCCCAGCACACAATGTCTCCCGCAGTCTCACTCCCTCTCCCTTCTCTCCTCCTCACAGGCGCACCCTCCTACCAGCCCTAGCCACACCCAGCCAGCCCCTTGCCCTTGAGCCTGGCTTGCCTTCTCTTGCTTCCTGGACCTCCCATGCCTCCTCAGAGGCTTCTCCCCAACCGGCAGAGCTAAGGGCTCCTTCCCTGACCTCCCAACCCTCCAGTCCCCCTTCTGCCTTGGAGCTCGATGGCCATTATCTCACCGCTCATCTGTCCACCTGTCCCACCCAGGAGCTCATGTTGGAAATCTCTGTATCGTCAACATTTAGCACAGTCCTCAGGTGTCTTTTCTATCAATAAAAGGGTGACGGAGGACTAAATGGACAAAGCAATGGCAATGCCTAAGCTTCTGAGACATGCCCCGTGCCACAGAGCAGGTCAACCTGGCTCATAGCAAAGTAGTTGTCCAAGGCTCCATAGGACTGGGGAGGGCTGGGCTGCCTGGCCCGGAGCCTCCGTGGCCACAGGATCAGGAGGCAGAGCTGCCAGGGCTGCGAGACCCACTCTGGCCAGGGTGTAGTCTCTGCGGCTTCTACAAAACCCCCACCCAATGGGAAAGACCAAGAAAGGCCCCATTCAGCTTCTCTCGGCACTTCCAAGGCAAAGGATGGGGGTTTGGATTGGCCAGGCCAGGGACATCTTTTCTAAAATAGCTTCATGCATATTCAACGGCTCCCTGAAATAGCTGGGGCGGGGGCTATTTTAAGCTGCTTCTACTCAGCTGCCCACACACAATGGCATCTACCTTGAGCGTGTGAACCAGCCAGCAGCCAGGAAGAGGGAGCAGGACAGCCTCAGGAGGCTGCGATGGCTCCGCACCACCCCTCCTCCACCCCTGGCTATGTTTCTCCTCTCGGGGACTCTCCTACATGAAACTGAAAGTCAAGGTTACTATGACAACTCGCTGGAGGATGTTCCCCATCTGAGTAGCCGTACCCGCTCGGATCACAGCACAGATGCAGCGGGGCAGCCCTAACGGGAGACACAATCCCCATGCCCGTGAGTCAGGACGCCTCGGTGCCTGCTTTCTCACTGCTGGCACTCAATGCTAACAGGCTCCCAGTAGCTTGGCAGTGGAGGCTGGGAGGGAGGGAAAGGCTGGGGGAGGGGGTCCCAGGGGTGACCCCAGCTCGTGGGTAGCCTGAAAACAACTCCTAAATGAGCAGACATGTGGGGCACCGCCAGTGTGAGTGCCGCATTGCTTGCTGGGGAGGCCAAGGTAAAGAAGACGCGGTCCTTCAGCGAGCCCCTGAACACATTCGCGGAAGTGTATCTAAGCTCTGATGTTGTTTCCCCTCACTACAAGAAAAGATTCCAAAAGAAGTTGGAAATGCAATGTAGTAAATGCTGGAGTTAGAATACAGTGTTGTGGGCTGGCGCCATGGCTCACTTGGCTAAGCCTCCACCTGCGGCTCCGGCACCCCAGGTTCTAGTCCCGGTTGGGGCGCCGGGTGCTAGTCCCGGTTGCTCCTTTTCCAGTCCAGCTCTCTGCTGTGGCCCGGGAGGGCAGTGGAGGATGGCCCAAGTCCTTGGGTCCCTGCACCCGCATGGGAGACCGGGAGTAAGCAGCAGACTCCTGGCTTTGGATCGGCACAGCGAGCCGGCCGTAGCAGCCATTTGGGGAGTGAACCAACGGAAGGAAGACCTTCTCTCTGTCTCTCTCTCATTGTCTATAACTCTCTCTGTGTGTGTCTCTCTCTCACTGTCTAACTCTGCCTGGCCAAAGAAAGAAAGAAAGAAAGAAAGAAAGAAAGAAAGAAATACAGTGTTGTGGAGCCAGTGCTGTGGCACAACGGGTAAAGCCACCACAGTCAACCCGCCATCTCCATGGATGCTGGTTCAAGTTCCAGCTGTGCTGGGGGCTGGGGGCTGAACTTCCGATTCAGCTCTCTACTAATGTGCCTGGGAAAGCAGAAGATGGTCCAAGTCCTTGGGCCCCTGCAACCATGTGGAAAACCCAGAACAAGCATGTGGCTCCTGGCTTCAGCCTGGCCCTGCCCTGGCCATCACGGCCATTTGGGGAATGAACCAGCGGATAGAAGATCCCTCTCCTCTCTCTCTCTCTCTCTGTAACTCTGACTTTCAAATAAATAAATCTTTTAAACACACACACACACTTTTAGAAAGGCAGAAGCTGGAACGACAGTGTCATGAGTGCTGGGATTGGGCAGCAGCGCTGTGAGGACCAGGGCTGGGGTTGAGGTCGACGACGGCAGGGTTCCCAAGGGAAGGAAACCATCTGTCTGCGGAGGTTGGGAAAAGAGGTTCGAGCAGAAATCAGAGCTTTTCCTGTGTGTCATGCAGGTGGTGGCCCCGGGGGTAAGCACAGCAGGTGCAAAGAGCCAAGGTAGAAAACAGGGTGGCTGGCGGAGGAGACAGAATGGTCAGAGGCAGGCTCAGGAGGCCCCCCGGAGGGGCTGCTGGCAGAGGAGCTCTTTGGGGCTATTGGTGCATTTGGGCAGCTTCCTGCCCGCCCTGCGGCCTCAGAGCTTCACCCTGCGTCTTAAGGAGGAAGAGTGCCTGGAGGAATCTGAGCTCAGGTTCAAAGCGTCATGGCGGCCACGCGGGGTGGGAGGGGCGCAGGGGGCGGGGTTAAGAATGAGTTAAAAGTTCGTTCCACCTTCCCAGGAGATGTCCCGCGAAACCAAAATGCACACGGTGGCCTAGGGGATAAAGGCTGTGGGTCTCAGCTGGCTCTGCCGTGGGACAAGGGAGAGCAGGTGCTCCCTTTCTCTGAGTGTGTATCCCTTCCGCTGTCCCATGGTTACCCAGGGAAGAGCTGGATTTGGTTGGAGACACCTCGAGGAAAGCAGGAAAGGCTGTTCTGACCCCTTTGAGGAAGGCAGGGGCGCAGAGAGGCCGGGCCAGAGCACAGGTGGAGCAGAGGAACAAAGTTTGTCCATCTCCTGCCCACCTGGCGGCCAAGGCCTGGCCACACAGGGCTTCTGGGCTGACTTCCCTGATGGCCTTGAGAACCATCCACAAGAATCCCAGCCCCCAGAAGCGGCCCACTTTCGTTCTCACCACCCCAGGCCTCCTCCCACGCATCCTGTCTCTCCTCCCTTTGTTCCTCCGTTCATTCACTCGCTCATTCCGCCGGAGCCACAGCTGGGAAATCGTGGGCTTAGGTAACGGCTTCTGGGCTGCACCTCAGGGATCCGTGACACCCCCGCCACTACAGGGGCAGCAGGGCCGCTTCCATGTCCGTGACTGGAGAGAGAGCTCTTCGCTTCCGCCAGAGTCTCCAAGAGACAGGTCACCCCCACGAAAAGGTCAAAAACACTCTGCTAGAGATGGGAATTGTGTTTTACAACAAAGGATGGGGTGGCCCCCAGCACACAGCCGAGCTGGCCTGGGGGCCTCTGAGCACCAGGGGACGGAGTGAGAGCCCTGACCTGAGACTGCTCTGCTTCGCTCTCTTCCCCAACACAAGCGCCGTGTCTCTGCGAGGCCCATACTCAGCAGATGAAGTGTGCCCTGCCTGGCATGCACAGATACAGAAAGCTGGGAGGGGTCTGGCACAGGAGAGCAGTCTGCGCACTGAACAAGGCTCTGAAGAGCCCGGGCAGCTAGCGTTTGTTGAGCAGCTCTTTAGACTTTTAAGTCAGGCTGTGTCCCCCTCAGCCCCCCACTGGCAAGCCTGCAGGGAGTCAGGAGTGCCATAAATGCTTCCATAGCCCCAGCATTGTGACTACCAGTGATTTCTTGTTTCTTGCAGATGGTATCCTGAGGCCTCGGGGCCTTTGCACTTGCTAATTCCCATGGACCTCCTTAGCACATGGTTCAATCCCTTACTTCCTTTGGGTCTTTGCTTAACTTCCTTCTCTGAGAAACTCTGTTTGGTCCCCTAATTGAAATGGCAGCAGCTCCTAGTGCTCCAACCTGTTTCCTCTGCCCTCCCTCTGCTTTGTTTGCGGGCAACCCTCACCCGCGCCTAACACGCCTGTGTGTCTGTATTGTGCCCAGTACCTGGAACAGTGCCCAGCCCAGAGAAGAAGCTAAATGCACATCTGTGGCATGAATGAACCCATTCTGATCACGCTGCAGTTTTCCTACATTGCTTCCGTCACACCCCATGCTCTCACGTCGATCCTGTAGGAACCCCACAGGGTGGGTTGTATTCTCCCTTTTCCCACTTGAGAGGCAGAGACTCCCAGCAGCTGGAGCCAATTCCTGGGTCCTGGGACTGTCAGAACCTCTGGAAGGCGTTGACGCTGTCTTCACCAGGATGCCCTGAGCCAGACAAGAGGCTGCACTTGACACGGTAGTTACCATCTTGCTGTGTCTAGGTCCTGCTTGTCCCACGAGTGGCCAAGGGAGCCGAGAACACTGTGGCATGGGACCTGATGGTTCCCACGCCCCACTCCACCGTGTTGCACGTCAGCTCCATTTCTGGACGAGATTACGTAAACTGTGACTTCAGGCTTTGGAAATAGTCTGGAACCCCAAAGGATGCTTCGAATGCAGCAAGATAGTCACTATGTGACCCGGTCCATTGGCTTACAATAGCATCCACGGGCGCCCGCCCGCTCTCTCCCACACCTGCCGTCACCCTCAGTGGCCAAGGCAGTGATGCAGGATGCAGAGGGAGCCATGCCACAAACCCCTGGAGGTGCCCGGCTCTGGCTACTGAAGATTACCATGGTGAACCCTGCCCAGAGTGCGCCTGGAGGGAGCTCATGGCCCAGCAGGGCAACAGAGAACTGACAGGTCCAAGGGCCTTGTTCATTCCTTACCCTGTGCCTAAAGGGCTCCCGGGGGCCTTTGGGATGGGGATATCGTAAGTGCTACAGGGGTGGTGGTGACCTGGGCTCACAGGGGAGGGTGGCTGAACTGCGCCTAAGGGAGGAACAGTGTGGCCACTGGGGGAGGTGGCAGGGGCTCCAGTGGCTAGAGTGTGGGCAGATGGCTCTCCAGTCCAGGGCTGCTCTCCAGTCCAAGCCACCCCACGAGGACTTTGGTACAGTGGAGGAAACACGCAAGGGAACCAAGACGCACCGGCTCCCCGCACCCCTGCCGCCTCGTGCTCAGAGGCCTGCACTTGGCGTGTGGAAAGCCCCAGCCTGCAGGGGCCCGCAGTGCTTCCTGTGGTGGCAAGGCCGATGCTCCTGGAGGCCGGGGTCCTGCAGCGTCCCTGATTTCAGACTGTCCCCACGGTGGGCCCCACAGTTCTGCGGTGCAGACCACAAACACCTGGCACCCCAACGGCAAGGCCCAGCTTGTGCGGCCGTCCTGGCATGTGTCACTCTGGGAAGGAGGCCGGCGAGGGCTGGCCTTCCAGGGCATGACCGGGAGCTGTGGAGGTACAGAGACACCAGGTCTCAGCCTGGGGCTTGGCAGAGAGAAGGGACAGAGGCCCCGCCCACACGAGCACGCATTGGAAGGGCAGAGGCCAGCGCACCACCATGGAGCTGCAAGAGGGGTCTCTGCCGCTGGCGGCCTCCAGAATCAGACTGAACCAGGGTCCAGCCCAGCCCCCAGCAGCCGAGAGCCGTGTGCCCTCACCTCCCCGGGCTTCCAGTTCCTCACCACCCGAGTGAGAATAACACTCTCTACTTGGCACGGCTGTGGTGAGAACTCGATGAGATGATGCCTAGGTGTCAGCTCACCCAGCCAGGCAGTCTGTGCCAAGAACCAGTGGGAGCCATGCCTAGTCTGGGGCAGGCTGTTCTATCCTCTGGCTGGCCAAGCCACCTGAAAAGCAGACGCCACAACCCCCATTCTACAGATGAGAGAAACTGAGTGCGGGGAGATCATCAGAGCGCCCGCAGCCCCAGTGCCAGCATGAGGCTGTAACAGCTGCGGTCAGCGCAGGCTTGGCTCCTCGCCAAGTCTATGGAGGTGATCTCTGACCCCAGCAGGAGGAAAACGCCAGGGGACCGGACAGCAGGGAGGTCCTGGAAAGGACAGGGAGCCTGACCTTAGAGGAAACGGTCAGCAGCCGTGGTCTTGGGAAGGAAGGGCTAGAAGGTCATGGGCGCCGGGGCAGAGCTGCATGGCCAAGGTGGTTAGTGGCTTTGGACTCACACAGTGGTGACATGGAATCCAGCGGGCTGGGCTTCCCTCTCCCACTTCCTTCCTGTGCCGACTGCTGCTGAGTCACCTGCAGGAAGTCGGCGTGGTGAGCAGGGAGGAGGAGACCCTGGTCCTCCCGCGCCCCTGTCCCCGCCTCACCTCGTGACCCCAGGCCGACCACTTCCCCCGCCTGGCGCTCAGTTTGCACATCTGTGAAGCGAGCAGTCTGCCAGGGGCTCCTTCTGGGAGACCCCAGAAGGCTCGAAGGGGGCACTGCTTCCTGGGAGGCATTTAGGACAAGAGAGCCCTCGGCTGGAAACCAGTTAGAGAGCCAACAGTCACCTGGGCCCCTTCTCGACTTGCTGAGTTCTTCCGTGCATCGGGACTGTTTCCAGCAGGCGGTGGGACCAGGAGACTGGCAGAGGGCAGAGCCTCCAAGCTCTGGAATGGCGATGGCCCCCGGGGCAGCCACCACGAAGGGCCACCTGCAGGTCCTAAGCCTCCTCTGGCTTGGCTCCACCCTCTACCAGCCGCTTTGACTGCACATGCATTCGCTATTACTGAGTTCCGGGCCCTGGAGAAGGTCGGAGTAGGGGTTGTCAGACTCCTGTGCAGGCACCATCCTGTGGGGAAGCACACAGCTGGCGTGGGCCTTCTCCTAGCTGCCCGCAGCGGCCACGTCCAGCCCCAGGCCAGGCAATGACCTTTGCCTTTGCTCAAACCTAAGGGAAGCTTTGGGGGCTACACCAAGTTCCCAGCAGTTTAGAAGACTTCCCACCAAGGCCTGCGTCTTGGGCAGTGCGAACCCTGGGCTGTGCGTTTCTCCGTCGTTTTATAGCTCCAGCTCCGTGCAGGGCCGTGTGTGGCTACGAGGGGCTCCTGTGAGTCGAGAGGAGTTTCTTCCAGGGCTGGAAGGATGGCTGAGCAGTGGATGATGTCAGAGCGAGGTTGGGCACCTGTCTGTGCCTCCTACGCCCTGGGGGGCTCGTGGGCACGTGCACTCCTCCGTGGAAGGCTCTTTCCTGCAAGCCAGGGTCAAGCTGGCTTCGCGCGGCTTTCAAGTCCTTTCTGATGCAACTTTGTCCCTGTCTCAGCCTCCACGCCCTGGATCCCTCCTGTCTTGGGGGCTGCTGCCTCCCCCGCTGTTCCAGGCAGCTCCAGGCTTGATGTACCCTGTCAGTTTCTGCGTTTTTGCACACTGCTCTCTAACTGGACCTGCCGCTTCCTTGCCCTCCCAACACGCCTCAGTCCTCGTCCTGGTAAACTCTCATTCAAGACCCCCGTTTGGAGGTCACTGCTTCCACGACACCTCCCCCAGCCTCCCCTGCCCCCCTCCGCACAAACTCCTGTGACTTCCTTTTCACTGCACTGCGAGCTCCCTGGGAACACACCTGTACAGCTTCTCACCCACCAGGACTGCGTCCCAGGCTGGGCAGGGCTGGACGCTTGGTGGAGGCGGCCCCGGTGTCTGCGGGAAAGAAGGGAAGTGAACTCCCCGGGGCGGCCCCAGGTGGAGCAGCCCCGCCTCCCTGGACAAGGTCACTGCTAGAAGCTGGGAGGAGGCGCACCAGGACAGTGCGTTAGCTCACAAGCCCGTGCCTGCGCGAGAACCCTTGAGTTTCTGGAGGGAGCCTGGGGCACTGGGGCCGAGTCCCTGTGAGAGCCCCACTGCCACGAGGGTGCACCCCCTCCCGCACCCCCTCGCCCCTGCTGGGCTCCCATCCCCCTCTGAACAGTGGGGTCATTTCTTAGCTGGCGTCTGTGGTGTTTTTGCATAGCCACCCGAGATGCCGGCCACAGGGCGTTGGTGACTTTCTTCCTTTAATTCACTGACCCGTGACTGGCTGGGATCTGCTCTGGGCCCACGCGAGACCAGGCCAGTGCTTCGGAGGAATCCGACAGGGAGGCATCTGACTTGCTGCCTGCCCTCGAGGGGCTCACAGCCTGGTCAGGGAGACAGCAGTGCTGCCGGGAGCACAGAGGGCCGTGGGAGCCCTGAGGCGGCCGGCTCTGAGCCAGCCCATGGTGGCTGTCACCGTAGATCCCTGCATAGAGAGGCTGGGGGAGGGCCTGAAAGACTCCAGGCACAGAGGTCACAGCGCAAAGCATGTGAGCCCTGGGTGTGGCTGGGTGTGGATGGAAGATGCGGCCTCAGCCGCCCCAGGGCTCTGGGTGTGTAAAGACGTGTGCCCGGGCGTGCATGTGAGACAGGCAGGAGGGCCAGGCTGGCACAAGAACTTCCCCACAGAAGGCCTGGGGGTGGGGGTTGGGCCCTCGATTGCGTAATAACCGAGTGAATGTCAGTGGGAGGTGCTGTGTCTGAGCTGGGCAGCGGATCGCAGAGTGAATGAGCTTTGCAGGACGTGGGAAAGAACCTTGAAGCCAGAAGGGGTGGACACACCGGGCAAGGTGGTGGCTCACAATGACCCACGGCCTCTCCCTGGGCCCCTCCCTCCCTTGGGGCCCACCAGCCAGGCGGAGCTCTGGGGAATGGGGGCAGGGGCGGGGAACGGATGGGGACAGGCCAGATCTGTAACAGGACACGTGCTGGGGGCCACCTGTGTCCTGGCAAAGTGCAGTGCAGGGGCGCCGTGGCTTCTGTGTTCTGGAGTCTAAGCCTGGGGCTCTGCGGGAGGCATCCTGACGCCGAGGCTGTCCCAGCTTGTGCGCTCTTGCAGCAGGGAGGGTGCATCTTGCTCTGTTTCAAGTGTGAGCTGCCCTGGGACCCCGAAGGAACCCCTCTTAAAGCCCGTTGATAAAACGCACAGGCCAGCTCTCAGCTTCCGGGGAAGGATGAGCGCTTTGGAGTAAGACCCAGCTGGAGCCTCAGTTTCCTCATCTGGGAAGTGGGCAGAGCACTGTGCTCCCTCCCAGGATTCCTATTGGGAGGATTAAATAGACGAGAAATGCTCAGCCCAGAGCCCACTCCAGAAGCCGTAGTGGTGCTTATGTCCACAAAAGGCAGCCTTGGCAAAGGGTTTGCCCTTTTGGCTCTATACACCACATGCTGCTTTTTAAATTTCATTTTACTACAGTAAGAACCCTTGAGAGCTATGTTCTCCACAAGTTTTTAAGTGTGCAGCACACTTTTGTCACAGTCATAGGTGCAACGGATCTTAGCGCTCCTTCATCTTGCTTAACTGAAATTTCGTGCCCGCTGATCAGTCCCCCGCATTCTGTTTTCAAAGACCTGGGATGCTTGGGGCCCCAGGGGCGGCCACTAAGGATCAGGTGGCCCAGAGCAGATCCCAGGCAGCAGTGGGAGCGGGGCCTGCAGCACAAACCCTCAATTGGTTCAAGCAGAAGCTTGGGATGCAGCCCTGGGTCTACAAGATGGTCCAGGCCAAGCTGTACTGCCTGAACAAGCCAGGAGCCTGTGGACCCCACTCCTGGGCAGAGCTCAGTGCCCCGGCACTTCCCCTTGTCCAGCACTCCGAGCGCATCCTGCTGGAGACTGGGAAGTTTAAGGCCTTGGGCCAGAGTGAGGCCGTGGTCAACTTGGACGTGCTCACCCCAAGGTAGCCTGGGGTCTCAGATGCTCAGCCGGGCTCAGACCTGGCCCCCAAGCCGGCCTGCAGAGGGATGGTGTCACCTCCTTGGCTGTGGGGCCTGCACAGGTATCCCAGTGCCAATGGATGCTTTGGGTGTGACAGCAGTATCTCTTGGGAGGGGCTCGGTGGTTTGGGCCCCTCTCCATGCCATGAGCATGCGATACAGGGTACAGTCCCTGGGGTATAGTTAGGGGCCAGGCAAGTGCCAGGCCCTTAGTGAAGTGAGCTGAACTTGAAGTTCCAATTCACACAGCAGGACCAAGCTCCAGTCAGACTCCTAGGTTGGTGCCTTGCCCCTGACCATGGCAGGGGAGCAGAAGTAAGCTCAGGGGAGGAACAGGGCGTGTGGCTTGGGGTGAGAGAATGTTCTAGCCTAAATGGAGCTGGGTTTTCCACTTGCCTCCCAGGCTGGGGGTGAAGTGGGGGGAGGGGCAGGACGCATTCATGATGGGCAGGGGTGCTAAGCCGAGAACCTGGAACTGAGCAAAGCTTAGGGGGAAGGAGTGGCATCTCCAGTCCGCTCGGAGCCAGCGGGGCCCCAGCTGGGCATTGGAGCTCTGGGCTGGTCCGTTCCCCTCCATCCCAACACTGTGCTTCCAGCCCTGCTCAAATGCATGCCGTGGGCGCTGGACCACTGAGGGAAGGGAGGGGGCCCTCCAGCTTCTGCTGTGGGTGCAGGTGAAAACGAGTCACAGGCTCCCCGCTGGGGGGGGTGGGCTGTGTCCTGCCCAGGGTCAGAGGCCGCCACAGACTTGGCTTCTCACAAATGAGGCCCAGGCCAAGCTCTGCGGCCCCTGGCCTCTGAGGGCTTCAGCATCCCGGAAGGCCCACATCATGGAGACCCTGGGACCGCCAGACAGCACCAGACTTGGGGGTGAGTCAAGCAGAGCAAGGGAGCGGCTTTGAAGAGATGACAAAGGGAGAAAGCACAGGTCTGCCCACCTCTGCCACACCACCACGTTCGCTCACATCCCAAACCCAGCTGTGAGATGGGCCTCTCTGCCTTGTCCTCAGGGACCCCACCGCCCACCCCAGCACATCTTCTCCCCGTGCCTGGGAACGGCAGCCTCCCCCTTGCACCGTCTGTCTGATGTGACTGCCAGACCCTGATCCCTGGATCCATCTCTCCCTGGAAATCGGGCCACAGCAGCCCAGAGTGGACTCTTGATGGCTGGCTTGGAGCGTGCTTCTGACTGCCACCTCTCACCGCCTTCTCTTTGGGAAGAGGCTTGAGATCCTGGCGGCAGGGCTGTCATAATCTGCGCAGATGCGGAGCAGGATGGGCTGAGCCCTGGCAGCCCTGGGAACCCAGCCCCTGGGGTAGGACAGTTGGCACTGTCACCGTAAGCAAGAAGCACCATGTGCTTTGCCCCATGGAGGTGGGTGGGGGATGGGTGGGAGACAGGAGTCCTGCTCAGACTGGACAGGGCCCGCTGCTGGGCCCTTGTGATTCCAGGGAAGAGACGAGTGGGTGGAGAAGAGCCCAAGCAGGAGGCCAGCCCTGAGGGGACACAGCTCCCACTGCCTCTCTCGGCCCGCAGGAATTCCCAGCCCTGGCCTGGAGCAGCTCCCATAATCACAGCCACACACACACACACACAGACACACACACTACCACCCGGCCCTTGGTGGGTGTGGGGCTCCTAGGAGCACCAGCCTTGGCCAAGCCTGGCTACAGCAGACCAGGCTGAGCTGGGGAGTGGGGGGCTCTGTGGGCCTGGTGACCAGCTGCCTAATGCATCACCACAATCAAGCTTCTGACCCAGGGGCCCGCAGCTCGGCTTCTCTCTGGAGCGGAGCATCCGGGTCCCAGTGGCACAGGAGTGCAGCGGGCGCAGATGCCTGCCAGGAACAGGCTGTGGGGCTCCCTGGGAGGAATCTGCAGGGGAATCGCCTTGCAGCCCGCGCTCCGTGGCGGTCTCCCTGATGGCCTCGTGGCGAGAGGGAGCCAAAACATGTCCTGAGAGCAGCAGTTGTCAGCATCGCTCTTTAGAAGGGGCCACCAACTGCCCTCCTTCTCAAGACAGCTCGGCATGGAGCGCACGCCGTGCCCCCACCCCAGGGAGGGGACTCAGGGTCCCTGTGGCTCTGGGGAGCCCCGGCCCAGCCTTTCAACACTGTCCAGGGGAGACGACGCTGCTGAGGCCCCTGTGGAAACCATTAAGGTGCCCCTTGCCTTGGTCACCCCTCCCTGGAGCTAAGCCTTCACCTGGATGCCTTGTGGGTGGGTGAGCAGACCCTGCAGCCGACCTCCTGGTCCGGGAGATCTGATGGTCACTGGACAGTGCTGGACATTCACTCGGCCTTGACCTTCAGCTGAGACGTTCTTCACACGTTCTCTTCTGTTACCCACGAGCAACATTCATTCTTAGAAACAAGGCAAACAGAACTGGGACTGCACTGTGCTGGGCTCTCTCCCTTGTTTTGTCTCGTTGCTCCTTGTGGTAGACTTTGAGGTAGGCATCACTAACCCCCTTTATGGAGAAGGAAAGCTGAGCCCAGAGAAGTTAAGAAACTGGCTCAACGTCACACAGCAGAGCCAAGATCAGAGCTCAGATCTTTAATATCTAGTTCCAGCATCCCTTCTTTTATACTGCTGCTTGTCTCCAGTACCACGGGTGTCCTTGCCACGAGGATTAGACAGGATGGTATGCATGAGCTGTGTTAGGGACTGAGCTGTCCCAATGCATGCTCATTTTCACTACTCCTGGCCTCCCAGAGACTGTTTGGGAAGAGGGAGAGTGAGGGTGGGAGGAGAGAACCTGAGTTTTGTCTCATCTCATTTTTGCTGGGATGGACATGCAGCTGGGTCACAGGCATGGCTCAATCTGGCAGCTGAAATGTGTCACGAGGTCGGCAGACTTATTGTGCCCACACTCCTCACCTTCACTCCCTTTTTAAAAAAAGATTTATTTATTTATTTGAAAGTCAAGAGTTACACAGAGAAAGAAGGCGAGAAGGAGAGGCAGAGAGAGAGAGGTCTTCCATCCACTGGTTCATTCCCTAATTGGCCACAATGGCCGGAGCTGAGCCAATCTGAAGCCAGGAGCCAGGAGCTTCCTGCTGGTCTCCTATGTAGGTGCAGGGGCCCATTGACTTGGGCCATCTTCTACTGCTTTCCCAGGCCATAGCAGAGAGCTGGATTCGGAAGTGGAACAGCTGGGTCTCGAACTGGCACCCATATGGATGCCAGCACTGCAGGTAGCGGCTTTACTCACTATGCCACAGCGCCAGCCTCATCCTTCACTCCCTTTTGTGGTGACCCCAGTCTCATCTGCTGCCCTTGGGCTTCATCTCCACACAGCCCAACATCGGCTATCAGCAGGTGCAGCGGGGCCAGGGCCCCTGCTGACTCCCGACCTCACATCCCACTTGGGACTCCTTGCCTTCTGGAGGATCCTTAGGGGGCTGCTGGTGTGAGTCACATGACTGCAACCGTGGACCCCATGGGGTGCAGTGTCTGTGAGACAAGTGGCCTGTTCACTGCTGTGGGCAGGGTCGTGGGGTCCCAAGGAGGGAAGCCCCGCAGGAATCATGAGTAGGCTGAGTTCCTGAGGAATGTTAGCCAGATGGAAGGGAAGAGGGTGCTGGGCAGACAGAAAGTGAGGCTGCTACTTACCCTGGGGGGAATGAAACAGCCTAGGTGTGATATGAAAATGGAGGTCATTTGCCATTGGCCCAGCCTGCCAGCCTGTCTTCCTACAGATAAGCAAACCTGGGCTCCCGAAGCCTTGTGTGCCCCTGTCATGGCTCGCGGTGAATTTCTGAGATCCCCTGGGTCGTGGAGTCCCTGTTGTCCCCCACTCTCCCTGCTTGGGAGGGCCCTCCCCACCATCTCTGCCTTCACCCCAGCACCCCAGGCCTCCTGGAGAATGAGAGATAGGGCTGGGCAGTGGGGGAAGGAGGGGAGGTATGTGTGGCATGAGGGCTGCTTGCCCATCGTCCTGTCCCCAGGCCCCCAGACTCGGTGTCACTTCATCTGCACGTTAGCTGTGTCCCAGCTGGGCCACGTGGACCCAGCCTGGAGCCACAGTCACCAGCAGGGGCCCGGCTCCCCACTGGCTCACCCACCCCGCTGCAACCTTGAGCTCCCTCCAGACTGGCACTGAGGGCCACAGCAGGCAGGGAGGGTTTGTAGGTGAGGATGAGCCCCTGTCTTGCCAGGGCTCAGCAGGCTTTGAGCAGAGATGGCACCTCAGTGCTATCAGATGAGCAGTTCTCTGCCCCCTGGGCTGGGTGCTGGGAGGAAATCCAGCGGGGCCAGCACGGTTGAGCAAAGCATCCATTGCACCTTAATCACGGAGCCGGTCACCAGGCAAGAAAGCCCACAGATAAAGCAAGGTTACAAATGTTGCTACCTGGCAGGCTGGGGAGGCACCTGATACTTACCTGGGGGTCAGGGACGGCCTCCCCAGGAGGTGATGTGTAAGGTTGGAGAAGAGTCAGATGGCTAAGGAAGAGATCTACAGGCAGAGCGTGCCAGGAGAAGAGCATGTGCAAAGGCCCTGTGGCAAAAAGAAGCTGAGGGAGAGGGAAGTGAGGCAGGAGGGGACACGGGAAAGAGACTGGTGTTTGTCTCCAGCAGGAGGCCTGGGAGAGGAGTAAGCAGGACGGCCTGAGGCTGGCTGGAGTCTGGGTTCAAATCTGGAGCAGAGGACATTTGGGGGCACTTGCATGGGGACAGGGACACCCTCGGGACAGGGCGGGTTCCGTGAACGAGAAGCCGGCAGAAGGCCCCAGAGGGGCCGCCATGGCTGCGTGTGCAGCATCATGACAATTCCGTGAGCCTGACGGGGGGTGCGGAGGCCTGGGCCTGCGAGGCGGAAGGTGGGCCCCTGTTGCATTTGGGGGAGTTGGGGCAGTGGCACGTGCTCTCCTGAGCGGCCCCTCGGAGTGTTCCACCCATCACGCACTGCGGGGACCCCTGAACAATCCGGAAACAGGCAGGGCTTTCCCCACGGATCTGCTCCGGCCAAGGCCATGGTGCAGGCACTACCCAGAGGGGCTTGATACCTGGGATGAGGCCATCGTAAGACACACATCCGTGGTCAGATCTGCTGCGTGGCAGGGAGGGCGCACCAGAGCCGAGTCTGTCGCCTTCTCTGTCCACCTGGCTCCTGCCCTGAGAAGTCCACGTCCTGAAAACACCCAGGCCCAGATCAGCCCCGGAGGACTCTGGACAGGCTGCAGCTGGGGGTCCCATTCACCACGCCGGAATCCCTCGAGCTGTCAGGGTGAAGGCTTTCCTGCACCCTGGCTGCCCCACTGAGGCCGAGGCAGCCGCCGAGGGCAGACAGGCAGCAAGGCAGGAGCCCTGAGGCCTCTTCCTCCTGTTGATTGAATAATCTCCGATTTAACGCCTGATTAACTGGTTGGTAGATTTAAAGGTTGTTTAAGGGTCACTTAGCAAACACCCAGCTCTGGCCTAGACACTGGGGGCCGGGCAGAGCAAGGAGACACCCTCACCACCATCGCTCCTGGCACAGGGCTGGGCTGATGTGCTTGAGGCATTTAATCCTCCCGCAAACCTGCCTCTGACAAAGCCTCAGCTAGGGAAAGGCCCACCCCAGCCCGCCAGGCTCAGGGATACGTCCCGGCCCTGCTGTCCGAGGGGCCCAGGTGGGAGATGAAACCGTGCCTCGCTCTCTGCGCTGTTTCCACTCTGCAGGGCTCCCTCCTGGGCCGCTGCAGGCCTGGGACGAGAGGCACCATGTGCTCCTAGCACGTGGCGGTTCAGGGCTCTCCTCCTCGCCCTCCTCCCCCGGGCTCCAGTGGGTTCCTCCCAGACTGAGCCTCATAGCCCTAAGGCCACATGGCTCTGAGACTCACCACCAAACCCCATTTCCTCAAATCCAGAGGACCCTCCAAAGCGCCCTGGCGGATAAAGCTTCGCCTTGGAGAGGGAACACAAGCAAGAAAACAGGACTCAGTGGGACCTGCTTGGCTGGCTTCGAGCAGTGAGGTTCCGTGGGAAGAAGCACTGGGTGTGTAAGTGGGAAATCGGGCCTCGACTTCCCCTCCTGTGGAATGGGGATAATGATGCTTTTCCTCTGCGGGGCTGGGAGCATCGGGTGAGGGGCGGAAGCACTGGTGAAGGGAAAATGCTGGCCCTGGGATCCCACCTGAGATCCCCCACCCCCATCTGGCCTCAGGAGACCCCAGCTGCTCTGCCACACCTGTGTGGCTCTGACGGTCCCTTGTTGCTGTCGCATCCAGCCCGGAAGTCTTTCTCAGCTGGCCGCCTGGGGAGGGGTGTGAGCCCCACTGGAGACAGCACGCGGCCTGGGCAGAGCACTGGGGGTCGGCCAGCCTGGGAGCAGTTGGGCGAACACTGGGTCCTATCTTCCCAGTAACTCTGTCCACAAAACTGAAAATGTGGTCTGGCCTCATCATTTCTGCGTGTGTGTGTGTGTGTGTGTTCCCAGTACATTTCCTCCCAAATTTTAAAACCATACGTAACATCAGGGATATTTAATCCATATGGTTCTGATTCCTTAACACATAAATCATCCGAACGTTGTTCTGCGGGCTCTATCTGTGCATCTCTTTACATAAGTGTTTCACTCACTTTTTTTTTTTAAAGATTTATTTATTTTATTTGAAAAGCAGAGAGACAGAAGCAGAAAGAGAGAGAGAGAGTCTGCTGCTTTCTCACTGTCCCCTGTCTTGTTGGCCCTTCCTGGCTCTCCCACTGATGAACTCCTACCTCCTCTTCAAAACCAGACTCAGAGGTCACCTCCTCCAAGAAGCCTTTCTGGGAAGAGTTGCAGACAAATGGCCCTTCCTCTGCTTTTCTGCTCTGGGACCTAGGGTTGCGGGGTGAGCAAAAGGCACCCCAGCCCTGAATGAAGCACTGCCTGTTTGTCCCAGCGGCTTCCTGGGAAGGTAGAGCAGGCACCACAGATGGCAGCCGCAGGCCTCCCCGGCTTTCCAGTGTGAGATGGGGACAGGAAGGAGAACTGGGATGTCCGGGTGTGGCCCAGCCGCTGGGGGCGTCCGCACGCCAGGGGCCTCTTGGCCACCGCTGACCTGGACACAAGCAGCGTCTGTATGCCTGGCACAGGCTCGTTTCCCTGGCGATTCCAGAAGGAGCGCGTCCCCACCAGCGCTGCCGCTCTGGGGCGGAAGAGCAGATGCTATGGCTAAAATTAGGCTGCTGCCTGCCACTTCATCCAGGCTTCGGCAGGGATCGGTGCCTTACATCTGTTGTGTGTCGTGTGTCATGTGTCATGTGTTGTGTGTCATGTGTCATGGAAGAAGCACAGGGCCCCTGCCTTGCGGACAGCCAAGGGGGCTTTCCCAACCTTGACCTCCTCAGCTCCTCACAAGCCCCCTGAGAGCTGTAGGCTGGGAAAGGGCCTGCCCCTCCCCCTGCCTGGTCCTCCATTCTCCACCCCCCTCCCCTACCCCAGAGCTGCCCCCGTCTGACTTCAGCATGGACCTGTGCAGTGCCATCCCGGCGGTGAGGGTCGGAGCTGTGTCCAACAGACATAGCGAGAAAACAGGTGCAAGGGAGAGACTTAGGTGGGAGCCTGGGAATGTGCGGCTGAAGCCAAGGGGATGGAAATGGGATTGTTACGTTGCCTTCTTTGTTTGCGGTCGTCGCCTCCTCCCACAGCCCCTGACTCTCTGGGAAGAGCAGCCCCCCCGGAAGCCTGCGTGGGAGCCTGCAGCGCTCTCAGGGCAGCTGTCGCCACACAGTTAGACCCTCACTTGGGACTCCCGCATCTCATGTTGGAGTCCCAGTTCAAGTCCCAGCTGCTCCACTTCCCATCACACTTCCAGCTAATGCACCCTGAGAAAGCAGCAGGTGATGGCTCAAGTGCTTGGGCCCCTGCCACTCATGCAGGAGACCCAGATGAAGTTCCTGCTTCTTGGCTTTGGCCTCGCCAAGTCCCAGCTATAGTGGGCATTTAGGGAGCAGACCAGCAAATGGGAAAAAACTCTCTCTCTCTCTCTCTCTTTTTCTCTCTCATTCTGCCTTTCCAGCTGATGAAAATAAATACATACATATTTTAAAAAAAAAATAGTCGCCGTTCTCACAATGGGCTACAAGGCCCTGTGGATACCTGGCACACTTCTACTTCAGGGCTCTTCCTCTGGAACCACTCACTCACTTCTTCACCTGCTCCGTGTGCCTGCCCAAAGGCCAGTCTCCTGTGAGACGCGCCCGAACCGTCCTGTCTGAGGCTCTGACCACCTCGCACCCCTGCCTTCCTGAGTCCCTTCCCTGTCCTACCTTGCTTCCCTAGGACTGTGTCCGGCTAACGTGTTATATAATTTGCTTGTTTATTCTGGTCTTCTTTATGGTCTGTCTCTTTCCTCTAGAATAGACAGTCTGTGGAGGCAGGGAGCTTTGTCCAGCTTGTCCCCTGATGTTCTCCAAGACCCCAGAACAGGGCCCGTGTATTACCAAGCATATGAGTTCCTGGGAGACAGAGGCACCAGGGCCCAGGACAGCATCTTGTCTTTGCTAAACCCTGACTGATGCCCCCAGAGAACAGGGACAGGGGTCCTCTGCCAGGACTCCCTCTAGGTCCTCTCCAGGCCTCCATTTGCCCACCTGATAACTGGGGCTGGTGCTCCCTGTCCTGCCTCTCACAGAGGCCCGGGGCTGACCTGAGGGTCTGGGTGTGATGGTGCCCAGTGCTGTGGAAGGCCACCCTGATCTGCAGGTGTGAGCTCTGCATTTGTTCCCCTGGGATCACCGTGTACCCCTGCATGCTGGGCCCCAGGCTGAGTGCTAGGAGCCCATGGGGGGCTGATGGCGTGGGCCCCTCTGCAGAGACACCCTCCCAGGGGAGTGGGCCAGCTCTGGATGTGAGGAGGTGGAACACGGCCACACATTTCAGGGCGTTGTTTGAGAAATGGGGCTCTGGGAGGGGAGGACGGGTCCCATGGGTGCCCTGGGAATCCACACCCTGGCCATCTGTGTTGCTCAGTGGCCTCCACGGAAACAGAACCTACAGGCAGAGAGAGCCGTTGTCAGGAAGCAGCTCGTCAGCGGGCTCAGGAGCCCGAGGAGCCCCAGGGCCTGCAGTCCCAAAGCTGCGTGCCCATGCCCGGGAGGCCACGGTGGGAGTTCTGGGCTGAGGGCCCGCAGGCCGGAGACCTGAGAGGGGACTTCCTAGACTGAAGACACCTGCACCCCGGCTCTGGCGGGTGGGCGGGGCTGCACCCGTGCTCGGGCTGTGTCCCTCGGCTCTTCAGCTAGCAACAGCACCCTGCTGCCCCTGGCCACTGCTTCCGGCCAAGCACCCTCACACACCCAGAATAGCCCTCCCCCCAATGCCTGGTCCCCTCCCCCACCCCAGTGCAGATGGGATGAGCCTCTACACGCTCCTCCCCAGCCAGACTGCTCCCGGTCCTCTGCCTCCTGTGCCATGGCCTAACTTCCCCTTCCTGGTCTCCCCGGGCCCCTTCCAGCCCTGCCGCCCTTGGGGACATGGCTCTGCTCTCAAGTGCCCCTGAGCCGGCCCTCTGGGAATGGGACGCAGCCAGGTGCCCCAGGACACTTGCTGGGATGCTCATCCCAGCAAGTCAGGCTCAGGGTGGGCTGGAGGGGCAGGTCGCAGGCACGTTAGCAGGAAGGCCCGGGGAAGCTGGTGCTGAATGGGCTGCTCTTGCAGCTGGAAGGTGCAGACAGGGGTGACTGAGTAAGAGCCTGGAATTCCTGGGGGGGCCGATGGAGGCCTCATCTGCACTGCAGGCCAAGCAGCCCCGGGTACTTGTGGCTGGGCCCTGGCTGGGGGCCAGGCAGAGACCCTCAAGGCTCCCCGCAACCTGGTGGGGGCCCTCAGACACTGATCCTTCCAAGCCATGGGTGCTGGGGCAGTATGTGCCAAACAAGGCACAGGAACATTGAGAAGGGGACTCACGGTGAAGCTGATGGTGGGAACAGCTCACGAAAAAAAACGAGGAAAGCAGGACATTTGAAGGCAACCTCATGGGGAGTTCACGAAATAGTCATGAAGAATTAGTAGGGGCGCTGAAGGGAGGAGGGTCAGGGTAGGAGGAGAAGGAAGGGTGTGCCTGGCGGGAAGATCAGCATGCACAAGCCATGGAGCAGGACCGTCCACGTCTTGCTTGGGGACTGGAGAGCCATCCTGCCCAGGCCAGCCCTTCCCTGGCCACACACCCAAGTGGAAGGACTCCACGGCTGCAGGCTGAAGGCTTGGGCTCCTTCTCCTGGCCAGAAAGGCCAGAGCAGTGGCAGTAGGGGCAGAGTCCGAGCAAGCCCACGTGCCTTTGTTGTTAGTAGATAGAGGCTCCTAAAAGAAGCCTTGGAGCCAGGCCCCGCCCCTCCACAGTGCTCTCTCCTTCCCGTGTGTTCTGCATCGTTCACTGCTTTTCCTCACTGTTGCCATGGTTATCTTCATCACGTGCAGGTCCTCTCTGGCTGTCTGATCCAGGACAACCTCGTGCCTGGGACTCCTTCCTGCCCAGCCCGTGCCCACTCTCAGCCCTTTGCCCTAGGCTGGCCACACATGGCAGGTGTCAATCACTGTTGGATGCGAATCACACCAGGGGAGAAGGCTTTGAAGCCAGCCCAGGTTTCCCTGTCCCTCTTGCTTCTCCTCAAACTCCGTCTCTCGTCATCCTCACTACTCTTTACCTGGTGCTCGTGTTTATGGGGTCTCATCTCCTTTCCCTTCCCTCGCTGTATGGCTGTTGGCCAGGATTAAGTCTCATTCACCATAGAATGAGAGCTACAGAGCTTGAGGCAAGGGCATGGGGCTTGTTTCATTGAGCAACTATTACATGCCGGCTTCGGTTCCTGACACTGGAGATGCATTTTCTTCCTTAACGTCGTCAGCTCTCGTTTAGTTCTCCAGTCTCTTCGCTGAGCTGTGTCATCCTCCCCATTTTGTGGCTGGGCGAGCTGAGTTGTAGGGGAGTGAAGACTAGCTATAGCTAGTCAGGACCAGAGCCAGCACCTGCACCCAGGCCCAGGCTGGCACAAAGGCCTTGAAGATTGATGCGCTACTGCCGCACCTGCGCTCCCCGAGCCCCAGGCCGTGTGCAGAGCAAATGTTTGTTGTTGATGCTGATCCAGCAAGTCCTTGGCTTGAGGAAAACCTGTTCTCACCATCACCAGGGGAGCCTGGCTGGACTAATCTTCTGACTTCCCAGAACCAAAGGCCCCGCCTTTTCCACCTGGGACTCACCAGGCCCTGTGAGAGTCCCCAGGACTGCTGGTACAAACCAGAGAAAGACGTCTCAGGGCTGTCACAGGCGGGGTGGGGGGGAAGCAGTCGGTGAGCATGGGGTCAGCCGGCCTCTTAGAGCTGCTGGTCACTGGATGGAATGGCCTGAGGGGCTGGAAGGTGTCTTTTTAGCCTGTTTGGACTCCCTGTGACAGTCCTGGAGCTGGGATGCACAGAAACACAGAATCCAAAATGGCGACAGACACAAGGGACTCCATGCAGCAGGGCACAAGCCAGGACAAGCCCTGGTGAGCTGCGGGCCAGGGACGCCGTCATGAGGCAGGTGGCCTCTGACCTGGCCTGGACAGCTGTGCAGAGCTGGCCCAGCAGATGTGGGTGAGGGGAACAGTGTAGGGCACTGCATGTGCAAAATGTTCTTGTCAGGCTCCGACACGATGCGAGGTTCTCTGCGGTGGGAGTGTGGGGCCCAGAGAGGGAGGGAAGCTTGGGCAGGTACACTGAGGCTCTGTTATTAAAGGCACTAACAGACTGAGTGGTTTGGCTGGACAGGGACCAGGAACAAGCTTGAATCTGTCTGAGAGAGTCTGAGCTGTGTGGGGAATAAATGGAAGGAGCAGGGTAGGCAGAGCACCAGGGAGAAGGCCACTGTCACTTGTTGATGGTGGCGGCCTGAGCTGGGGCAGCTCGGGTTCGAGAAGCACTTTGAGCTTCAGGCTTGGGATGCTGGATGCCACCATGAAGGAGGATGCACCGTACAGGGGGTGCTTGTGGGTCACAACGTGGGCACAAAGTGGCACCTGCCACCGTCTAGCGAACACCTGCCAGGTGCTGGGGCCCAGTTGCAGGAGCAGGTTAAAGCTTCACAGCAGCACTTGGGATGAAGAAGCCAATGTCAATGTCAAGTACAACCCCCCCATCCCCCCAATGTCAGTCAAGTACAATCCCCATCCCCCAATGTCAATGTCAAGTACAATCCCCCATCCCCCCCCAATGTCAATGTCAAGTACAACCCCATCCCCCCCAATGTCAATGTCAAGTACAATCCCCCATCCCCCCCAATGTCAATGTCAAGTACAATCCCCCCATCCCCCCCAATGTCAATGTCAAGTACAACCCCCCCATCCCCCCAATGTCAATGTCAAGCACAATCCCCCATCCCCCCAATGTCAATGTCAAGTACAACCCCCCCATCCCCCCAATGTCAATGTCAAGTACAACCCCCATCCCCCCAATGTCAATGTCAAGTACAATCCCCCCATCCCCCCCATGTCAATGTCAAGTACAATCCCCCCCATCCCCCCAATGTCAATGTCAAGTACAACCCCCATCCCCCCAATGTCAATGTCAAGTACAATCCCCCCATCCCCCCCCAATGTCAATGTCAAGTACAACCCCCATCCCCCAATGTCAATGTCAAGTACAATCCCCCATCCCCCCCAATGTCAATGTCAAGTACAACCCCATCCCCCCCAATGTCAATGTCAAGTACAATCCCCCATCCCCCCCAATGTCAATGTCAAGTACAATCCCCCCATCCCCCCCAATGTCAATGTCAAGTACAACCCCCCCATCCCCCCAATGTCAATGTCAAGCACAATCCCCCATCCCCCCAATGTCAATGTCAAGTACAATCCCCCCCATCCCCCCAATGTCAATGTCAAGTACAACCCCCATCCCCCCAATGTCAATGTCAAGTACAATCCCCCCATCCCCCCCCAATGTCAATGTCAAGTACAACCCCCATCCCCCAATGTCAATGTCAAGTACAACCCCCATCCCCCAATGTCAATGTCAAGTACAATCCCCCATCCCCCCAATGTCAATGTCAAGTACAATCCCCCATCCCCCCCCAATGTCAATGTCAAGTGCAACCCCCCCACCCCCCCCAATGTCAATGTCAAGTACAATCCCCCCACCCCCCAATGTCAATGTCAAGTGCAACCCCCATCCCCCCCAATGTCAATGTCAAGTACAACCCCCCATCCCCCCCAATGTCAATGTCAAGTACAATCCCCCACTCCCCTCCCTGGCACCGCTGTGACACAGTCAATGCAGGGCAGAGTCTGGGTCCACTACGTCTTGTGGCTCCATGGCTTGTGCTGCTGCCCCCGGTCAGGAAGCTGGAAATACAGTTCTCAGGCTGGCAAGAGAGGGGTGGGGCTGAGTCCAGGGGGACCCTAGGGTTATATTCATGAACTTCAGGAATCTCCAGGTCTCTGTCTGGGAAGAGGGGCTCATGTGCACAACGGATCTACAAAGAGGGCAATACACACACACACACACACACACACAGGAAACAACCCACAACAAGTGAGTCCAGGCCATCTTAGCCACGGAGGGCGAGCAGTGAAGAAGGTGTGGTGGTCAGTAGAAGCCTTAAACATGACTAAGCGGGAGGGGATGCAGTTGCTCGGCAGCCCGCCTACCCCGAGAGTGCTCCCAAGATCCTCAGGAACGACAGTGAGTTCCAAAAGTCTGTTGTAATTTTGGTTGTCAGGAGCTGCAAACAAAATTCCACCCAGTGGCAGCCTCCTAGATGGCAGATTAGATGCCAGCCCTGCCATTGGCTCCAATCTCTAGTGCATGATGCTGGCTCTGCAGCAGAACCCACCCAGTGTGTGCACACGTGTGTGTGTGTGTATGTGTGTGTGTGTGTGGCGTTCCCATGGAGACAAGCAAGGAGTGTTCTAGCCTGGGACACCTGGACCACAGTCTTCTGGATTGCAGCCCTGGAAGGGGAGGGAGTCTGAGCTCCCATCTTGTGCGCCCTCCTGTTCTCCATCCTGTGCCTGGCAAATGGCAATGCAGTATTTAGCAAGGTCCCTTAAGAGAATTGTCTACCTGTCAGTCTCCATCCTTGGATGAAGCTTCCAGAATCCAGGCCTGCATGTAGCATGTCCCCAGCACAGGAACAGTGCCTGAGTCACATCTGAGGAATGGAGGAATGTGGGCAGTCCCCCAGGGCCAAGGGCTGGGACTTGATCAAGACCTGGCTCAGGTACCTGTAGGGGATGTGGCTGATAGGAAGGAGCTGGCACCTGGCACCTGCTGCCTTTTAACCTGGGTCCCATCCAGGTGAGAGCTGCCCTGAGCCCTGAGTGCCAGGGTAGGGTGGTGGCATCACAGCAGAGTCGGGTTCAGGCTCTGGCTTCCAAGCAGGGCTACCTCTCCCACCCTGAAGCCAGTGTCCTGGCACCAGAATTGGGATGGGGAACTGGGAGGGGGTCCGTGGCTGACACTCCTAGCCTGGGCCATGGCTACTGCTGCTGTGGCCTGCGTGGCTTGGAGTGTTCAAGGAAATCCAATGTGAGTGTGTCCAGTACAGGGAAGGCCTCTCCATCCCTCCCTTCCACCTGGCTGTGGCCGGTCCAGGACTCTGTGTCTGGGGTGGCATGGAGGTGTCCCAGGCTGCCTGGGGGCTGCGGAGGAGTTTGCTGAGAGAAGGGAGGGGGGAGACAAATCCCAGACCATAGGAAGTCAGGACAGCTGAGAAATCCAAGGAGAGAACGTTGCCCCAGAAGCCCTTCCAGGAAGATGCCTCCAGCCCTCCTCCGGGACGCCCAGTCCAGCCTAGCCGAGAAGGCCTAACCTCAGCCACAGGGGTGACATGAATCACCCTGCCCTCGGTGGTTAGTTTGTCCTTGGATTCACCACCCCGCCCCACGTTTCCAGGATCATTCACTTATAAAAATTGTTTATTTGAAAGGTAGAGCATCAGAGAAAGACAGAGGCAAAGGTGTGGGGGAAGAGAGAGAAATCTATCCACTAATTCACTCCCTAAATGGGCCTGGGTCAGGCTGAAGCCAGGAGCCAGGAACTCCATCCAGATCTCCCACATGGATGGTGGGGGCCCAAGTACTTGGACCATCATCTCCTGCCTTCCCAAACTCATTAGCAGGAAGTAGAGCAGCAGGACTTATGAGGTGCTCCCATATGGGATGCTGGTGTCTCAAGCTTACCTGCCTCCACAACACCAGCCCTGGGATCATTCACTTAAGATTTATTTTATTTATTTGAAAGGTAGAGCAACAGACATAGGGAAAGACAGTGAGAGATCTTCCATTCACTGGTTCACTCCCCAGATGACTGCAACTGCCCAGGCTCAGAACCTGGAACTCCAGCTGGGTCTCTTACATGGGTAGCAGGGGCCTCAGCTCTTGGGCCATCTTCTGCTGCTTTCCCAGGGCATTAACAGGGAGCTGAATTGGAAATGGAGCAGCCGGGACTTGAACTGCACTTGAGCTTAACCTGCTGAAACACAACTCTGGCCCCAGGTTCATTCATATTTTTTTTTAAGATTTATATATTTGAAAGCCAGAGTTACAGAGAGGCAGAGACACAGAGAGAGAGGTCTTCCATTTTCTGGTTCACACCCAGATAGCTGCAAGGGCTGGAACTGTGCCGATAGCAGGAGCCGGGATGATCCAAAGCCAGGAGCCAGGAGCTTCTTCTGGGTCTCCCACATGGGTGCAGGGGCCCAAGGACTTGGGCCATCTTCCACTGTTTCCCAGGCCATAGCAGAGAGCTGGATCAGAAGTGCAGCAGCCGGGACTGGAACTGGCACCCATGTGGCTTTACCTGCTATGCCACAGCACTGGCCCCTTTACTTTTTTTTTTTTTTTTTTTTTTTTTTTGACAGGCAGAGTGGACAGTGAGAGAGAAAGAGAGAGACAAAGAGAAAGGTCTTCCTTTTCCATTGGTTCACCCCCCAATGGCCTCTGCGGCCAGCACACTGCACTGATCTGAAGCCAGGAGCCAGGTGCTTCTCTTGGTCTCCCATGCAGGAGCAGGGCCCAAGCACTTGGGCCATCCTCCACTGCTCTCCCGGGCCACAGCAGAGAGCTGGCCTGGAAGAGGAGCAACCAGGACAGAATCTGGTGCTCCGACCGGGACTAGAACCTGGTGTGCTGGCGCTGCAGGCGGAGGATTAGCCTAGTGAGCCATGGTGCAGGCCTGGCCCCTTTACTTTTAACTTAGTTCTGGGAATAGAGAAAAATCAAGTTGCAAATTTTGGGGTATAGAGAGTAAAGCTGCTGCCTGCAGGACTGCATCCCATATGAGCGCTGGTTTGAGTTCTGGTTGCTCTAATTCCTATACAACTCCTTGCTAATGGCCCTGGGAAAGCAGCGGAAGATGGTTCAAGTCCTCGGGCCCTTGCATCCATGCAGGAGACCCAGAAGAAACTCCTGGCTCCTGGCTTTGGACCAGCCAAGTCCTGCTATTGTGGCCTTTTGGGAAGTGAACCAATGGATGGAAAATCTCGCGCTCTCTCTCAACTCTGCCTTTCAAATACATAAATAAATCTTTAAAAATATGTAAATTTCCCCCACAGTGACCAATCAGGCAGGGCATTTTGGGATAGGGGCGCATCTGTGGAGGTAGGGACTTGGGGTTGCCTGTGGCAGCACAGGAGATTCCAGTGGGGCAGGGCCACCTCAAAGGCGAGGGGATCCCCACCCTGAGCAACAACAAGGCTGTTGTGAGAGTGACAAAGTCACTCCTGAGGATCTACAAATCATAAAAATGAGCCCTCTTACTCTGCCTGGAGCTACTTCCAGCCAAAACTCTGGGGATGGTGGCAGGAGAAGAATGAGAGCAGGGAGCTGCCCGGGGGGGCACCCCACCTGCTGCCCACCAAGGGAGGACCTGTATGAAGGGCAGCAGGAGGGCGGAGGGGACATCTCACATGAAGCCTGTGAAAGACTCCAAGGCCCAAGGAGCGGAGACAGGTGTGTGAGTTGGGGGTGGTGCGCGTGCGCAGGGCGTAGCTGGGCAGAGCACATAGTGGGCTGCAGGAAATGCAGCTGGTGCACAGGCCTTGACAGGGCCCTGCCAGCCCAGGGAGTGTGTGGCCTTCCCTTTGGGAATTCGTCAGAGGGAGGATCACCCCATGAGAGCCGGGATTGGGCCCTGGGAGCTGGTGTACATTGGAGGAGAGGGGTGTGGCTGACCCATGGAACAGCGGGGAGGCTTGGCAACTGGTCAGTGGGATGCAGGCCTGTGCCCAGCTGCAGTCACACCTGCCTTTGCTCCCTGTAACCCCCAGCCCCCAGGAGCGTGGCACCCCTTAGGAAGCTGGGACTTGACAAGGGCCCTCTAGAGCTGGCAGTGTAGGAGGGGCCTGTTTGCAGTGGCAGTGGAGGGAGGGTGAGGCTGGATGAAGGCACAGAGATCTCACTCCAGTCCCAGTTTTAGCACCCCCCTCCCAGCTCCATGACCTCCAGGACAGACAGGCCAGGCTCGAAACAGCCAAACCTAGGTTCAGCCCTGGTTCAGTGAGCAGCCGTGGCTGTGCCTCGGGTTGCTGTCTCTGAAGAGGGCACCAGCCTGGCTCACGTGCGTGGACCACAGTGGCTCAGGCCCAAAGTCCTGGGATCCCGTGGCCTCTGGCTGTCAGGACCTCGGGAAGTCCCGGGGTGCCCCCCAGCCCAGCCCAGGCCGGAACCGGGGAGGCCCGGGCAGGCCCGCCCCGCCCAGCGCTCATTAAAGCGGATTCCCGCCTGGGGAGGAGCGGGCTTCCCGGAGCGGGGCTGGCACCTGGGAGGAAGGCGGCGGCGGCTGGGAGCGAGCACTTGGGGGACGGAGATGGACGCCAGCTGGGCCCTGGTGAGGCCCAGGCGTGGCGCCGCGCGGCAGGGCACCGGCGGCGGCGACCGGGGCTTCCCTGACTGCCCTCCCCGGAGGGCCCGGGAGGAAATGACAGCGCGGGAGCCGGGGCGGCGCCCGGAGTGACACGGCCTGTCACCGCGGAGGCCGCCGCGCAGACCCTGCCCGCGGCCGCCTGGAGCCGGGATTCCCCAGACCCAGGGACCCTCCCCCCGCAGTCGCCGGCCGCGCCCCGGCCCCACCGTGACCCCGGCCGCCGGGGCATCCCAGGGCAGCGGGAAGCTAGGCCGGGAGCAGCGAGGCCGAGAGGGCCGGAGCGGCTCCCCGGGCGGGCGGCGGGGTCCCCAGGCTCGGCGACAGGAAACTCCGGGGAGTGAATGGAAAGAAGTGGGTGGTCCGGCCCCTGCGACTTCCCCTGACATCACTGCCCAAATAAGGAGCTTCCAAGCGGCCGCGGGGCGGCCCGGAGCCGCGCCCGCCGCCGGCGCCCGCCCCGCGCCCACCCCGCGCCGCGTGGGCCGCCAGCAAGCGCCCGGGGCACCGCCGGGCGGAGCCGAGCCGGGCGGAGCCGAGCGCGCGGGCGCTGCCGCGCGGAGGCCGGGCGCGCAGCCCAGTGCAGCCCAGTCCAGCGCGGCGCAGCCGAGCCCGGCGCAGCCCGGCGAGGCGCAGCCCTGCCCGGAGCAGCGGAGCGGCGGAGCGGCGGCCGCCCGCAGGTAAGCAGGGAGCGCCCTCGCGCCGCGCCCTGCCGCGGCCTGGCAGCCCTGGAGCCGGGCACCGCGGAGCGCGCGAGCGGCCGAGGGACTGGCGGGAGCCGGGCTGGTGGAGAGGGCTGGGCGCGGGCGCGTGTGCAGGAGCGCGTCGGTGCCAACTCCCGGGACCCTGGGTGCCTGGGCCCGGGCCCCTCTGAAGGCTGGGATTGCCCGGTGCACACCCTCTCCGTTAGCGCTTCCCTGGCACTACTTCTGTCACCACCGTAGGGTGACACAGGCGTTCCCGCGTTCACACACTTCTCTCGCACACTCCCGCCGGGCACTACCCCATTCGTCTCCAGCGCAGAACCTCACAGGATCCTGTCTCTCGCCTCTCGCTCTCTCCCCGTGGGACCCACACTCGGGGTAGGAACCACAGGGGGATTCTGCAGCCCCAGCTACTCTTCCCCCCACACCGGAGGCCAAGGCAGTCTCCGACCATCAGCCGCGACCTGCCACAGGAGCCTGGGCGCACAGAGTTCGAAGGGCATTGCTCTCGCTCTCCCACCCCCTTCCCCCTGCAGGGAGGCACCTGGCCCTGAGGGCACAGCCTCAGGGGGGCCGTCCCTGCCATCGCCCCGAGGGTGTGGCAGCTGGCCTCCCAGCCTGGGTGTCTCTGGAGGCTTCCTTGGGCTTATCTGGGATCACCCTCCCCAACCCTCCCCTTCTAAAGCAGCGCAGGTGCTCCGGCTCCCTGCAGGAGTGGTGATGACTGCCAATCAGGTGCAGGTGGCAACAGCCTGGGCATCCTCCAGGGGTCTCTGCGCAGTGGCCACAATTGTTTGCCCTTACAGACATACTGTGTTTGTTGACTGTTTGATCAAGGACGTGGGGGAACTGACAGAGCCAAGTTTTGGGTCCATCGCTTAGTGGCTCTAGGCAGACTCCTTAATCTGGTTCAGGCGGGGTGTCCTCAAGGGCTGCTGTTGGGGAGAATTGAGATCCGATTTTGTAAATGTCAACACCTCGCGCAGGTGCCAGTTCCTGCAGTATGGATGCTTTCGGGGCTGGTAGTTCTCATGGCTCCGTTGTGTGACTTAGAACACCATTTTGGTTCCATTATCTTCCCATGCACCCCCCCCCACTCACACACACACACACACACACACACCCACCCCAAAACGGCATTAAAGAGTGTCCCATGGGACTGCTAGCAGCTTCCTCAAAGCTGCCCCACAGTGAGGGTTTCCCTGTTCAACAAAGTCTGGCAAATTCTGCAGGCTCATGTATTTCCCTGTTGGCCAATCCATGCTGGCAGGTTAAAGGCTCTGAGAAGTCCTGCAATGAAGGATCCTGTTTACCTTTATGAAACCCAGCGCCTGTCTGGTGAGCTCTGGGGCCCTTGTGAAGTCACACAGGAAACGGTGCTTCAGGGGTTACCCAGAGAGTCACCATGCGGCGCTGCATGGTGGCAGCCAGGCTCTGATAACCAACTTCTGGTCGCCTTCTTTCAGTGGAGGGAAAGCAGAAGGCCAGAGCAGGTCACACAGCTAAGCGGTGGCCCAAGACCAGCCGGTGCTAAGTGGCACAATAAGGAGCAGAACCCAGACTCCACATCCAGTGCTCCCGGCTCCTTGAGTTACACCCAGGGGCTGAGCGTTCTCCCCTAGAGCCAGCATGGCTGCTTCAGTGGCTTCCCTGCAGGTGTATTTGAAAAGCAGACTTAATGATGGATTCCTGAATGAATGAAGTGGTGGTTGTATGCCTACTGTGTGTCATTTGTTCCTGAAACTTCAGCACGCAGTCTAATCACATGTGTAACTCCCCGGCGAAGAGCTCAGTAATGGTACCACAGCCATCATACACACACGTGTGTACTCCTAAACACTAAGCCACCCACTTCTATGTGCAAATCACACACTTGCTCCTTCACACTGTCACACGGGCCAGCACACTTAACTCTATGCACCCATTCACACATACGTGCACACACACATCCCTACACACACATCTGCTTCCACACATGCACACTGCAACTCCTGCAAACTTTCATGCAGGCTCACACACTCAATCCTATACATTCACACACACACACACGCCTGCTCCTGCACAAACTCCTGCACCCATCCATTCCTACACATACATTAATCCATCCTGCACGAGCTTATACACTCGATCCTATAAACTTGTTCACACGCTGCTGCTCCTACACTGGCACACACACACATACCTCCTGTGTGCTAGGCTGCAGACAAGAAGCACTCATGGCAATGGGCATGTGCCCCTGTCCCCAGGTCCCCAGAGCACTAACTTCCCAAAGTGAGTACTGGGCACGTGGGCGACCCTCAAATGGCCAATCCAATGCTTCATTCCCTCGGTGTCTCCCAGTCCCTTCCACCTGCTGCCATGTTTGCTGATACTGGTCCACTGTTGTTTGGCTGCACATGATGGGACAGCTGCAGCTCCAGCTGCTACTGGGCTGCTTTAGTCAGTTGTCAGCGCGTTGTGAAGGCATGGCCCCCTGCACCGTGCAGGACGCCTGGCTCCAAGGACAGGTTTAGGAAGCCGTCAGGGAAGGAGAGGCTGCTGGCTGCAGGATGGCTGCCACCCAGGTCAGCACAGGGGGCTCCACTGAGCAGCTTGCGGAGTACCTGCTGGGCTCAGGCAGTGTCCTAGGGCTTTTGCATTCCAGTGGGAAGGGACATATGAATACCAACGGACAAGACACAGCTAATTAGTGATGCTCATTATGGAGAAGCTCAAACAAGGCCTTGAAGAAGGGCACAGAGGAATGGGGAGGCTACGCCAGGGACCCAGGGAGGTCTCTTATCCTGAGAGCTGAATCACCAGAAAGTGATCACTCTGGGAAGCTTCAGAAAAGGAACACGCCAGGCAGAAGAGCAGGTGCAAAGGCCCTGCAGCAGCAATGAGCTGGACTAAGGGACAGTGAAGAGGCCACACTTGAGTGTGTGCCAATTCCCTTGCCGCTCGTTGGAGGGGCACCTGCTGGTGTTGGACCTGGGGCCTGACCATCGTCCTGGTTCAACCAGTAAGTCCAAACTTGCTGCATGCTGCACTTTACTTGCTGTATGCTGCCCTCCCCATCCTGTCTACCCCACCCCTGTGAGTAAAGAGAGGGTTGTGCTCCTAGGGCCCCCGCGCTCTGCCATTAAGCAGTTCAATGCTCCGTTCACAGGAGGCTCAAGACAGTCCAGGTGGTCCATCTGGAAAGACCGGGAATTCGTTGTGCTGCTTTCATTATTAATAACCATGATGTCATGCATCTGTGTGATTCTTGATCAGCGGCAAAGCACTCTCCCCTATTATCCCCTTCACTCTGTGGGCTCGTCTGCCAAGTGGTGGGGGGAGGGCGGACGCTGTCACACGCTGCTGCAGGCTCACCCAGGCCACCTCACCATCCCGACCCCGGCTTCCTCAGCTGCTGAGCTGCTTCGAGCATCTATTTTCTGCTATGACAACGAAGTACCTGAGGCCGGGCAACGTTGTCAGCCAGCGGGGGCCTGCTGAGCTCACAGCTGTAGAGGCTGGAAGTTCAGCGAGCCCAGTGATGGCCCTGGGCAGGGCCCCCTCATGTGCGTTCTCGTAAATGACATCCCAGTGGCAGGAGTGTGAGTGGGAGCGAGAGACTGCATCCCAAGACAGGTAGCCATGAGAACCTGGGGATGGACCACCAGAACCTCCTAAATCCCGTCCAAGGGCAGTGCCTCCAGTGACCTAAGCACCTTCCATTAGGCTCCACCTCTTAAAGGTCCCACTACCTCAACATAGCCACACCAAGAACCAAGCATCCAACACTTGGACCCTAGGGGGGCACACACTCACACCATAGCCCCACCACCGTCGTTGGGTCCTCAGGACCATGACTGCCTAAGGCTCTTGGTAGGGTGCAGTGAGAACCTGCATGCCAAGGGCCAGGCGTGGAATAGGCAGGCAGCTAGTAACTGTCACCTCCCAGGTTACAGACGGGAGACTCACAGCTAAGTATGGTTGTAACTTTTTTGTCTTCTTCTGTCTCCCCGGTCTTCCCAGCCTGGGGCTCTGGGCACATAGCAGTAGGCTTTTAATAGCTGTTGTGTTGAGTTGGTTTGCCCAAGGTTGCACAGCTAACAAAGGGCAGAGCTAGGGCTCAAACCCAGGATGCTGGGCTCCAGCTTGGCCATTGTGGGACTCAGCGCTGTGCTCCAAGGAGACTCCAGGCATGTCTGGTGTCGCACTGCTCGGGAAAGATCGCTGTGATGGACAAAGACAATTCCTGCACCCCATCTGCGGGTGCTCACAATTACTACCGCTTTGTGGAGAATCCTAGAACTCTCAGGGATTCTGAGTCTGATTTTCTTTGTAAAGCGACAGAGGAATGTCTTTTTTATTTTTTTATTTTTATTTTTTGACAGGCAGAGTGGACAGTGAGAGAGAGAGACAGAGAGAAAGGTCTTCCTTTGCTGTTGGTTCACCCTCCAATGGCCGCCGCGGCCAGCACACCTCACTGATCCGAAGCCAGGAGCCAGGTGCTTATCCTGGTCTCCCATGGGGTGCAGGGCCCAAGTTCTTGGGCCATCCTCCACTGCACTCCCAGGCCATAGCAGAGAGCTGGCCTAGAAGAGGGGCAACTGGGACAGAATCCGGCGCCCCGACTGGGACTAGAACCTGGTGTGCTGGCACCGCAAGGCGGAGGATTAGCCTATTGAGCCGCAGCGCCGGCCCAGAGGAATGTCTTAAGAAACACGTTGGAACCTTCCAGAAGAGGGTGAGAGATACAAGAAAAATGGTCTCCTGTGAGCAGCAGTTGTGAGCCCTGGGAGGCTGTGGCTGTTGCCCGAGGGGTTGACAGAAGAGTTTATGTGTGATTTAGGCTCTGAGCACAGGAAAGAGTGTCCAGGTGCTAGACGTTCCACCTGGGAATGAGCAGCCCACCTGGTGGTACCAGGAAGTCAGGCGGGCCTTGCTGTCTGTCCTGAGCCGTGGCTTGCCCTGGGCCAGCAGCAGCTGCCCCGTGGGCACGGGAGCTGTGGAATTCCGCAGATCTGTGTGTGTGTCTCCAAAGACTGGTAGCTTGGCAAAGCCTCAGTGTCCTCTCCTGCCAGCGGGAGTGCTCTCACTGACCTTCAGGGAGACCGTATGGAGTACGGTCAGATATGTTATTCCATACCCATGCCTGGGACAGTAAGAACGAAGCTGCTTCCGTTGTTATGGTGAAGAATGAATGGTAGTGATAAAAACTGTTATATTTGTGAATTGACTGCCACCAACAGGATCTATCTAGTGGGCAGATTTGCCCCCAATGCCAGCCTCCGGAAAGAGGGTATATTCCTTGTCATAAACGTCCCTTGGGCCACAGGATTCCCAGCGCCACCATCTTCCTACTGCACAGCTCTAGCTGTGGGCGGGGGGAGGTGGGGCTGAGGGCTGACGGGGGACCAGGACCATCCCTGCCCACATGGACAGCCCAGCGGGCTCGGAGAGAGATGTGATGCTTGGAGGCCCGTGTTGAGTTCAGGCTGGTGCCCCCCGGTCTCCCACTCTTGAGGATGATGTGTGGGCAGCTGGGAGGTAAACACCTGCTTTGTGGGAGTCCCAGGAGGTGGAGCGTCTTGTCTCGCTGTCGTTCATTCACATATTTCACAGTGCATGGAGCCCTTCCCTGGGCTCGGCTCTGGGCTAAGCGCTGGGAGGGGGGCTGTGTTCTCCAGCAGCCCAGAGTCTGACAGATCCAGCCACCCATGCGCACACGGCCTCAGGCCAGTTGCATGTCCTCTCCAGCTCTCAGCTTCCTCATCTGTAGAATGGGCTCATTCTGGCCACTTCACCAGAGGAACATTCAGCTGTTTTAGGGATCCAGCCCTTTCTGGAGAGCTGTCTAGGTTTCTAGATGCTGTGGTTGGGCAGAGAGAACAGACCTCCGTTGCTAGCCGGAACTCGGCTCGTGCTGACTCCGCCGCTCGCTGTGCGATTGGCCACACGTGTCTGTGTTTCCTCTTCCTCTCTTATAAAATGTGGTTCTAACACCTCCGTCGCAGGACACCGTGAGGGTTAGCTGAGCCGAGAGCTAAAGTCCCTGGCTCGCAGCCAGTGCTCCTCCCGTTTCCTTTCTGTCTGGTGTGCAGCTCTGCTCGCTTGCAGATTGCTGCCTTTGGAGAATCAATGCAAGCCATTGCTGCCCCGGGTTCAAATCACCAGGAATGGGCAGGTACAGGCAGGCAGGCAGATTGGTGTTCGGCAGAGGAGGCACATGCGTGCAGGGGACCTGCCGGTGTGGCGAATGGGGCCTGGAGGCAGAGCCGGGGGTCGTGACTTCTGTTCCTGGACCTGCGACCAAGCCCCCGTGTGGCATCTGCCAGCTCCTCCCCTTTCTGAACCTCAGTGTCTTCCTCTGCAGCCCGGCCTCTGGGATCCCCTGGGTCTCTGCTGCTCTGAGAAGTCTGTGGGCCTCTGATGTGCAGGTGCTGAGTGGGGATTTCACCAGCTCTTCCTGGCCTGGGTTCCACTGCAATCGATTGTGTGGCCAGGCCAGCAGACGGGCTCTGGGCAAGGAAGAGACTGTGGTTTCTAATTGGCAGAGCCGCTCTTGGGAGAGGAGGCTGGGGAAGGGACATTAGCGGCACTAAATTAAATTAAAAGAAAGGCATTACCCTTTTTTTTCCCCTTAAAGAAGACCCAGAAGGCTCTGGGCTCCCGGTCTCCCAGATAGATGGCTCTTATTTGAATTCAGCAGGGTGCTTGCGTGTGAAGGGCTGTTTTCAGACTTCCAGGATAGAGGCCAGAGGTTGCAGAGTGGAGCTGACCATCCAGCCGTTCATCCACCAGACACTGTCTGCCAGGCACTCACGGGGTGTCAGGCACAGTGGTAGGTCCTGGGAGCCACAGTGACTGAGACATGACAACCAGTGTTCTCGTGGAGCTTCCAAACCAGCGCAGGGAGGTAGACCAGGAACAGAGGAGCGTGGAAGGTGACCTGTGTCAAAGGGGCTTCCCTGGAGGGGAAGGAAGCAGGGTGGAAGTGGGGCGGGGGGGGCGCGATTTAGAGAATGCCAGGGAGGTGGAGGTCTGGGGCTCTTTTATGTAAGATGGTCTGGGAAGGCATCCCGGAGGAGGTGGCACGTGAGCACGGCCTTGAAGGGATGTGGATCTGGATTGACGTTCTTTCTTTGTGGGGACCACGGAGGTCCATGGAAACAGAAGCAGTCAGGTCAGCGAGACGGCTCTGGGCTGCCCTGCCTCGCAAACAGGTCGCTAAGTCTACTTCTTGACCACTGTCGCGGGAAGAGTAGTAGCAGTGAGCTGGGACCGGTAGGGCTGTAAGCCCACACGTGCCCGTCTCAGTCAACCCCCCAATCGGGCAGGAGGCATTGGCTCCAGGGGGCGGGAGGACTCTGCGAGCTGTGCCTGGGGATGACAGACCCAGGACCCCACCGCAAGCCAGGGGCAGTGCAGGCCTTCAGAGCCAGACTCACTACACAGTGCACACCTGCTCCCTGTGGGGCAGCTGGGGCCCCCCAACGGCGGCCAACGCACCCCCCGGCCTGCCACACGGGGTGACGCCTCTCTCCGGGAAACAACACGAAAGCCACAGACTAAGGAGAAATGATGGCTGAGCGCTGGCTGGGCTTCTCCATGGGATCCCGGAACGGAGGACAGACAGCGGAGGAAAAGCCGGTGAGGCACCGGTGGGGTCTGTGGTTCCGTTCTGAGCGATGAGCGAGAGCGGTTTCTTGTTTTTCACTGATATGCCTTGTCGGGTCCGATGGCAGAGTAGAGGGTCTTCAGGGACTCTGTTGGGTCACTGCTACTTTTCTGTATGCCTGAAATTAGTCTACAATGAATACTTCGTGCACAAACAGGTAAACACATCTACATATGCTCCTACCAGCTTGGGGTTACCTAGAGAAGACGTAATGGGTCACAGGGTGATTGAACCCCTGCGCCTGCTGCTCCCCGCAAGTGCATGACCTTGAACTGCACCAACATAAGCTTGGACTTGTGATTTCATTTCTCCATGAACTTGTTGAAGTCTTCCCCTGTATACATTTTACATTCGGTGAAAGTTCTCCCAACTCATGTTAACTCGATGGTCCAACAGAGAGCTGGAAGCTTTGTTTCATTGGCCGAGCTCTACCCTGTGACCCTAGGGCTCGTCGTGGATGGGAAGGAGGAGGAGCGAGGGGTGAGGACAGAGCCCGAGAACTGGGAACCTGGTCCGCTTGTGCAGAGAGGATGTCTCCCTGAACGCAGGAAAGACACAAGGGGCCCAGGGATTCTGCAGCTGGTGCCAGACTCCCCGTTCAGAAAACTAGTGCCTTGGCTTAGGGGAGTCTCTGGGGATCCCTTGGCTGAAAACCACTGAGCCCAGCGCCGCGACTCGTCCAGGCTCGCCCTGCAACTGGGGGAAACGCAGCTCAGCCCATATGGTGACCTGGTCACCTGATGGTTTCTGGGAGCTTGTGGCCACTCCACACGTCCTTGTCCCCGGCGCGCGGGCCTTTGGCGACTTCCTGAAATGCAGGAGATCCAGGAGACTTGGGTGGGCAGGAAACCCGCAGCCCGGGCCTGTTAGAAGCTAGCTTTTCGTGTTGCCAAGGGCAGGGTGTCCTTCAAGCAGGTTCTGATCTTGTGGAATAACGACATGTGCCAGGGGCGGTAAAGGTGTGTTACTGAGAAAGTGACAGTCCTGTAACCGAGTATATTTGGGATCAGTTAAAGACCTTACGCCACAGGACTTCTCAGAGCTTCGATGCAAAAATACATTGGAGGGCCGGCACCGCGGCTCACTAGGCTAATCCTCTGCCTTGCGGCGCTGGCACACCAGGTTCTAGTCCCGGTCGGGGCGCCGGATTCTGTCCCGGTTGCCCCTCTTCCAGGCCAGCTCTCTGCTGTGGCCCGGGAGAGCAGTGGAGGATGGCCCAAGTGCTTGGGCCCTGCACCCCCTGGGAGACCAGGAGAAGCACCTGGCTCCTGCCTTCGGATCAGCGCGGTGCGCGGGCCGCAGTGGCCATTGGAGGGTGAACCAATGGCAAAGGAAGACCTTTCTCTCTGTCTCTCTCTTACTGTCCACTCTGCCTGTCAAAAAATAAATATATAAAAAATAAAAAAAATTGTTCAAAAAAAAAGTACATTGGAAAGCTGTACAGAAGTGTGCATGGATATTGAGAATGAGGGTGCGTACGTAGGAGTGGGTTTTGTGAGCAGCTTTCTGGTGTTGGTCAAAGAACGTATTTAAAACACACGTATGTATCTATACACATCCGTGTGCATGTAAATAAAAGAGTTAGAGGAGAGTTCCACAAAGAAGGGTTATAGTGCACAATGAAGTTATCTGAGGTCAAAGCAGAAGAAAACGAAGTGAAGGCACAGTGACTCTACAACTTGTTTCTGCCTGGCAGCTTTTCCCATTTGCCCGGTTTTGTTCATTTCAATTCTTCTTTCTACAGCAGAGAAATGGCAAGTGGCATGCTAATGACCCCCCCCCCCCGCCCCGCACACACACGCATGCGCACATGATGCTCACAGGAGGCAGAGAGACTGTGTTTGTGTGTCTGTTGAGACAAGGGTGCCAGGCTCCTGTGGTAGACCAGCTGTGGGTCTGCAGCCCAGAAACCTACCTGTGACACTGGTGTTTCAGAAGCTGAAAAAGAATCTCATTTAAAAGTGCCACCCAAGGGGCAGCTATTGGGGCACAGAGGCCTAAGCTACCACTTGTGACACCAGCATCGCCTATCAGAGTGCCTGGTTCGAGTCCCAGCTCCTCTGCTTCCAATCCAGCTTCTGCCTATGCATTTGAGAGGCAGCAGATGATGGCCCCTGCAGCCCTGTGGGAGACCCGGAAGGAATTCCCAAATCCTGGCTTCCACCTAGCCTAGCCCTGGCTGTTGAGGGCATTGGGGAGTGAAACAGTGGATAGAAGATATACCTCTCTGTGTGTCTCTCCCTTTCTTTCGATCACTCTACCTTTTAAATAAATAAACACATTTTTTAAAATGACAGAGGGGTTTGTTCGTAGAAGGGCAGGAATCCTCACCACACTTGCTGGTCGCCACCTTTGGCTCCTCCCATTGCTCAGCGCAGAGCCCTGTAAACTGCCTGGCCTGCTCCTTACTGCCTTCCTGGGTTGGGGCCCCACCATGGCCTCCCTCTCCCTGGCCCTTGCGACCCTGTGTAACCCCTGCCCCTCACTCCTCCGGCCTTGCCCCCAAGCACCCCGCCCCAGCTATGTCACTTCATGGCTGCCTCTCCTGTCATCAGGACTGAACTAGCGATTCCTCGCCTGGCATCTGATGGGAACCACTTTTCCTTAAAGACTCGGCAAATCAAGGACAGGAAGGGACCGTGTAGGGGGCATTCTCTCTCTGTGGCTTGGGCGACAGGGGCTGAGCAGACCAGTGGGGGCAACTGCTTGTTGGAGGGTGAAGCGGTTGTTCAGCTGGTCCCTGAGGCTCTGGTCTAGCCTCACTGGCTGTGCGACCTCAGACAAGCGATGCGGAGTCTCTGGGCCTCCCTGGCTTGGCTGCCGACAAGGGCTCCTGCTGCCGCCAAGTTTGCAGGGGAGCCTAGGACGGTGCCTGGCACGTAGAACGTTCCCTGGCAATCATCATTGTTTATGAGAAGTCCATCCACCAACTAAGAAGTTAGCCAAGTTTTCAAAAGCGTGCAGAAGGTATAAACAGTGGGAGAAACCGGTCCATGAACGTCCGGTGGCCCTGGCTGCTGAAACACAAGGCTTCTAGATGAAAACGAGAGGGTTTTCTCTGCGGGCGGCAAAGTGTAAGATCAGAAGCGACGAAGAGCTTGTGCTGTCCAGAGGCAAGGGGCTGGGGCGCCCACATTGGCTCTCAGGTCAAGTAGCAGGGCACACAGACCTGTGCCGAGCCAGCGAATCTCAGCCGTAGGAAAACCTCTGTGCATGACTGATATGCACAAGCACACCCCCTTGCCGCATTGCTTGCAGTAGACGGGAACTGGGGTGACCTCAGTGGCCAGCAGTGGCGATGCCTGCAGCGTGTGTGCCATGGATACCTCGTGGCCGTGAGGAAGGCCTGTGAGCCCCTGGGCTCTGACACGGGAAAGTATCACCAAGTGCTCTTTCCTACGGGAACGGATCTGTGAGGTGCGCTTAGTACAACCCCTTCTTTGCATGGGAAGGTTAAACCATTGACAGTGCTTGTGCCGTGCCGATGGGTTTCTGTGCCCCCTGGAAAGAGCCTGGGGACAGACACGGTGAGCAGGGACTAGCCGTTTCACTTGCAGAGTGGATTTGCGAGGGAGAAAGGGGCTTGGCCACTGTGTACTTTCAATACTTCTGTGTCTTCAGTAAAACAATTTTTTGAAAGCCTGAAGATGCGAAGGGAGAAGACCAAGCTGGGTCGTCCAGGGTCACTGTGAAGACTGAGACGGTCGTGTTTGACAGCATCTGGCGTAGTGCTGGGCACTTGGTTAGTGCCTCCTGAGTGCGTCCAGCTTCTCCCTCCTTCCTCCATGGAGCTCGCACCACCCTGGCCCCGCCGTGTCTCTCCCTGGGATTTTCCTGGTTGCTGAGCTCTGTAAGCATGCCAGGGTGATGACAGCAGTGTCAGCCACTCTGATGCCAGCTCACCATCCCAGTGCCTGCCCTCAGGGGCCACCAATCTGGACAACCCACCCTGTCTCACCCCGCCCCCAGCTACCCACTGAGCCCTGCCTCTTTGGCCCCCTTGTGAAGGGCCACGGTCCTGGGTGGGGCAAGGCGCCCTCTCCAGCACCTCCCCGCCCCGAGGGTAGAGCTTGGTCCTCCAGGTCACCTCTGCTCACCCATCTGTGCCTCTCCCCTTGCCATTCTGGCCAGGCTTCCCCACCCGGGGGCTTTCCCGACTCCCCCCCCCCCCGGCTTCCACCTGGCCCCGATGAATTCCACCATGCCTGCTTAAAACTGCTTTCCTTCCAATTTGCTAATTTAATTCTAGTTTTACAGAATTTTGGCAACCCTGCCAAACGGGGTGCCAGATGCAGACTTAATGAGCATATTTCCAGTTCTTTCTTTCCTGTCTTCATGAGGAGAGAGCAGGACTGGAACTGAGCCCCAGGGGACTCCCTCCCCAGGGGCTCCCTCCCTTGCATCTTGACCCTGAGCCCCTGGGTGCCACCCTCCAGCCAGGCCTCTCCCCACCTAAGGGGAAGAGAATGGGGCCATCCTTGCCTCTCCCTCCCAGTCCTGGAAGCCCCAACCTGGTCCACCCTACCCCGCCATCTGGACTTCACAGGAGATGTATTTGGGGAAAATTACCTATCTCCTCCAGCCGTGTCTCCCAGCAGCCATATGCAGCTCAGCAGATGTTCCAGGCTCTTCAGCTACCAGGCAGACACCTGCTGAGCCCTATCCACAGGGATCTCTGCAAGTGTGGTTGGCAGGCGACCGCGATAGACTCGTGGGTGGGGAGGAAGGAATGTGGGGCCCGTCCCCCTGGCTGGACAGTCAGGCACAGGGACCGCAGGGAGCCCAGGATTCTGCACCCCAGAGGGTTCCTGTGCCCCCACCCCAACCCCTGACAGAAGGCCTTAGTCTCTCCCAGAGTCAGAAAGTCAGGTACGGGCGCCAGGCCACAAAGCAGCGCGCATCAGAGCCAGGACTCTACTTGAGGCTTTTGATGCTAAATTTAGAGTACTTCCCATCTCCCCCTTGTGGCAGCTTGGGGGCCCAGAACCCTTATCTGAGACTGGTGCCGAGCCTATCTGCGCCGTCTCAAGCTCATGGACACAGGTGTCCCTGCTGCTGTCCAGACAAGGACACGGAGACTTGGAGCATTGGTGCTTCCAGCGGAAGTGTGAGAGTGGGCAGGGGACGAGGCGGCCCCCAGCTTCAGTGGCAGAGGCCCCACCTTTGGCATGTCACTTCCGTGTCCAAGCTTTGGGCTTATCGCGGGGACGACAATGGGGTCAGCTGCAGTCTGATCTCCAAACTTTAAATAACGGGGCCCCCCATCCTTCCTTTTAAACCCAAATCAAATCTTAACAGCAAGTTCCCAGTGTATCCGAACAGTTGAAGGTGCAGACTTCTCGAGCTGCCCAGGGTTTCTGGGGGCGACTTGGAAACCGTGCACTTTCCTCTTGGCATTGATGTCTGCATGTCTCCTCCCCCAGGCCCCAAGGTAGGACACGGCGGCTGCCTGGCTGCCTGTCTGGATTCTGCCACGTGCTGGCTGTGAGCTCCGGGGCTGTGTTTCCCTCCTCTGCATCTCAGTTGCTTCTCTCTAAAGCGGGTTGACAATAGAGTGAGGTGATGATGCAAGAGGCCGGTGCCTGGAGCCTGGGCCATAGGGGGCACTTGAACCTGTGTTTTCTTTGGACGGAGGACTGTCATGGCATAGGCTTCCCTCGGCCATAGGGGCATGAGGCCATGTGAGTGACAGTGTGGATGGCGAGGCCTGGACATCTGGTGGGGGCGGGGGGAGTCCACACAGTTCCACTGCTTGTTCAGACACTGCAGTGAGCAAAAGCTTGTACTGTCGGGGAAAGGGCTTGAGCCGAGCTTCTGGGGTGGACAGGAAGGTGGGGCAGGTGGGCAGGACACACGAGGAGCAGGAGCAAGGCTGGGCACCTGCTGGGCTTCCAGGATGGGCTTCTGGCCCCTGGGCACCATCCAGCCGGGACCCAGCCACATCCCAGAGGCCCAAGACGTGGGAGCATCATGGGACCTGGCCCAAGAAACAGTGTCCCACGGATCCCAGGGTCTGCGGGGGGGGGGGGGGGGGGGGGCTGTGAGACCCTGTGGTGGCATGCAGCTTAGGGGCTGGAGCAAGGAGGAGGAGGAGACAGACTCACAGGCGGTGCCAATGGAGGGCACTCAGCCAGCCCCACAGGCAGGTCCCCGGGGGGCAAATCCTGCCCCTGTGTTCCCCACCTGGAGCCAGGCTGCAGGCCAAGCACTCCTGAGTCCTCAGCGAGCCCTGGAACCTCCTGCTTAGACCCCGCTGAGCCCCCGCTGCTGTGTGTGGCCAGGAGAGCGGAGTGGGGGGAGCGAGCGAGCGGGGACGTTTTGCATTTCCACGGGGTTATTTCCAGCTCTGCTCCAGCAGTCACTGTGGAAACTGCCTGCACCCGGGTCCGTGTGGAAACATGATGAGGTCTAACAGGGGTAATGGGGACCAAGGGGGGGAGCTGCCCCACCAGTGGCGGGGGGGTATCTGCCCCCTCCCTGCCTGCCCCAGCCACCCAGCCTGCCTGCCTTTCTGCCATTCGGGGCCACACTCCTCCTGAAGCTGTATTTGGGGGAGACGTGTTGCTTGCACAGTGGCGGCAGAATAATCGCCCTCTTCCACATAGGAGTGCCACCCATTCCTGGATCCTGTGGCTGTGTGAAGCTACAAAGGCAGCAAATGGAACACAGGATGCAAACAGATGATTCCCCAGGCCCACAGTGGCCACCAGAACTTCATCGTGGCCGAGGGGCCAGAGAGCCAGGGTCGGGGGAGGCAGTGTGGCAAGAGTGCACAGGCCACTCATGGCTTGGCGGGGGCCCTGAGCCACAGGCTGAGCACAGCCCCTAGAAGCTGGCAAGGGGAAGGAAACAGGTTCTCCCCTGGAGCCCCGGGAAAGGAGCGAGGCCCTGGGGACACGTGCTTTCTGTCCAGCGAGACCCAGTTCGGACACGTGACCTCGGGACCCTCAGATGCAACATTCGTGTTGTTGAAGCCGTTACATGTGGTGGTCACCTGTCCCAGCTGCCTTGCCAAAGTCTTGGGGGGGGGGGTGGCACAGTGGGCAGGGACACTGGGCTGGGAATGGGGAGGGGCCTTCCTCCGAGGAAAGTGGGTCTGGGTTTTGCTTCACGCCTCCCTCTCTGGCACAGGTGCCGGTGTCCAGTGTGCTCAGCGAGCAGGGAGGTGACCATGGCTCAGAGCCGGGGCAGGGTTCCCTGCAGGCCCCCTGTGTGGACTCTGCCTCTCCAGCCAGGAACGCTACCCCCCAGCATCCTGAGAGCCTCCCCACCCCCGGCTCTCTGAGGCCCCCGTCCTGTCCCATCCAAGTCACTTCTCCTTCCTCCAATGTCTCATGCGTGCCACTGCCTGTTGAGACCACTTGGTCATGCACCGGTGGGAGCCACATTTGGCTCTGCAGGCTGAACGAGTCTAGCCTGGAGCCTGGGACACCTGGGGTTTGGGCCTTGCTTGGCGCCTGGTGACTGACTGGCTGTGATCTTGGACAAGCCCCTCCCTCTCTCCTCCTCCGTAAGCCGCAGGTAACCAAGGCCAGCACTTGCCGTCCCAGGGGTCCTAGGGGTTTATTTTTCTCCCTCAGAGATACCGGGGGAGTAATAAGCCCTCCTCTCCCCAACAGGCCTGGAAGCCCCTCTCTCCTGGTTTTAAATGAGCACTTCCTTTGTGCCTGGGCCAGGGCAGAACCTAGAAAAGCAGGGTCGGTCACGGGGGAGGCACGGGGGCCACCCAGGATGCCAGATTGCAGGAGGGTCATGCAAATATGGCACGGAAAGTCCGCACACGCTCCATTTCACAGATGAGGAGACTGAGTGCAGAGAGTGGAAACAGCTCGCTCGAGGACACGTGCGGGGCCAGGCGAGCCTTCGCATCTTCAGTTCAACGCACGAGCGAATGGCTGCCTGCGTGCAATGACGCAACCTGTGTTCACTGAGTGCCTGTTGCCTGTTGGGGTTCTGCTAAAGGCTGGGCTGCATCTTGGGCCAGGGTCCGGTCCTCCCCTGGGAAGTTACATTCTGTTAGGTGGGAACAAGTCATTATGTAATTGGTTACTTCACGCCAGCGGTGATAAACACTGTGTAGAGTACAGCCAGAAGCCGTGGGTCATGAACGGTTGTGTAGGTCGTGCACTGCCTGTGGGCATGTGGAGTTTCTACCCTAGGGCCCCTGTGTGGGAGCTTACAGTCTAGTTTGGAACACAGGATCTGTCTCTCTCGCTGGTGGTCAGAGGAACCTCACAGAAGGAGCCGTGCAGCCTGCAGGGCATGGGAGGCCAGGGCAGCAAGGCTTTGCCCCATCTTGCGGCACAGAGACCCTGTTCCTTGGGGTGGGACTCTAAGGCTGTGGTGACGGAAGGAGGCAGAGTCTTGGGCAGTAAAGGGCTCTCCGCCTGGCCAAGCCCTCCAGCTTCTCCCTCTTTTTTTTTTTTTTTTTTTTTTTCAAGATTTACTTATTTATTTGAAAGGGAGAGAGAGATCTTTCTTCCACTGGCTCACTCCCCAAATAGCCGCAATGGCCAGGGCTGGGCTAGGCTGAAGCCAGGAGCCTGTAACTCCATCTGGGTCTCTGATGTGGATGGCAGGGGCCCAAGATTTTGAGCCATCACCCTCTGCCTTCCCAGGCACATTAACAGGAAGCTGGATCGGAAGCGGAGCGCCGGGATTTGAACCTGCGTTCCTGTGGGAAGCCGGCGTCGCAGGTGGCAGCTTAGCTCACTGTGCCACAATGCTGCCTGCCGGCATCTTAAGCTCCGCGTCTGGAATGTGGGAGTTGGAGAGGCCCCTCTCACCCAGCTGTTAAAAGTCAAAACCCAGAGGGAGGGGTGTGTGTGTCCGACCCCCCTGGTTCACAGGAACTCAGAAATCGCCACTGTCTGGGGACATTCTTCCAAGGACCTAAAGGGGTCTGATTTATAGTCCCGGCTTTGGGAGGAAGGACGCGTGGCTAGCTCTTTGTGTTTTTCTTTCTCTCATTGAGAAGGGTTGTTCCGGCGGATACAGACATCAACCTTTGGCAGGGAGTTAGACCAGGAGGGGGCCTGAAGGATGGGCTCATCCACGAGTCTGGTTTGAAGAGGAGGACGGGGTGGCCCCGGGGGAACCCTCACTGGTCCTGAGTCGCAGGGCAGCCCCCAGGCCCCGCCAGTCTGCCTCCCAAGTCCTGACCCAGTGAGAGTAGCTGTAGGTGGAGACACAGGCAGGGAGCTGTGGGTGTGGATAGAAAAGCCAGTGGGAAGGTGGGCACGGCCTGGGGCGGACGCAGCCACATGGGAGGTCTCGGAGCAGAGCGGCTGGAGCGGGCACACCCTGCACACTCCTTCCCTTCCTCTGGATCTGCCCCAGAGCCTCGCCTCGGCTGCCTCGCAGGTTCCCAGGCCACGCAGCCCGCACAAAGGCAGGCACCGGCTCTGCTGACTCCAAACACTTTGGGCTCCAGGACCTGCAGTGCAGACACAGGGAAAAAACCCTGGAAAAACTCTTTGGTCTGCACGGACGGTGCACCTGACAGCTTAGCAAATGCACCCATTGCTTGGGCCTGTAAAGTGAGGTCACCAGCCAGGAAGGCAGGCCATGCTTCACTGTCACTCATTCACCGAGGGCCCACTGCGCACCAGGCACAGCGCAGCACACTCTGCACACAGCACACCTTTGCTGCCACGTTGAAGCACTGGACAGACAGAGGTCGCGTCCCAGCAGAGAGCGGCTGGGGGTGGGGGGTCAGGACCACAGGAGAAGGACCCTCCTGTACCTGCGCAGGGCGCCGGGTGGTGCTCGTCAAGTATTAGGTGGGGCTGAGGGGTGCCGTGGCTGAATCAGCTGGGATACAGAAATGTCCTCCAGGCCCATGGCGCTCGGCCCAGGGGAGAGGCGGGGTCGCGTAGGGAGGAGCAGGAGCTGCTGAACCTTGGGCCAAGACAGCGGAGGAGGTGGTAGGGCAGATAGGTTCATGAGACTCAGGGAGTCCGTTCCCCGAGCGCCTGTTGACCTGGATGGCGGAGAGGAGGCGGAGTGGAAGGTGGGCCAGGGCCGCCTCCGGTCACTTCCAGCTCTGGGCTGAGATCTGCAGGGCGACCCTGGCCAGGTGTCCTGGGGCCCCGGGTGTGGGCTCAGCAGTGGAGCCCAGGCTAGGGTGGGGCTGTGAGCCCCTGGGGACCTGGCTCCCCAAGCCAACACCCCAGTCAGCGGGAGGAGGGTGTGGGTGCCGTCAAGCCCCTGACTCATCCTCGCCCACAAATATTTTCCCCTTCGCCCAGGGGAAGTCAGTGGAGAGAGCTCTGTGTCTGTTCCCTCGCAGCGCTCCCATCAGTGCTGGTCAAGGCTCTGCGAGCCACACCAAGATGGCCGCTCCCATCCCAATGTTGTCCTTGGAGTAGTTGCGGTAGGGCTGGAAGCCGTCAAGCGTCTGCTCATGTTACACTCCATGCACATGGGGTAGCGAGGGGAGATACCACAGTAGAGAGGCCAGGTGTGCATTAATGAGAGCGCCTTGCTGACCAAAGAGCATCGAGCCATGGATGGCTTCCTGGAGGAGTTGGCCTTGCTGACGTGGGTTGCTCTGGCCATGGTGAAATGGAAACATCCCCACCAGAGAGAGACACACAGTGTTGATGCCAGAGGTGGCCTGGTGTCTTCCTGGAGGGGTACCCAAGTCTAGACTCTGTTCAGGTGCTGGGTGCCAGGGACAGCCTGTGGCTACATGGATAGGCCACCACTGCTGGGTACTGTTCTGGGTGGGGGACAGGCCCTGGGCTTGGAGCCAGGCTGGTGGAAGAAGTCTCAGTCCCTGTGTTGGATGTGTGTTGAGGCTCTGGGCCAGGCACACATGTAAGTACTGTGTGTGGATTACAGGGTCGAGTCCTCCCCCGGGTCCAGCCACGTTAGTGCTGCTATTAGTCTCACTTTGCACATCAGTGCACGGAGGTCCAGAGATGCTGGGCAAATAGCCTGCCAAGGGCTGCACAGCCAGGAAGCTGGGACAGGCAGAACTAGAACCTGGAGCTCAGCCTCTTAAATGCTCTTGGATGGAGGGGCCCTGGCAGCCGTGGGACAGCTCTGAAGGCAGGACCCTGGGGACGGGCTCCTCTCACCTCCTGGGTGTGGTGTCAGGCCCCACCTGCCCGCTCCGCTTCACTGGTTCGAAACCCCGACCTGCATACAGGGCGGCGACCATGGCAGTGACTGATGCAATGGAAACTGTCTGTGGAAAAAAGGTGCCCGCTCGGTGACAAAGTCCAGAAAGAGGAAGAGCAGGAGGCGGGTGCTGTGGAAACTGTTTCCTGCTCCGTGGCCTCTTCTGTGCTCCCACGCTTTGAACTGGTGGGGGCGGCGTGGCGTGGGAGAGGGGGCCGGTTGGAATCAAAGACCAGAAGCTTGCCGAGGTCCTCCCGGGGTGGGGGGCTCTGGGTCTCCCAACTTCCCCTCTCAGCCAGGGGCGGCTGTTGTGGGCGCGGAAGGCGACTCTCCACCCCCCACCTCCCTTTTGTGGTCTCCTGGGCAGGGTGGGGGGGCAGATGTTACTCCCCCTGCCCTGTGGGCCCCTGGCTAAGATTCCCAGCTCTGAAGTCTTCCAGAGTTGGGGCTTCATTTGCTTGTTTGTGTCCCTCCGTGAATCAGTTGCCGGAATCTGGTTGAGACCTCTGGTATCTCCTTGTCTGAGAAAACAAAATGACCATGAAATATAAGCGAGGCTCAAAGGGTAGAAATAACCAAAGGAGCCGAGGGAGAAGGACGCATTGTCGGGGCAGCTGATCTGACGCCACGTGTACGCCATTGCTCCCGTTGTAGAGTGGCGAAGCTGGGACTCCCAGGGATTCGACCACAGGGCCAAGGCCACACAGTCACCAGGCCGGGGCATCCAGTGTTACGTGATGCCAGAGCCTTGGCCTCTCCTCCTGCCACCCCAGGCTGCCCGCATGTCTCAGCCAGCAGGCGGGGGTGGTGGCGCCTGGCACCAAGATGGGGTAGGGACAGTGTTGACACCTGGTGGATGTTCGGCTAGTGCTGCGTTCCTTCCACGCCCCCGGCTTCAGCCTCTACAAGCTGGGGGCAGGTGTGAGACTTCTTGTGTGTGGGGTGGGGGGAGTAGCAGCTGGTGCTTGGGGGTCCTTGGGAGGACAGGGGCAGCAATCACTGGCTTGCTTTCCTGTCTCCCACTATCTGCAAACTCCTGCGACAAGATCAGGCCTCCTTGCCTGCATCCTGGAGCCTCCCCGGGGCCAGCCGAGGTCCGCATGCTGTACATAGCTGGGCTTTCTGCCGTACTCAGCAAGGGGAGAAGGTGTCTCTCCTGCTCGCCCTATGGCGGGTGCCCAGTTCCAGGGGACTTGGGGTGGGAGAGGACCACCGTGAGGTGTGACCTGGATGGCAGGAAGTGCCCCCCCAGCTCCTTGTCTGAGCGTGGGGAGCCCTCAGCACCTGTTGCTTAAAGCACAACCACTCAGCTGTCACCTGCTGCCACCCTGCCCCTCTGCTGTCCCCCTAGACTCACACCTGGTAGCCCCGGCTCCACCAGCACCTCCTGTCCCTTCCGCTGCCTGAAAATCAGCACAGCTTCTTCTGCCCGGTCCCAGGCTAGAGCCAGGGCAGGGCATCCCTGGCTGTCACCAAACGAGATCCGTCACTTTGCTAGTGTAGTTCCTCCCTCTCTATCCCCAGCACAAACGGAAATGTGGCACCGTCTGCTATTTTTAAACCCCTGCCTGTCCTGGGAGGCTTCCGAGGGATTTGCAAAGCCTGTCTCGTCTGCGTCAAAAGCCCCAAGCGCCCTCGCCTCTCGAGGCTCCGTATCCTGGTCGGGGACACCTCCCTGATCCGTGAGTCAGCCGCCATGTGAGCTGAGAGGCCTGTTGTCTGGCGAGCGTGCCCAGGACCGGGACAGCTCCAAACAGCCCTGGGCGGCTGGACACCTGGTACGGTTCTCAGTGGGAAGAACGGAGCAGCCATGGGGCACTCCCAGGGGAAGGACCAGCCCAAAGCCTGACCTCAGGGCTTCCCAGGGCTGACCCCAGCCCCAGAACACCAGTCAGAAGAGACTGATGGGGTGGGAGGGAGGGGGACACAGGTGGTCTCACACGGTTACTGAAGGGCTCAAGCCTTCACTGAGTGCCTCCCGTGTGCTGTCTCGCTGCTGAGCTTACGCCCACTTTGTCTCATCTGATCCACCCGGCAGATCCAGGGAGCGGTGAAGCTCTGCACTTCTGACTCATGGGGAAAGTGGGGCTCAGAGAGGTTAGGTAATTCAGCTGACGTCACACAGCCATTCAGAGATGAAAGCAGAATCTGGACCCAGGTCCTTCTGCTGATATCAGGGCTGACTCGGTACTGTCCCATGCTACTTCCTGTTTTCTCTTTCAATGGCTAGGGTCCTGGTGTGATCCTCTGGGATTATTCTAAGCAATTCTGCCTTGGGTATTCCTGGGACTTGGGCCCTCGTGTTTCTTATTGATTCACAGACCACAGTAGCAGAACTAAAAATGAAAACAGAAGGATTCGTCCTGCAGTGCCCTGCCCCCAGCTGATCAGACTCAGCTCTCTGGGTCGTGGCCAAGTGGAGAGGCAGGACGTGGGCCCTGGCCTTCCCCCACCTTCTCTGGGATCTCAGCCCCAAGCCCCTACCTCCTCACCAGCTCTTGGAGAGCAGCTGGGCCGTGATGCGGCAAGGCCGGCACCTGCCAGGCCTATGGGCTCTTTAACCCTCCATCAGCTGCATGGATGCCAGCCCCAGGGCCCAGGGCACGAGGGAGGCACATTCCACCTGCCAGGAGGGCTGTGCTGCCGTACTTTTCCTCCTGGGGAGGGCAGCAGCGAGCCACAGGCCTCCCTCCACCTTGGGGATCTTGGCCCGGGGTCCTGCCTGCCCACCTTGTGGCCCTTCCCCGTTCAAGCATTTTCTAAAAGGGAAACCCTCTTTTTTTTTTTTTTTTTTTTTTTTTTTTTTTTTTTGACAGGCAGAGTTAGACAGTGAGAGAGACACACAGAGAGAAAAGTCTTCCTTCCATTGGTTCACCCCCAAAATGGCCGCTAAGGCTGGCACACCGCAGCAGCGCACTGCGCCAATCACAACCCAGGAGCCAGGTGCTTCCTCCTGGTCTCCCATGCAGGTGCAGGGCCCAAGCACTTGGGCCATCCTCCACTGTACTCCCAGGCCACAGCAGAGAGCTGGACTGGAAGAGGAGCAACCAGGACAGAATCTGGCGCCCCGACTGGACAAGAACCCAGGGTGCCAGGGCCGCAGGCAGAGAATTAGCCTAGTGAGCCGTGGCACCAGCAGGAAACCCTCTTGTATCATCTTCACCATATTGATGTGTACAGTTCTGTACACATTCATAAGCTTGTGCGCCCATCGCCATGGCCATTGTCATCTCTGCAGCCCTTTCACCTTGTCAAGGGGAGCCCCGCATCTTCAGCCAGGGCTCACCACTCCCTGTCCCAGCTCCAGACAACCAGCATTGTGCTTTCTGTCTGCAGACGTTGATATCGGTTATAAATGATGAAAGTGATACTTGGGGGTGCTGTTGTGGTGCAGCCGGTAAAGCCACAGCCTGCGATGCTGGCATCCCAGTTTGAGTCCCGGCTGCTCCACTTCCGATTCAGCTCTCTGCTTTGGCCTGGGAAAGCAGCAGAAGATGACCCAAGTGCTTGGGCCCCTGCACCCCTGTGGGAGACCCACATGGAGTTCCGGGGTTCTGGCTTTGGCCTGGACCAGCCCAGTGCAGGCATCTGGGGAGTGAACCAGCAGACAGAATATCTGTCTCTGTTTATTTCCCTCTCTGTCTCTTCCTTTCAAATAAATATTTAAAAATAAATAAATAAAAACAGTGGGGCTGGCGCTGTGGTGTAGCAAGCTAAGCCTCTACCTGTGGCGCAGGCATCCCATATGGGTGCCAGTTTGTGTCCCAGTTGTTCCTCTTCCAATCCAGCTCCACTTATGGCCTGGAAAGAAATGAAAGGTGGCCCAAGTGCTGGGGTCCCTGCAGCCACCTGGGAAAACCCAGAAGAAGCTCCTGGCTCCTGGCTTTGGATTGGCCCAGCTCCGGCCATTGTAGCTATTTGGGGAGTGAACCAGCAGATGGAAGACCTTTCTCTGTCTTTCCCTCTCTCTGTCTATAACTCTGCCTCAAATAAATAAACAAAAATGTTTTTAAAAATAAAAAAAATACTGCTTTGGTCATCCATACACATCCATTGTGTATGATGATGTGTGTATGTGCTTGCAAAGTTGCTGGGTCAGGGCTTGTGTTGCGGCACAGTGGGTTAGCTGCTTGCAATGCTGGCCTCTCATATTAGAGTGCTAGTTAGAGTCCCAGCTTCTCTGCTTCGAATCCAGCTCCCTGCTAATGTGCCTGGGAAAGCAGCAGGAGATGGCCCAAGGACCTGGGTCTTTGCCATCCATGTGGAAGACCCAGATGGAATTCCGGGCTCCTGGCTCCAATCTGTAGCAGGCATTTGAGGAATGAAACAATGGATGGAAGATCTCTCTCTCTCTCTCTTTCTCTCTCTCTCTCTCTGTGTGTGTGTGTGTGTGTCCCTTTCTCTCACTGTTGCTCTGATTGTCACATAAATAAATCTTTTAAAAAAACCTGCCAGGTCAGTTCTCTTTGGTTAAAAGATTCCACCAACCTGCACCCTGCCAGCAGAGGCTGGAGAGTGGCCTTGGCCACTCCTCTCCTGCACTTGAGCGTGGGGATCATTTTCTTCCTTGCTGACCAACTAGGGAAAGGGGATACTGACTTTTAACATAAATCCTTTAATTGTTAATGAAACCAGCAACTTTGTATGCCCTTATTAGGCATTTTTGAAAGACTTACTTATTCATTTGAAAGGCTGTGTGTGTGTGTGTGAGAGAGAGAGAGAGAGAGCGCGCATGAGAGTGAGGGAGAGAGAGAGATGTTCCAACTGCTGATTCACCCTGCAAATGCCCGCAACAGCCAGTGCTGGGCCAGGCTGAAGCCTGAAGCCAGGAGCTCCATCCTGATCTCCCACGTGACCGTCCTCTGCTGCCTTCCTAAGTGCATTAGCAGGGAGCTGGCTGGGAAGCAGAGCAGTCAGGGTTCATGGAACCCAAACGCTCAATGTGGGAAGCCGGCACTGCGAGCAGCAGCTTAGCCTGCAGCATCTCAGCACCAACCCCGCAGACATTTCCACCCCTTAAATAACCGGCTCTTCAGTTTCTCTCTGCATTTTGTTGACTATATTGTCACTTTTTATTGTTCTGCAGGTGCTTATCACCTGTTATGATTATCGGCCCCTTTTAATATGTTGCAAATAGTTTTAACCAGTCTGCCATTTTCCTTTTTAACTATTGGTGGGGCCTTTTATTATCTCTAGTGCTTAATATTCTTATGTAGTCAGATTTGTTAAACTTTTCCTTTAAGAGCACTATGGTCCAGTTCAGGCATTTTTTTAAAGGCAGAGTTATAGAGAGAGAGAGGGAGAGAGAGAAGTCTTCCATCTGCTGGTTCATTCCCCAGATGGTCTCCCACGTGGGTGCAGGGGCCAAAGCGCTTGCACCATCCTCTGTGGCTTTCCCAGGTGCATTAGCAGGCAGCCAGATTGGAAGTGGAGCAGCAGGGTCTCGAACCGGCACCCATATGGGATGCTGGGATCGCAGGCAGAGGCTTAACCAGCTGTGCCACAACACCAGCTCCAGCCATACCATTTATTTTACCAGGAGCCAGGAGTCAGGAACTCAACCCAGGTCGCCCATGTAGATAGCACAGACCCAACTACTCGTGCCATTTCTTTTGCTCCCAGGGTACACATTAGCAGGAAGCTGGAATCAGGAGGGGAGTTGGGACTTAAACCCTGGCACTCTGATGGGGGATGCAGGTGTCCCAAGTGGCGTCTTAACTGCTACTCCAAGCACCTGCCCCGACCTGCTGTCTCTCATCCGTCTCCCCTGCTAGACGCCCAGCTCCACAGCGCAAGGACCTTTTCAGTTTTGTTCAGCACTGAGCTCCTTGTGGCCAGAACAGTGCTCCTCCTTCGAATCCGTTGACTGAGGAGATAGCAGTCAACTGTCCTAGCACTTTCATTTAAGTAACCCATCCTTTCTGTACTTATTAAGAATTCCATTTTCCACAGCACTTTGTTTCTTCTTCTGATCATTGATCTATTATATTTTTCTCCTTTTCCTTCTGTTTTCCAATTTATAATGCTCTAGAAAGTTTTCAGTTTTCAAATTCATTGATTTAAAATTATATGAGCTCTTAAAGTTAAAAAATTTCATACATGTGCTTACACCCTCCTTCTTTTAAAAAAAAGATTTATTATTTATTTGAAATAGTTACAGAGAGAGAAAGAGATCTTCCATCCTTTGATTCACTCCCCAAATAGCCACAACGGCTGGGGCTGGGCCAGGCCAAAGCCAGGAGCCTGGAGCTTCATCCAGGTGTTCCATGTGGGTGCAGAGGCCCAAGCACCTGGGCCAGCTTCTGCCACTTTCACAGGTGCATTAGCAGGGAGCTAGATTGGAAGCAGAGCAGCCGAGACTAGAACTAGCACCAATATGGGATGCCAGCACTGCAGGTGGTGGCTTTATCCACTTTGCCACAGTGCCAGCCCCTTTACCTGCTTTCTTAATGCTCCTTTGTGTGTTTGCTCTCTCCTGCTGGTCGGGTCTGCCAGCTGTGGTCCTACTCACTGGTCTTTACAGAGAACCAGTTTGCAGCTTTATGTTTCTTTTGCTGTGAGCACTGTCATTTTCTCATTCGTTCATTTTTGTCTCCAACTTGATTCCTGTCTTCCTCCCGGGTTACGTTGGTTGATTTTGTTCTTGAAATGCGTAATTCATTCTCATTTTATCGTGAAAGCATTTAAGGTGTGTATTTTCCTCTAAACACAGCTCTGGTTACAGACCATGGATACTGAAAGTAGGGTTTCCAGTGCTGTCTGTGCACTGACAATTATCTTCCAGCTTCGCTCTTGCTGTCCGCTTTGACTCGGGGGTTATTGAGAAAAGCATTTTAAACGGTCGTGTGCATCAGTAACTTCTTTATTTGCTATGTGTTGATTTCTGTTCCTGCTTCATTGAGAGCAGAGCCTGTGGTCTCCATAGCCTGTGCACCTGGGAATCTGAGACCCACGTGCAGGCTGACACAGGGACATTTGAGAGAAGGTGTCTTCTCTGGCGTGTAGATGAAGCCAGGCTCGGAAACTGTACCTTCAGATCGTCCGTGCTCTTCCCTGGGAGCGACTGGGCCCTCAGTTGAGTGGTGATCTCGCGACACTTGCCGTTCTTCCCCCTTCTCTCCTCACTTTGGTCGTTCTGCGGTTCTGCCGTCCAGCACCAGAGTGAAGGGCCATGACTTTGTGTCTCCTGACAGGCACAGAACCCCCAACGGCACAAAGGCCCCTCCTCAATTTAACATGTTCGCCTTTTGCCGGAGATGAAGAGTGACTTCCCACATGACCTTTGTCATTTATTTTCATTTTGTTGATTTCCACCTTTTTTTAAGTTTTACTCCCACACAGCATGTGGCTGAACTCTTTCCTCTGACCCAGCCTGGTCTCTTCACATAAAATAGGCGATTTAATGTATTCATATTATTGTATTCATGAATACTTTGGGTCTTACTTCAGTCGTCTTGTTCTATGTCTTTGTTGCTTTGCCTGCTTTTCTTTCTTACCTATTATTTCCTTTCCCATCTTTGGTTAACCTCCCCTTCTTTCATAACCTCCTTCCCCACCACACAGTGGTTCAAAGGATCTGCGTTGTATTTTCCTCTTGGAAAAGGTTATCTGGAATTTATATGTGTCTGTCCCCCCCCCCCCCCCAACAAGAATCCAGTGGTGCCTATTTCCCTACAAGGCGGGAATTTTGGACATTTGCTTAGCTTTCCCTGTACCCTTTTCTCCTTTGCTTATTCCTCACTGTTTCTGGTGTATCCTGTCTTGCCCTTTCTCGGGTTGCTTATTTGGTGCCATTTTTATTTTGTTGGAGTAATCCCTTGAGTAATTTTTTTAGGAAGAGATAAGTGGGCGGCTGCTATTTTCATACTTCTCTCTTTGGCTCTGCAACTTGGCTGAGTAACAGATCCCAGGGGTTTAACCCTTTGTGTTCAGAGCTCTGTGGCCCTCCAGCAGTTAACCATGCAGGTGTCAAGTCCACTGTCGGTTTGATTCTGCACATGTGTGCAGAGACTGCCTGTCCAACACAGCTCCCGGTGACATCAACACAGTTTGTCAGTAAGGCAAGGAGACTTTCCCGCTCACCTGGGGAGGGAGAGAGCCACCTCCACAGAGGTCCGGGAGGAGGGGGCAGGTAGGTTTTGCTGGGGACTGGAAGTTTCCTTTGCATCTCATCGGTGTGGGGCTTGGGGCTGGTGCAAGGAACATAAGACCTTAGCCCAGGACTGGCAGAAGCAGTGAAAGGAGGGATTTAGAGGCCAGGCAGATTCGGAGAGTCTTAGGACACAAACTGTTGATTGAGGAGTTCAGGAAGTTTCTAAAAGGAGCAAGCAAGCTGGTTCCGGGGCTTGAGTCTGCTGAAACAGGAAAGTCACACAGTGGAAGGCCATCAGAGGTGGGGGTCCTAGTACCTCCCACCACCCCAACCTCGGCCTCTTTGAAAGCTGTGAGCATTCACGCTTTTTTTTTGGATTTGAGGAATTGCTCCTGGCCTGCCCTGGCCCAAGAGTTTCCGGGCATTCAGCAGGTGGGCCCTACCTGCCCGGGTGTGGTGAAGTCAGCCTAACTCTGGTTAGATGCTCTGTCTCTCCCACCCACCTGTATTTCTCCAGGCGTTCTGGCCAGCTGGGGCTACCTGGCATCTGTTCTTATTCGCTACTTCCATCTTTATTTCAGCGACGTTTGGGGGAGAAGAGGTAAACCAAGGGGCTCAGTTTGCCATGTCGGAGCTCAGGGGTGTGTGTGTGTGTGGCATTCTAGGGTGACTGGGATGCAGGTGTGGTGGGGCAGCCCTCTCACCTGTCACTCAGGGCACCCAGAGCCCGAGGTGCTCAGGTGATGCCGGCCTTGCTCCTGCGGCCACTGCATGGAGCCTGTCTGCTCCGTCTGACCATTGCCAGCACGGGCTCCCACCTCTCACAGACTTTCGTGCGCTTGTTCCTGCCCGCCCCTCCCACTACCCATGCGGTTCTTGAATATTCCAGCCACTTTGGGGTGGGGGGAGTTTCCGTCTTTTCTTACCCTACTCCTTTTGTTGGAAATATCCACTCTCATCTCCCCCCCCGCCCCAACATTCAGACACCATTGGAATTGACTGCCCACTTCGAGCCTCTTGGAGGCAGAGAGCAAGCTTGGCCACTTTGATTGGCCACCTTTGATTGTGGGTGGTGGGTGTCTGGCCCCACAGGGCACTGAGTTCTCACCTGTGGAGTGAGTGAGTCAGAGCAGGTTCTGTACCCACTGTGGATGGGTGGGGGAGTCAGGCTGACCCAGCCCGAGCTGCGTGCATTCCAGAAGGCCTTGCAGTTCGCCACATCTCTGTGCACGGCTGGCACTGGCATGGGCCTTAAGAGAGGCACAGCAAACGCTCAGAGTGGCCTGAGTTCATAGAGTACGTGTTGAGAAAAATCAGCCCCACCATGCCTATCAACAGCTGACATCCCCTGGAAGGCAGAAAATCAGCCCTGGGGGTGATGGGAAACTGGGGACCAGGGACCACTCGGGTGGATTGGACAGCTGAGTCAGGAAGGATAGACCACTGTGTGGTGGCCGTGGGGCTGGCTGGATTCAGGAGGTGACAGCCTGTCTGCTCTGTAGGAATCAGCAGCACCGTGTGGTTGCCAAGCACTGGCTGTTGCACGAGTGTGCAGTGGGAAGCCCGGTGCCCAGGAAGAGAAGTGCGACATTGCCCCAGGCCTGGGCGCAGTTGCTCCAGACCAGGTTATTGAGTTCCACCCTGGGATGACAGCCATGGCCACCATGCAAGTCGCCCCCAGGCCAGGCACTGCCCCAGGCGCTGACTCGTTCAAACCCTGGGAGGCCCTTGCCAGTCTAAGATCCCTTTTCCAGGTGTAGGAACTCTGCAAAGCCACAGAGGTCACAAGTAGCAGGACTTGCACCCAGGTATCCTGACTCCAGCAGCCACACTCTCAGCCACTGCACCACTGTACCACACTGCCTGGTGCAGGCCAGCCATGGCATGTGGGTGTGACATGCCATGCAGGACTGGCTCAAAGTTTGGCTTCCTGCCTGGTGAAGCACTTTCCTCTGTGATTTTCTTATTGCATCCTTACAATAGCCTGGCGAGTCAATGATGAAAAACCCACACTCCAGAGCGTCTTGGGGGCTGTTGCTGTGGTATAGCGGGTAAAGCCGCTGCATGACGAATGGGTACCGGTTCAAGTCTCAGCTCCTCCACTTCTAATCCAGCTCTCTGCTACGGCCTGGGAAGGCAGTAGGAGATGGCCCAGGTCCTTGGGTCCCTGCACCTATGTGGGAGACCTGGAAGAAGCTCCTGGCTCCCGGCTTCGGATGGGCCCAGCTTCGGCCCTTGCATCCATTTGGGAAGTGAACCAGTGGGTGGAAAACCTCTCTTTCTCTGCCTCTGCCTCTTTGTAACTTTGCCTTTTAAATAATAAATAAATAAATAAATAAATAAATAAATCTTTACAAAATTTTTTTAGAAAGAGCATTTTGAATGCTCCCAACAGGGGAATATGGGAAGGGTCTGGGATGGTGGATGTGCTGGTCACCCTGCCCTGATGGTGATGCTCTGTGTGCGTGTCCCACAGCAAAGCCCTGTGCCCCTAAATATGCACAATCATTACATGTCGATTACAAATAAAAATATTTTTAAAAATTAAAACAGATTCGACAGCAAACTTTAGTGAAAATACAAGTGTCATTTCTATAAAACACACCACCTGGTAGGTTTTTCAGTGGGGACTCATTTGTCAAACATTTTGAGTTCTAACTGGTTATTTCTTTTAAGTACTAAATATTTACCTGTCCTTTTTTAATTTTTAAAAAATTTACTTGAAAGGCGGAGTTACAGAGAGAGAGAGGGAGAAAGAGAGAGAGAGAGAGATCTTCCATCCATCGGTTCACTCCACAAATGGCTGCTGTGGCCAGGGCTGGGCCAGGCTGAAGCCAGGAGCTAGGAGCTACATCTGGATTGCCCGTGTGGGTGGCAAGAGCCCAAGCACTTGGGCCATCTTCAGCTGCTTTCCCAGGTGCATTATCAGGGAGCTGGATCGGAAGTGGAACAGCAGGGACTCGAACTGGCTCCCAAATGGGATGCTGGTGTTGCAGGTGGTGGGTTAACCAGCTACTCCAGACCGCCGGCCCCTACCTGTTCCTGATTTGGGGAGAATTGCTAAAAACCCTGAAGTCCTTATGTTTGTCTGTATATGGAGCTGTATCTTTAGATAAAAATGTTAATATGTGACTTGCAAAAATAAAAACCCTGTGACTCACGCATCCAGCCTCTGAGTCTCGGCTGCCGCGGTCCCACCGTGTGCCCAGGCTGCCCTCGGCCCCAGGGGCTCCGCGGTTAGTGCCTTGGGGACCCCGTGAGCCTTGAATCTGCAATGGTATTTCTGAGTGTGAGTCGCTTTTACAGGTCACGGCCGTTTTCTCTCGCTGTGTGGCAGGTTACTTCAAATTCGGTACTCAAGACAAGACCCATTTATTAGCACAGAGTTCTAGAAGGCAGGCATTGGTTCTGGAGGGGCCAGCTGCCTTGCCCAGTGTCCATGGGCTGCCTTCTCCCGGGGTGGGGGGGGGCCTGTGGAAGTGCCGCCCCCTGCCTGGCTCAGTCACATCCTTGGCACTGTCAGTTCTCTGCGGCTGCTGTACTGAGGGCCGGGCCCCTCGCTGCTTGTCAGCTGCGGGGTTGCCTGCTTCTCATGGCTGCCCCCAGTCCCTTCCATATGGCCCCCTCCTCCTTCAAGCCAGCCAGAGCATGCCGAGGCCCTTCTGGGCTCTCATCTGCCCAACTTCCTCTCCTGGAACCAGCCAGAGATGACTCTGCTCTTAAAGGGCCTTCACGGCTAGGCCTGGCCTGGACCTAGTGGACCTGGTCCACTAGGCCCTCCAGCATCAACTCGGCTTCCCCAGTGCTCGCAGTCCTAGGGATCACCAGGACCTGTACACTAGGGCAGCAGGAAACCTGGGGGCCCTCTGAGAAACCGGCCCCTATGCTGCTGCAGAAACAGGCTCAAAGGAGTTCAATGGTGGGCGCAAGGTAGAAGGTGGTGGTGGCACCAGGGCCCTCGTCCGGGGAGGACCTGGGGGTATGGGCCTCCTGGGACCAGGTCAAGATTGTTGTGCCTCGGAAGGAGTTGGCCAGGAAAGCTCTGTGACCACAGCTTTTGACCATCCCCTGCAGGATTCGTGCGCAGACCCAGCGGCCTTGAACTAGTCCATGGAGGAGCCTCCAGAGCTCCCAGCCAGGCAAGCCGTCCCCTCCAGGGGGAAGAGCGGCGTGGAAGAGGACGGCGGCTGCAGCAGGAGTGGACATGAACGCTGGTTTCCAGAGAGAACAGCGTTTTAGTTTTGGTCACCGGAAGTGGTGCCTGCAGCACAGGTAAGAAGCGGGCTGTCTGAGCACGCCTGCCTCAGTTTGCTTCTTATGTTAAAAAAGCATTATTGCAGTGATGATGATGATGGTGGTGATGATGGTGGTGGTGATGGTGATGATGGTGGTGATGATGGTGATGACGGTGGTGGTGGTGATGGTGATGATGGTGGTGATGATGGTGATGGTGGTGGTGATGATGGTGGTGATGATGGTGATGGTGATGGTGGTGGTGATGGTGATGATGGTGGTGATGATGGTGATGGTGATGACAGTGGTGATGGTGGTGGTGATGATGGTGATGGTGATGATGGTGATAATGGTGATGGTAGTGATTATGGTGGTGATGGTGATGATGATGGTGATGGTGATGATTGCTTTTCGCGAGCCTCTGTGGAAGCTGTCCTGGAAGTCCTGGGGGCAGCCTCGGTCAGGAGCAGAACCCTTGAGTGGCAGCGCTCTGTCACTGCTCCCCATGCTAGGTCTCCTGAAATTCTGGGTCCCACTGCCCCACTTCTTCAGTTTCCATTCTGTCCCCAGCAAAGGACAGAGCAATGCCTGTGCAAGGACCCAGCCTCCCCAGGCTCCAGCCCAGCACGGCTCTCGGCTTTGCAGAGCTCGCTGTCCTCTCTCCTCCCCCCCTTGCCTCCCCACCATGACAGTTCTTATCTGAAGACCCCTGCCCACTCCCACTGCCTGCCGGGACAGCACAGCAGCTGCTCCAGCAGAGCCACAGCCACCCAGGGTCCCCTTCCCCGCTGTGAGGAGTAGAAGGGACACTGCGTCAGGGCAGCGGCTGTGAACCCTGGCCGCGAGTTCAAATCACCTGGGGAGTTTCAGGAAGTCCCGTGGAGGAGGGAGGACTGGGGCCCAGCAGCGGGGTGTACTTCTGTACCCACCTAGCTCTTGGCGTGTGTGGTGGCTTCAGCTTCATGTTCGGGCTGCAGTGCAGGTGAGGGGTGTGGTGCGAGGAGCTCTAGTCAGATCGGGACTCCATGCTTGGCGTTTCGTCTGGTGCCACATGCATCCCGACACGGCGGGAGCTGGAGGGGTGGAGGCAGCCGGGGGTGCCTGCTTTTAAACAATAGCAACAGAAATGGTGATTCCTTGGCCCACCTGTGCCCTTGAGTCAGCCTTGAGGGTAAGGGCCCGGGAATATGAATTTTGGTAATGACACAGACGAGACTTAGAGTCGAAACATCCATCGTGCCCTGCATGTGGGTAGGCTTGGCTATGACTTCCAAAGGGAACTTCACTGTGCAGAGAGAGGGACGCCAAGCACCCGCTCAGAGGTGGTCTTGGAGCTGCCTGGACTGCCCACAGCTCAGCAGCACCACCTGGGCCTGCCAGACCCTGGCCTTGACCCGGACCCTCCTGGGGGGTGGAGGGATCATTCTCTGGACTCCAGGGCAAAAGTTGGCATTTGGGTCTCATTCCAAGGGAAGATGTGGTGCTTAATGATGTGGGCTGGTCCCGATCCTAGCTCTGACCTGAGCCGGGTTTGTGAGGCATGTGCCGGGGTGTGGAGCAGGTTGCTTGTCTCTCTGCCTCTGCTTCTCGCTCATCAGAGACAACAGGGGTGCTGTGAAGGCCCCTAGAACATCGCCAGACACCCAGCACCCAGGTGCAGCCCGCCGAAGTCACACTCTGCCATGTAGTCCCAGCTCTGAGCTCCCAGGAGCAGGAGGAAGCAAAGGAGCCAGCCCTGGCTGCTGCACAGGGGCCTGGCACTCTACAGACAAATCCCAGTGCTGCAGATCCCAGGGAGGCGGACCCCAGGGCCTCTTTTGTACAGATTAGGAAACAGCACAGAGAGGGGCAACAAATTAAAGGCAGTCACACAGCTGGTAAGGAGTAGAACCCCTGGCTGCAAAATATCTAGCACTTAGGGTGTGTCTGTCTGTGTGTCTGTGTGTGTCTGTGCATGTGTGCGTGTGTGTTTGCGTGTGTGCATGCATGTGTGTGTCTCTGTGTGTGCATGTGTGTCTGTGCATGTGTGTCTGTGTGTGCATGTGTGCGTGTCTGTGCATGTGTGTATATCGTGTGTGTGTGCATGTGTGTGTCTGTGTGTGTGTGCATGTGTGTGTGTGTGTGCATACATGTACTTCCTGAGGAAAGGCAGTTGGAGCTCCATGGCTGAGCCCTCCCCCAGATTACCCACACCATGATAGAAATCAGAGCCAACAAGGATGGTCCCCTTCTGGGGCCTCCTGGGACAGCTCCTGGCCCCTCGAGTTACCGTTTCTTTCTTTCTGAGCAAGTCACAGTAGTTCTCGGGGCAGGGTCTGTGCAACATGCATTTGAACTAGTGCAGAAACAGAACCCTCCAAGGGGCACAGGGAGAGTTCCGGGGACCCGTCCTCGGGCAGGCAGGTGGAGGAGCCTCCCTGACCTGGCATTCGCCCTCCCCAAGTTCATCCCCAAACTCTTTTTGTCCGTGTGGGCTCTGTTGGCCACAGAGCAGGGGCCTTGCCCAGCAGGGAGTGAGCCGTCAGCTCCGGCAGGAAATCACTGGGCTCTCCCTGGGGACTCATGGCATGCTGGGGTTTCCAGTATCATGGCTGCGGCTGGCACGACCTCTCTCAGGCAAGCTGACATTATGTTAGGTTTCTTCTTTTCCTTAAGATTTATTTATTTATGTATTTGAAAGGCAACTACAGAGAAAGGAGAGTGATCTTCCATCTGCTGGTTCACTCCTCAATTTGCCACAATGGGCAGGGCGGGGCCAAGCTGAAGCCAGGAGCCAGGAACTCCATATGGGTCTCTCCATGTGGGTGGCAGGGACCCACATACTTGGACTATCACCCACTGCCTTCCCTGGCGCATTAGCAGGGAGCTGGATCAGAAGCGGAGCAATGCTCCAATATGGGGTGCCAGCATTGCAGGTGGCAGCTGAAGCCACTGCATCACAGCGCCAGCCCCGAGGCAGAGGGCACAGCCTCTGGGCCACGGGTGTGTGCACAGCAGACTCCCCTGTGCTGGGGAGAGGCGTGGGTGCAGCTGAGGCTGCTGTGAGTGTGCTCCCCACAGGGCCACGGGAGCACAAGGAAACGTGCAGCCAATGTGTGTGTTCAGAAGGGGCTGAACCAGGGCTCACTGGGAGCAAATGTGGCTTCTAAATGAGGGACATAGAGAACAAATCGAATTTGAAACAGGCTGTGGGGGCGTTTTGTAGCAGCGAAGCCCTCCACGAGGTAGTTTTTAAACTGTGACATCTTCCCAGGTGCCCTTTCACAAAGTCGCATCTCACGTGGAATGCAGGTGTCTCACAGGCTGAGCTCCCAGTTGATGGCTTACGTGTTTGTTTTTGAAATTCACATTCCTAACATCTGCGTATTGTGAGCGTCTGTCAGCAGAGCAAAAACTCTACTTTGATGCGCAAAAACATTAAAATTTGAAATTCTAGATCAGGGATTCGCAAGCTACAGCCCAATCTTGGTTATTGCCTGATTTTTTTAAATAAAGTTTTATTGGGACATTTGTTTTCACATTAGCTATGGCTGCTTCAGGCCATCTGTGGTGCAAATCCCAGCTGCCTAGTGTGTGGTCCTTCACAGGGAAACTTCACTGACCTCTGTCCTGGGCCATCATTGTGTTGCTGTATCAACTGCAGCATCCAACATCCCTTTTCTAAAAATGCATTTATTGGAGAGGCAGAGACAGAGACCTAGAGACAAGGTAAGGAGAGAGGGGGAGAGAGAGAGAGCAGAAAGAGAAACAGAGAGAGAGAGTCCCCATCCACTGGTGCACTCCCCAGGTTTCTGATTGGCTTGCTGGGAGCCAGGAACTCCATCCAGGTTTTCCACACGAGTGTCAAGAACCCAAATCATTTGAGTCATCACCACTGTCTCCCAGAAGCTGGCGTGAGGAGCCGGAGCCAGGAATGAAACCCAGACACTCGTATGTGAGATGCAGGCATTTTTTTAAAAAGAATTATTTATTTTATTTGAAAGTCAGAGTTACACAGAGAGAGGAGAGGTAGAGAGAGAGCGAGAAAGAGAGAAAAAAAAAACAGAAAGGGAGGGAGGGGGAGAGAGAGAGAAAGAGAAAGAGAGAGAGGTCTTCCATCTGCTGGTTCACTCCCCAATTGGCCACAACAGCCGGAGCTGCGCTGATCCAAAGCCAGGAGCCAGGAGCTTCTTCCGGGTCTCCCACATGGGTGCAGGGGCCTAAGGACTTGGGCCGTCTTCTACTGGTTTCCCAGGCCATAGCAGAGAGCTGGATCAGAAGTGGAGCAGCCAGGACTCGAACCAGCACCCATATGGGATGCCTGCACTGCAGGCTACAGCTTTATGTGCTACGCCACAGCGCCGGCCCCTGAGACACAGGCATCTTACACAGCAGACTAAACGCCCAGTTCCCCCATTTCCTTTTGCCTCCCTTCTTGGTTGGCCCTGCCGTGTGGCATAAGGACGCCCACCTTACGCCCAGACGAGGATGTGCATGGAGGCAGGGTTTGCCCAGCTTGCCTTGGAGCCACGGCATGGTCTTCAGCTCAGGGAGGCCTGGGCATTTGGGGAGGAGAAAGGGATTTGGGTTTGCATCACAGACAGCACTAAGCAGCTACTTGACTCCCTTCTTCCTACAAAGCACAAGTCAGAGAGGGTGCCCAGCCATGGTTTATGATCGTCTCATGATCATCCACGTAGCTCCGCCCCTTACCATAGAAAGCTCCAGAGTGCACTTACCTGCGCGGTTTTACGTAAATGTCTGGAAGCCTGAGCCTTACCAAGATGCCTGGAGAGAGCTCCAGTCTTCCCAATGGAAGACGCGTTTCAACACTGAAGGTCCAGATGTGCCCAGACCTACTGCAAGGCCTGCACGAGGCCCGCGCAGGCCGGACTACGTGCGTCTCCGTGGCTGCACGTCTGTGCTGGCTCATTTTCTGTTACAAGTTTCACAGGAGGCAACCGTGTTTCTAGACTAGTACTCTGATATGGAGCTCAAAGGCCCCCAGAAAGCCTCTGCAGAACACAGTTTGAAAACCACCCCTTGGCGGGCGCTGCGGCTCACTAGGCTAATCCTCTGCCTGCGGCGCCAGCACACCGGGTTCTAGTCCTGGTTGGGGCACCGGATTATGTTCCCTGTTGCCCCTCTTCCAGGCCAGCTCTCTGCTGTGGCCTGGGAGTGCAGTGGAGGATGGCCCAGGTGCTTGGGCCCTGCACCCCATGGGAGACCAGGAGAAGTACCTGGCTCCTGCCTTCGGATCAGTGTGGTGCGCCGGCCGCGCGCACGGCCGGAGCGGCCATTGGGGGGTGAAGCAACGGCAAAGGAAGACCTTTCTCTCTGTCTCTCTCTCTCACTGTCCACTCTGCCTGTCAAGAAAGAAAGAAAGAGAGAGAGAGAGAGAGAGAGAGAGAAAGAGAAAGAGAAAGAGAAAGAGAAAGAGAAAGAGAAAGAGAAAGAGAAAGAGAAAGAGAAAGAGAAAGAGAAAGAGAAAGAAGAAAAGAAGAAAGAAGAAAAAAAAAAGAAAACCACCCTTCCACTGGTTCTCATCTCTGTGCTAAAGGAATCGGAGGGGCCAAGGCCGCCGAGAGCCGCAGCGGGGCAGCAGAGGAGGATGTCGGGCGGAAGGGTGATGGGAGAAGTGGGGTGATGCCGTCCAGACCCAGGTTGACGCTGGTGGGAGGGGGCGGAACAGGAGAGGCCCAGGAGCTGCTGCTGACGCTTGAGGTGTTGCCTTATTTCTCATTTACTTGAAGGGCAGGGAGAAAGAGAGAGAGAGATCTTTTTTTTAAAGGATTTATTTATTTATCTGAAAGGCAGAGGCACAGAGAGGCAGAGGCAGAGAAAGAGAGAGAGAGAGAGAAAGAGAGAGAGAGAGAGGTCTTCCATCCGCTAGTTCACTCCCCAGATGGCTGCAAGGGCCAGAGCTGTGCTCGTCCGAAGCCGGGAGCCAGGAGATTCTTCCAGGTCTCCTACATGGGTGCGGGGGCCCAAGGACTTGAGCCATCCTCTACTGGTTTCCCAGGCCATAGTAGAGAGTTAGATTGGAAGTGGAGCCACCAGGACTCAAACTGGCTAGGGCTGGGCCAGACTGAAGCCAGAAGCCTGGAACTCCATCCAGGTCTCCCACGTGCGTGCAGGGGCCCGAGCACTTGGGCCGTCTTCCATGTCTTCCCAGGCGCATTAGCAGGGAGCTGGCTGGGAAGCTGAGCAGCTGGAACGTGAAGCAGGCATTCCCTGGGAGAGGAGGCGGGCACCGTACCATGATGCCCAGCGCTGCAGGCAGACCTTTGCCAGGCTGCCTTAATGACTTCCTGCCCTCGGCTGGGCGGACAGGCAGAGCAGCATGGGGAGAGCACGCATGGTGCGCAGGGAATGGGGGCACAGGCTAGTGGAGGACTCACTCCCCATGGGCCTGCTGGGGTCTTCATGGCCCCTCAGCCAATCCAAGTGTAGGGCAGAGGAGAGGCAAAGAGAGAGAGGAGGGCCCTGTTGGGTGAGCAGCTGAGCCAGGGCAGGCACAGGAGGCGCCGGGATGAGCGTGGGCGTCAGAGCCCTGAGGCGGTGGTGGCTGGGATCGGATGGTGGCTTGAAGCATTCGAGGCAAAGCTCACAGAGCCAGGAATAAAACCCAGGAGTCCCGACGCCCTGGGCCACAATGGGTGTGGAGAAGGGAGGGCCAGGCCAGGGTCTGGGAGGGCTGTGGGCTGGCAGGGGCCCTGTGGGATTCAAAGCCCCAGCCCTCCCTGAGGGTTTGCTGCTCACCCCAGCGAGAAAGGACATTTTTAGATGTTTTAAAAGGGTGACCTCACTTTTTTTCTTATTTACAGAGCCCTGTTTGTTTACATAGCCCTTCAAAAATAGCCAGCGTGTGCTAAGCTTAGCGGGCTCTCTCCCACCACCCGTGGCAGCACCGCTGTGTGGGGAGAAACACCTTTTTCATCTCAGAGAGGGGCAGCCTTGTTTCCGAGTACAGATGGGAGCAAAACAGGACAGGTAGGAAGTTTCGTGGTTTTTCGTGTGGCTTCTCCGAAATAGCCCCGCGCTGCCTCCCACTTCCTGCCAGCCTCGGCCCTGGGCGGGTCATCATCTTTAGAAGACTTGTGTTGTGTGCGTGCATGGGGAGGCTGGCAGACGCCGGAGGCCTGAGCGTGGCTGGGAGGGCCCCAGCCCGGGTCTGGGCCACGGGGTTTACATCCTGGCTCTGCCACATCCTAGCTGTGTGACCTTGGGCAAGCTGCTTTGCCTCTCTGTGCTGCATCTGTAGGGTAGGGGTGACAAGCAGTCACTGCACAAAACTGAATGAAGGAATCTGTGGAGGGCTTAGCCCAGCGTGGGCACACAGCAGCTCTTCCTGTACAACACTGATGTCACTCTCTGTACCCCACCCTGGCCGATTGCACTGCCCTCCCAGCCACTCCCCCTCACTACCAGGTTGCTGCACCAGCCCTTCCCCACGTCATCCCAGAGAGACAGAAAGGGGAGGACAGATGTGACCTTGCCATCCCCACAGCCCGCAAGAAGGACCTCCAGGCTTTTCCTCTCAGCAGATAGGTGGTCCATGCTGCAGCTTTGCAAGCAACACGGTCTCTCTGGCAACTCTGCCACTCCACGGGGAAACCAGCTATAGACGACACACAGGGAGCAATCTGGCTGCACGCCAGCAAAACCTGAGCACCAACACAGGCAGCGGCTGGATCTGCCAACCCCTGACCCACAGGATGCGTCCAGACTCCTAGCTCAGCACTGCTGGCCTGGCCCCTTCCCGTGGCCGCGGTCGCCTCCAGCCCTCTTCCTCCTCCTCCCCTGCTCTGGAGGGGAACTCCTTCAATCCTTGGCACATGCTGTTCCCTCTCTCAGGATTGCCCTGCCCTGCCCTGCCCTCGTGGGCCCCTCCCCCACGGCTCCCCTGATCAAATAGACAAGAACTGTGGGCTATACCCCCAAGGGCTCCCTGCTGGCCCCCTGCCTTCCTGCTCTGCACACCCACTGGGGTTCTCAGTAAGCCCTTGTTAGTGCACACAAAGATCTGCGAGACGGACGCCTGCCCTCTGCGAGCTCACAGTCTGGTTAGGAAGCCAGGACGTGAACTGGTGAAAAGGCAGCCAGTGTGTGTTCTGTAGGCGGGGCCCTGACCAGAGGTGTTCTGAGCTCTGTGGAGGCAGGAGGGTGCCTTTTCGGGGAGAGGGAAGGCAGGAAGGCTCTCCAAGCTGGGGAAGCAAGGAGAGAGGAGCTGAGCCAACTCTGGGCTCCAGGTGGTGAGCAGGCAGGGTAGCTCAGGCTCTCCGGCGGGAGCCAGAATGGGGAGGGCGAGTGGACTGGAGGGGGGCTAGGATCTCAGCAGAGAAGAGGGGGCCGTGAGGGCGTGGGGACTTGCTTCCATGAGCCGCATCTTCTCCAACCCCAGTCCACACAGTGCTGTAACAGAATTAGCTAGGGTACTGCTTTCAAATGCAGGTCCAGGGCCCTGCCCCAGGCTGGAGGCTGAGAGAGGAAGAAGGCTGCACATGGCTGTGGGTGACCATCACAGGTCTCATTCAGATTGGCGTCACCTGGAGAAAGGGCAGTGGACTCTCCGGCTTCCCTGCGGAAGGTGGGGCAGGGTGTAATCCCCTCGGGACAGCATTTGCTACAGCGGTTAAGATGCCTCCTGGGACACCCACATCCCATCTCAGAGTGCCTGGGTTCGAGTCCTGGCACCACTCCCAATTCCAGCTTCCTGAAAACACATACCCTGGGAGGCAGCAGGTGATGGCCCAAGTCCCTGGGTCCCTGACACTCACATGGGAGGCCCTGATTGAGTTCCAGGTTCTGAGTTCGGCCTGGCCCTGCCTCAGCTCTTGTGGGCATCTGGGGAGTGAACCAGTGATGGAATCATGGAAGCTCTCTTATATTCTCTGTGTCTGTCTCTCTCTCTATGTTTGTATGTATGTGTGTCTGCCTTTCAAATAAATGAAAATAAATTTTAAAACTAAATAAGTAATCCTCTCAAAGAACAGATGAGGACACCGAGCTCAAATGTAGCACACAGCTTGTCCAGGGTGGTCACGGTGTCAGTTACTGACATGTTTGTGACCAATCAGTTCTGGAACAGGCTTCTCTCACGCCCAGTGTCGGGGCCTGGAATGGTCCTAGAGGTGCCACAGAGGGAGAAGAACCAGGCTATGGCAAGATGATGAATATATGTAAAATAGAAAGGGGCTGTCTTTTCCTTTAAGTACATACCAAGTGCTGTGATTTTTGAACCGGTGAATAGATGAGGGGAAAGTGCAGTGAGAGCCAAGTGGATGGAGGGATGGGTGGGTAGATGAGTGGATGGCTGGCTGGATGAGTGGATTGAGTGGATGGATGGTTGGGTAGTTAGTTGGATGGATGGGTAGATGTGTGGGGGTGTGTAGATGGATAGATGCATGGGAGGATGGATGGATGGATGGATGGGTGAGAGGATAAATTGATGGATGAATGGATGGATGGATGGATGGATGGATAACTTACAGGGGTCCAAGGAGAGCCAGATTCAGAGACAGCTCTGGCATGCAAGCCTGAGGCTTAGGAGTGTGCTGGAAGCCAAGGTGGAGAGCAGGCAAGGTGAGTTTGGTGCTAAGCATATTACATTGGAAAGGCAGCACTGGGAAATGCCCCCATGAAGACAAGCTGAGAAATGCGGAGATGGAGACCATGAGGGGAAGTTAAGTGCCCAAGGCGTGCTCAGAGACGGGAGGGCAGAACAAGGTAGGGTGGGGGAGCCAGGAAAAGGGACCTTGGAACTGCTGTTCACCCAGGTGACCAACCTAGTGTTGGCCCCTCGTCAGAAGAAAGCCAGCTAGCCTAAAAGAAATTGTGCCATGGATAAATTAAAATGGCAATCAAAATAAAACTGAAATCATGAGTTTCCGTTTGCTTGCGATCTGTGCTCCCAATGCAGCTGCAGGTGTGCAAGCGCCATGAGAGCTGGCCCTGCCTGGCCTGCCTGTCGGGGCACGCTCTGTCTGTGGCTCTGGAGCTACAGAGCCCTGCCGCTCCTCCCTTGTGTCTGTCTTAGCGCAGGGCCCTCTCCTATTGCACCTTTGCACCTTTTTCTTTGGACAGGAATTTGTCGTTGGCAACAAAACTTGTTCAAGGAGACACAGCTGAGGCTCCCAAACCCCGCAGGGCCTCTCAGTACCTCACCGCAGGGCTCTCAGTACAGAGACCTAGAGCAGAGTCCTGCCCTTGCAAATTCAAGGGACCTGAAAGCAGGGGCTTGCTGGCCAGGCCTGGGTTCTCCCAGCAGCCCACGCTGAGCCACCCCCGGGGGCTGCCACTGTGACTTTGCTCTCCTGGAGCAGCTCTGAGGCCCAGGTGTTCGGGTGTTTCCTCCAGAAGACTAAAAATATAACATCCGGGCACCTCCTCACTGACTACCGGAGCTTTCCGTTTCTCTCCCTCCACTGACCCGACAGGTGCCATCAGTGTCAGCCAGCCCCCCTCCCACTCTAACGTACACAGCAGTCACGGGGCCACCACAGCCACCGTCACCACCCTCAGCCATCCCCAAAGAGCCAGGTCATTCTTCATTCAGCCCTGTTGAGACACAAGCTGCCAAGAACCCTCCCAGGTCTCAAACACAAAATTGCCTGCCTCTTAGGTCTGTGTTCTCTAAGGAATAGAGACATGGTGTCACTGTGTGTGCGTGTGTGCGCGCGCTATATTTTCTGTGAGCTGTTAAAGATGATGAATATATGTAAAATAGAAAGGTGCTATCTTTTCCTTTAAGTACATGCCAAGTGCTGTGATTTTTGAACCAGGTGGTCAGGATGGGCCAGAAGGAAGCGAGGGGCGAGCGTGGCAGGTGTCCCGGCTGAGCATTCTGGGCGGAGGCAGGACCGTGTCTAGTGGGAGCAGCAAAGGGACCAGAGTTAGCCAGGTGGGGTGGGGGCACAGGAGGGGAGGTGGGCAGATGTTGAGAAACTGCAGGACGTCTGAGCAGGAGTAGCCAGCTCTGACCTGTGCTCTTGGGCCCATCCTGGAGGCCTGCCTCAAGCCGGTGAGGGAGCCAATCGGGGGCCGTGGAGGAGGCTAGTGCTGGCATCGGGAGGTGACTGCGTTGCAGGCCGGGGTGGCGGCAGTCTGAGGCGGAGGGGCCATTGTCTGCCTCCGTGCCTACAGCAACCCAGCAGAACTGTTCCAGGAGGGGAAGTCACAGAGGCGGCCACAGGGAGGCCCTTCACACGGGGCTGCTTCTGTGAGGCAGAGAGAAAGCCCTCTGGGAGGAGGGCCCTGCAAGCCCCTCCTCCTCCAGCCTGTCAACCCCCAAGCCTCACCGTGCCCATCTGGAGAAGGGGGCCAGCAGATCAAGACGATCCAAGACTGTGTTTGGCTTCAAAGTCACGGATTCAGCTCAGGTCCCTGGGGGCTGCGGTGGCCAGGGAAGGTTTGGAGGAAGGTGGGGGTGGGCTAGGAAAGGACTGAGACCACACACAACTGGCCAAGCGGTGGGAGGGTGGGGGGCAGCCAGGCAGCAGCCCTCAGAAGCTGCAGCTGGAACACGGGGTCTCGTGGGAGGGACCAGGAGCTGCCTCAATGGGCAGCCCGTCTCCCCCACATGATGCCCATAAACCAGCAGGGTCAGGGGCCCAGCATATTTTGCAGACACAGAGGCCCTCACTTGCAGGAAGGAGTGAGGCCTGGTGCCTGGCCGGGAGAGCTAGCCTCCTGGCCCGCGTGGCACAGCCGCAGAGCCTGCTGAACGCAAGGAGGCTCTTCTGTGTGGCCGCCAGGGTGCCCAGCCTGATGGCTCTGGCTCTGGCACCGTCCCGCAGCGGAACAAACAGCCCTCCCTTCCCAGATAATGGCCCTCATTGAGCATTGTGTCCGTGGCCGGCACCCAGCACCGGGCAGCCCAGCCTGGGTAAGTTTCCTCTCTTGGCTGCTTAGCAAAATATTTACACTACGCCTTTCTAGTAAGACGGTTCCTAGGAACCAGCGGGCAGAGAGAGCTGGAGAAACGCACCCCCTGGTGACCCTGCTGCCAGCCCCAGGGGAATGCTGCCACTCACCCAGCGTGATCACGGCCTGCCAGAGCTCTTCATAAAATAAGACACTGAGCTAGAAGATTCTCGAAGGCCCATCCAGCTCCGAAATCATTGGCCTCCTCCAATAGGAAAAATGGGCTCCGTTCTCTCATGCTGTGGGGCAGAATGTGTCTGGCCTTTAGAGTGTCAAGTGGGAAGGTGCCTGTGTGCCTGCGAGGGTGGGGGGCTAGAGACCGGAACACTGGGTCCCACCTGCTTGCATCTGTCCCGCTGCACCGGCTCCATGCATCCCTTGGCAGGGAGGAAGGGGCGTGGGCCGGCTCACGCCAGCTGTGCCGGGAGAGGAGTCCAGGCCAGCCCCAGGGAACGCCGCCCGTGCGGAATGTTTGAGGAAGCCGGGAAGAGACTTCTGAGAGGCAGAGCCCATGTCCTCAGCCAGCCCGGGGGTTGTCCTGGGGAACCTAGGTCAGAGGTGCTCTGTGTGGTCCTTGGGACAGAATCCAAAACAAGGCATGAAAACCACACACTTGTTATTAGGAAGGCACCCCACACAATAGGTGCCAGAGCTGTCTTGACCCAAAACACACATACCCTTTGACCTGCGCTGCCCCTGCTGGGAATCCAGCTTAAGGAACAATAGCGCCTGTCTGTACAGAGGATGCTTGTTGCAAGATCCTGGAGGCAAAAAAAAAAAAAAAAAAAAAAAAAAGAAGGCTTGTAAAAATATGAAAGTAGGGGAAGTTCAGTGGTGTTATCGCCAAGCTGTGGCCCATCCGTTGGCTGTTAGCAAGAACGAGCCAGAGCCTGTCCTATTTAGAAAGACATGACCCAGTGGTTAGGGAGATAGACTGGCAGGGTCCAGGCCGGATCCCATGGCTCACAGACTGGTCTCTGGCCATCAGTCTGCTCTCCTGGAGAGCAGGGTCATAAACGCGTCCACCCTATCGGCTTGTTAGGAGTAACCGAGTTGACACAGGTGACGAATTTCTAATACGCTTGGGATGTGTTAATGGCTCGGAACGGTTGGCCTTTGACCTAGAAAGACTGTCCGTAAGAAAAATAACGTGCAGGGAAAGGTACCCGGGGTGGCACCATTTTTACAAAAAGAAAGCAAACCAAAAAACACCTCTCCGTCTCCTTCCAAAACCTGCACACCAAAGAAAAGCCATTGCTGCCAGCCCAGGTGCTGAGTGGACTCTGGGAGCAGGCCTCCGGGTACGAGAGCTGGGCCAGTGCCCTCGCAGGACCCCGTGACCCTGAGTCTCAGCCTCTGTGGTCCCATCCGGGCAGTCTCAGAGCGCCTCCCACCCCGCCGTTTGACTGCATGGAAAAGTCGATTGTTTACAGAACTTGCAGGCCAAGGCTTGTTCCTTTCGCAAGGGAGGAACAAAGACATTGGTTGGTGGTTTGGTTTTACAGAACCGCCCATTGTTCTGCTGTGGCGTCCATTGGTGGCACCCACATGGTCCCAGTTGGAGTTCTCCAAGTGTCCTCCCAGCCCCGGCTCCGTGGGTGCGAGCCACGTCAACAAGGATGCCACAACCCCATTTGAGATGCACTCTGCCTGGGTCAGCCACAGCCATGATCAGATCCACCCCCTGAGCACCACGGGCTCTGGAGACACAGGGGTGGCTAACTGGCTATGGAGACCCCAGCTTGGGGTAGCTGTCATGGAAAGCAGTCACCCCTCCCACTTAGGTCATAGCCTCTAGATGTGGGATCTCTGGGCCCCCTTATCTCAGCAGAGAGAAAGCACACTTATTAAAGCATTCCTGGAGTTAACAAACATACAGTTTTCAAAAGAGTTTTGCCATCACCATTAACAGAATAGATAATAATATGACAAACCACCCAGGCTTTCAAAAAGCCTTAGCAAATACAGTGGAAGCCCCCGCATAGCCCTCCACGGTCAGTCACAGGTGCCTCTCTCCTTCCTGGCATTACGACCCTGGGGCTGATTCCTGAGTACCTGCTCTGTGCCAGGCTCAGCACCCGGACCTGGCTTTTCCTGCACTCAAAGGCCCACCGTGAAGGTGGGTGACACCTCGTTCCTCTCTGCCGGTGCCGCTTTCCTAACTGGCCTACTTTGGTGAGTCCCGGCCTCAGGTCTCATCTAGACATCTACCCATCATTTTCTGGGGAGCCGGTCTGTTTGTCATCTGACCGTGTGGGCTTCCTTCCTGCCACTGGCGGGAAGCTGGACAGTGACTCCAGGGTAGTGAAGGCTGAAACTGGGAGGCTGACGCTTGCCCTGTCACTAGCCTGTGGTCTGGCTGAGGTCATTGCCTTCCCTGATGCACAGTGTCTTCATCTGTCGAACGTGGGCCTTTAACTGGCCCCTGCTTAAGGGGCCTTCCCACGCTAGGGCTGTGGTGTCACAGGGAAGCCTGACCTGGGCTTGCCCAGGGGCAGGAGATGAGCACAGCCCTCCTCTGGGGCATGGTGGCCCTGTGCCTTCCCGAAAACACCTCCCATAAAATAAAAGGGGCGGGGGCTGATTTCCCAGGAGTACCATGTAAACTGCCAGTAGCACATTGGTTGGTTTTAGGATGACATCTTGACAGAAATTCATTTAACCCAATACAGACAGACTCTGCACTTACCCCTGTGAACTCCATTGCTTACAATGAGGCCAGGTTCAGACAAGTCAAGTCCCAGTCAATGTCAGTTAGAGTAAATATAAATAGTAGCGTGAGACAGTGGTATGGATTTCTGGCAGACCTGTGCTATGGTGGTCACCAGGTGGCACAGTGTTCTCCAAACAGGAGCTAAAGACCTAAAGTGCGGGCCCGCCTGGCATTCTCGGATGCCCTGAGCGCCACGTGCCAGCCCAGGGCAGGCCCATCAGATCCCAGGAAGCGCCGGGTGATGACTCACACGGCAGGACAGAGCTGAGCACCACGAAGAGGTTTGCTTTTCTGGGGAGCCGGTCTGTTTGTCATCTGACCGTGTGGGCTTCCTTCCTGCCACTGGCAGCAAGCTGGACAGTGACTCCACGGCTCAAGCAGAGCCGCCATGTGGGCCTTTCCCAGTGACTAATTCATCTTCTAGCCCTTCTGGTCGAGATCTTGTTTTTTTTAAATGTTAGCAATTCTATTAAAGTTGCCATTCCATGAGGTCATACTCTTCCAAATCAAATTGTAAGCAATCCCAGGCAGACAAGCTGTCATCTGTGTCCACGTCCGCCTTTCCTCTCTAGAACTTGCAGATGTGGCTGCAACGATACAAAACATCTTCAGAAAGTCAAACCCACTGTCCACTTGGATTGGGTGGTGAGAAACCGAAGGCTTCCTTTATTTTCTGGAACCCATGATCCAAGAACCCTGCCTTGGTTGTACATTTTCAGAGCTCCCTTGTATTAACCCACTCTCCTCAATCTGCGTGTTCACTTGGCCGCCATCTTGATTTCTCACTAGTAGGGTCCATCCGGGACTCTTCAGGATTAAGGGGGTAATGCTTCTACCAGCCTCTACCACACCAGTCAAGCCCTTTGCTCAGTCTAGGGACTCACATGTTTGGAACTTATGAAATACTCTCCCAAAGATTTCCTTTATCCCCCAGGGTAAAACTCCAACGTCCTGATCCTTAAATGGCCGTACCTTGGATAAAAGAGCAGGAACTGCTCAGACCCATCAGCGACCAAATTGGTTTTAATTCTGTAAGTTACCAGGCCCAAGTGAGGCCACTGGCACTTCCCGGTCACCCGTACCCAAACCCCAGGCTGGAGTGCCGACCTGAGCCTCCGGTCCAGCCAGCTTGCAGGCATGGGGCTACAGGCGGACCTCAGTCACAGCAATGCCTTCCCTCCTGATCTAGATCTTGCTATGTCTTCCGTTTGCCCTGGGTTAAATTTTCAGTCTAGGTTTGTGCTCCTCTTTTGTTTTGGTAAACTCCCTCACATGCTCCTTGGGATAAGCCATGCTGAAAATGCAAAAAGCCAAAAAAAAAGGGGGGATGAACCGATTCATCGACCAATGAAAGCATGCACAGACTGCGCATGTCCACTGTATCCTTGGCTCCGGGGTTTGCTGCTGGGAGTTGCTTCCCTGCTGAAAGGACGCCTGGGTTAATCAGCCAGGGTGGCTAGCAGGTGGGGTGGCCCTTGTCTGCTTTGCGCCCCCAGATCTGAACCAACCAAGCGCTGCGGACCGTGGCACCCCGTGTGAAGCTTCCCTTCAGATGCAGAGTGGCAGGCAGCTTTTCCTTGGGGAACATCCCGAGTGCAGTCCCTTGTGTCATCGGGTCCTAAGCACCCCGGGTCACGTGCTGTGACAACGCCCTCCCCTCTGACTCCCTCCACTGCCTGGTCCCATACATCCGCTGCCAGACCCTGTACTGCCCCTGTGGCCCACAGCAGCCATGATGTCAGTGCACGAAGAGCTCGGAAGCCCAGGGTCAGGGCGCTCTGAGAAACCCCAGGCAATGCGGATGTTGTACGGCAGATGGCTGAAAGCATTATGCTAAGCGAAAGAAGCCAGACGCAAAGGGCCACAGATTGGGTGATGCCTTTATGTGAAATGTCCACAGAAGGAAAATTCACAGAGACAGAAAATAGATGAATTCAGAGCTGCCAGGGGCCTGGGGTGTGGGTGTTGGGTGGGTAATGTGGAGTGACTGCTAAGGGCTACAGAGTTTCTTTTTGGAGTGATAAAAAGGTTCTGGAATCAGTGATAGTTGCACAACTTTGAGACTGTATTAAAAACCACTTAATTGTATCCTGAAGTATTTTATAGCATGTGAATTATGCATCGTTTTTTGAAAAAGCAAATGACTTCTCATTAACTAAAGAAGAAACACTTATAATTTAGGAAATTCTACTAATTAATATACTCTCTGATTTCAGAAATTAACATCCCCCCTTTATACAGGCAGGAATTAAGGTGAGCTGTCCATTAATGGAGATTTTCCACAGTTGTTCTTCCCTTCCCTCCCTCCATCCTTCCTCCCTGTCCTCCTTCCCTCCTTCCCTCCCGCCTTCCTTCACAAACACCCACGAGTGTCTACTCTGTGACAGGCACAGACAACAAGCAGGTGATGGAAGCACAGCACGTGCTCAGCAGAGTCCTAGCTGAGAGGCGGGCACAGGAAAAGCATCGGTGCAGTGAGGGGCTACGACACGGACTGCCGTGAGCCCAGCCGCCAGGGTTGCAAAGGAGGTGGGAAGAGGCGACTTGCACACGAGCTGGGTCTACAACAGTTGACCTCACAGAGGTGCAGGGTAGAGCAGTGGTTACCAGAGGCTGGCAGTGGGAGTGGGAAGGGGGAGACCAGTCAGCAGGCGTGGGGTTGCACGTGGGTACCAGGGTGTATTCTTGCTTGTGGCACAGCAGAGTGGCTGCGGTCACAATTTCGTGTGCTTCGGGACAGTGAGCAGAGCGAATTCTGAACGCTATCTCCAGGAAGAAATGCCACATGTTTGCAGTGACAGGTGTGCTAAGTGCTCTGGCCTCATCACTGAGCCGTGTATACACGTGTCAGAGCACCACACTGCCCTGCCGATGTGTGCAGTTATTATGCGTCAGCTCAAGCCGAAATAGGGGCAGGCATTTTGCCCAGTAGTCAAGTTGCCTACATCCCACATTGGAGTATCTGGGTTCAATTCCTGACTCCAGCTTCCTGCTAATGCAGAGCCTGGGAGGCAGTGGTGAGGGCTCGAGTACCTGGGTCTCTGTTACCCCTGGGGGAGACCTGGTTTGAGTTCTTAGCTCCCCACTTCAGCCCTGGCCCAGCCATTGCAGGCATTTGGGGAGTGAACAGTGAACTAGCCAATAGGAGTTCTCTCTCTCTCTCTCTGCCTTCCAAATAAAATAAATTTTAAGAACTAAAGACAAAAAGAAGAAGTGGCAGCTGTCCTTGCTGTGAGCAGAGCTGTGAGTGGGCTGGAAGGCGGGGCTGTGATCCTGTGTGGGAAAGACAAGCCCTGTCCTCGGGCCAAAACCTGTGGGGAATCCCATTCGGAGGGGAGCTCTGCCTGTTGGGAAGATCGGAGTTCCTGGGAAGGCAGTGGGGATCCCCACAGCTGGTGCGTGGGGCTGGGCACCCTGGAGGCGGCGCCAGTGAGCGCTGACCCGCGGCTGACTCAGCACCCAGCACTCCAGTTCCCTCCATGTCTCCTCCCCAGGGCGCCCCCTTTTCTTCTCTCTCTGGGCCACATCGTGGGAGGAGCCACTGCTACAGTAACCCTGCCAGGCCGGGCTGGGACAGCAATGGCAGAAGCTGCCCAGGTTCTGCACAACCAGGGAGAAACATGGCTTGTGTCTCTGAGGTCCTGGGGGAGGGAAGAAGGCACTGGGGCTCAGGGGCCGGCATCCCAGCACTCTGAAGGGTGGCGCCTAGGATGGTCATGCTGAGAGGCCTTGGTGGATTCACTCTTTCACATCAACAAACCCTCCTCCTGCCCCCACTGAGTTTGGGACACCCTATCTCTCCAGGCTGAGGAAGAGGCGGGGATACAGACATGAGTCAGAGTCTGGGCAAGACACCCTTGAGAAAAATCAGATGAGAGTGACGATGAGCGGCCGGGGTGTGGACCCAGCCTGGCCACTTTCCACCTCGCTGAACCCCGTTTCCTCACCTGCGAGCTCAGCTGATGAGGGGTGGGGCAGTGGGATTCCTGAGCTGTGCAGTGGCACCCAGACAGCGGGTTTGCCGTCTAGGAGGGCGGAAGGGGCTGTAACCAATAGGCTCTGCATACTGGGAGGGAGCTGGGCAGCAGAATGAGATGGTGACCAGGGGGCCTCCACGGAGCCACAGTCCCGGCCCTAGTGTAAGCTGGCATCCTTGGTATTATTCTTATTTCATTGTGATCTGATTTGGAGGTGGAAGCATTCCAAGGGAAGAAGGCATTGGTTCCGTCTGCAACAGAGGAGGCCACAAGGAGAAGCTGGCAGTGGTGATGAGGAGGATGAGGCTGGCCAGAGAGGGGAAGGAGGCCGGGACAGTGGGGCTGAGGGAAGGCACAGGCTGGGAGGATGGTGAGGAGCTGGAGGAGTCGGGGCACAGGTACAGAACAGAATACCCAGACAGCCAGGCGGGGAGGCAGGGTGGCCAGGGCCTGCAGAGAAAACCCACAACTGCCGAGAAGGGGGAGGCCACATAGCCGCAGGCTTAGCCCAGGGACTCAGTAGGGGCCAGAGTGAGGCCCGATGGGCTGAGCAGGCTCAGCTCACCGAAGACCTGGGCTAGCGGCAAGAAGCAGTGAGCACACACTTAGGGCAGGTAAGGTCCCCAGGGCCCAGCCATTGTCACTGCTGTCTTCCAGCACAAGCTGCAGGAGGAGTTGCCTGGGCCGCCCAGCGAGATGGGCCAATGCTGGGTCTGTAGGTCTCCAGGCCTGGACCTAATCTGAGGTTTAGCTCATTTCCCTGATTGGTTGCTGATGGGAGTGCCCAGGAGGTTCTGTGGGGAGGTGGAACAGGAGCACTCCTTCCAGAGCTAACTGCTGGCCTGGACTCCCAGCCCTACGCTTTGCTGAATGTGTGCCCCTGAGCCAGTTCTGTGACCTTCTGTGCCTTAGCTTCCTCATCTGTGAAATGGGCTTAAGAAACACAACCGAGTTGGCAGGGTTGTTTCCAGGATTTGGTGTGTTGCCGATGCCTAGCAGAGGCCCAGCAGTCAACACTCAGTGATGCCAGCCCTATGTGACTGTCCCTGCACACAGCCAGCACTCAATGGTTGCAACTGTCCCGGTTGCTGTACACTGTGTCTCCTTGTCACAAGATGTGGTTAATCTTCCTTAAACCACCAATCTTGGGCCAGTCACAGCTGATCGGTTCTCCTTTCTCCTGAATTAAATACACTTGGCTTGGATGGGTGAAGTTAGAACCCACTTGACTTAGCATCTGTCTATTCATCCAGCCACTCATCCCTTTGTTTATAATGCACTGGGCAACCGACCACCTGTGCCTGGAACTCTGGGAAACTCCGCAGTAGCTCTCAAAGGGCGGGCCTCTGCCCATACCCCCAGGCCTGGGCTTCTCGCCGGCTTTAATGGACAAGAGCACGTGCAAGTTGCAGGAGCGTAGTTTCTCGTAACACAGCCTTGGAAAATTGTTCTTGACGTCTCCTTGCTCTGGGAACAGAGAGAGCACTTGGGGGTTGGGAAGTGGCTGGGAGAAGGCTGTGAAAGGCTCCCCGGGAGGACACGCGCCTTCCCCCAACAGCGCGTCCCCCAAGGCTTTGTGAGCTCCAGTGTCTAAAAAGGAAGACACAGCTCGGGGCTCGAGGTGGCAATCCCTAACAGGAAACTGGAGCTAGAATTCCGTGAGCGTCTGCGGGCCCCCTAGAGGGAGGGGGGCTCAAGGAGCTGCACAGATGGTTCACCGGCCCACGGGGACCTCTGCGGAACAGCCCACTGGGGGCCAGCAGGCGACGTGGGGCTGAGTCCTGGCTGCTGACCTGCACTTAGGGGCTGTGCAGAGAGCCTGGCTTGCAGGCACTTGTTATTCCGTCTCTCACAGGGTCGCCTTTAAGAAGTTTGACCTGAACCCTCCTCTCCCCGCCCACCCAGCTACCCTGGAAGATGCCCAGGGGTCTCCAGCCCAGGCCTTCTCTTGTTCTCACAAGCTCAGCCACCCTTGGACACATGCTAAGTCCCTGAGCACCACCTGTGCCCCTGGGCTCGGGGCTGGGGATGCAGTGATGAAGGGGGCATGCTCCCCAGCCTGAAGGAGCTGTGTCCCTGGGGAGGAGCAAGGTCTGTAAACAAACAGATGGTGACACGGGTGCTGGGAGCAGCGTGTCTGGGACACGGAGGAGCTGGACTGAATGCCAGGGGTCCCAGGACGCCCACTGTGGGCTGCGATGCCAGCAGGGGCATGTGAGGGCTCCCCAGGGAGCCAGAGCCAGCACGAGACAGACGCACGTTTAGGTCCAGCAATGAGACAGCTGTCCATGGGCGCAGGGACTGGCGGCTTGAGAAAGAAGGAGCAGGGCCAGCGACACAAAGACGAAGTGCAGAGCAGCTCAGAGAATAACCAGAGGCACTGACGCCAGTGAGCGCTGACCACGGGCCAGGCCCAGCACGCAGCATGGGAAACACGCGCTCAAGACAATCCGATGAGAGGGAGGGAGGGCCCCGGTGAAGAAGTCACTCGCACAGCGGTGGGGGCGTGGCAAGGCCAAAGCCTGCAAGTTCAGGTGCAGGTTTAAGGTGCAGGGTGCAGGGGGGGCCAGCCGGCTGGAGACCCAGCAGGGGCTGCAGTCCAAAGGCTTCTGCTAGTGGAATTCCCTCTTCTCAGAGGCCAGCCTCTTCCACTTGAGACTGTCCCCTGATCGAACAAGGCCCACCGTGTTAGGGGAAGGTTGTGGGCTTGACCGTAGGTCTGGCCGGTGGCGTAGCCAAGTTGACACGTGGGAGTAACCATCACGTGGAGGAGCATGCCACATCCCAGGACAGAAAGGGCATTTCTGGCCACAGATACAACATGACCGTGTCTGGAAAATTCTGCAGCTCCCAGAGCCTGGAAGTGGGGAGGGGAGAGGCACTGCTGGAGGTGCAGGTAGGAGCCCACTGGACACACCCTGGACCACTCCTTGGGTCCTAGACTATGCGACAAGCCGCAGGTCTTCAGAAAGACTCAGAACCGGTGCTGTGGCACAGCTGATTAAGCCACCCTCTGCAGTGCCAGCATCCCATATGGGCACCAGTTCCAGTCCTGGCTGCTCCACTGCTGATCCAGCTCTCTGCTAATGCACCTGGGAAAGCTGCAGAAGACAGTCCAGGTGCTTGGACCCTTTCACCCACGTGGGAGACCCAGATGAAGCTCCTGGCTCCTGGCTTTGGCCTGGCCCAGCCCTGGCCATTGCAGCCATTTGGGGAGGGAACAAGTGGGTAGAAGACCTCTCTCTGTGTCCCTCTCTCTGTAATTCTGACTTTCAAATAAATAAATAAATAAATAAATCCTTATCAAAAGAAAAAGAAGGGGAGTCATTGCAGATGGCACGGGGCCCCTTTCTCCCAGCACACTCAGTGTAGACCCCTTGCTGGCTCTCAGCTCTTAGCTCCTGTGGCTGCTAGCAGATGGGAGCTTCCATTCTTGGTGGCCAGTCCTCCAAGGCTCTTCCCAGGGGCAGAGGGAGGGCAGCCCCAGGCTGCCAGGTGCCTACCAGACAGATGCAGGCACCTGGGGCACTCAGGTCATTGAGTGCTATCCATGGGCAGCCTGGGCCAGCTGCTCCTGGCCTCAGTGGAACTGGGTGGGCAATGCTACCTCGGTGGGGCCCTGGCTCGGGAGCACTGAGTGTGCTCTCTGAAGGGCAGGCGCTGTGTGATCCCAAGGGGCTGCCCTCAGACAGGAGACCCAATCTTCCCTCCTGGCCTCAGTGTCCTGCAAGGGGCCTTGGCCACCCAGCCAGCCAGTCTTGGACACGCTGGTGTTGTGTCTGCCCAAGGCACAAGTGTCCACCTTGCCTTCTTCCTTGGGGAGTGTCATGATGACAGAGAAAAGCAGTGTTCAAAAGATGACCCCTAATGGCCTCACCACACAAACCGTGGCTCTGAACCCTGGGAAGATGGGAAGCCGGTGGGATTGCAGAAGCAGAGACAGAGAGAGCAGGAAGTGCAGCTCCTGGCCCCGGAAGTCTGCATGATGTTGATCCCAGACGAGCCAAACACAGCTCCAGCCGAGAGCAGCAAAGCCAAGCACAGGAATGGCACCGGGTGGTCCCCTGAAGAACCCAAGTAGCGTTCGACCCCTCCCCACTTTCCACGTGGAGAGGCAGGCAGCCAGGGCAGGCCGCACTCCCAGAAATGCTCTCTAAGGAGTCTCAGGGCCCGAGTGTGGGAGAGGAGCCGAGCGAGCGCCTTCCAGACGACGTGTCTGCCGTCTCTGCGTGGGGAAGTGCTGGCAGCTCTGGCGGGGTGAGGGCCCTGGTGGGCTCTCCACGGAGAGCCGTCCTTCTTTGGGCAATTGCGAGAGTTCCCTGGCCAGCTTCCCAGCCTCAGTCGGCACGGCTGCTTCACCTCTCCTAGCCTCTGCCATCACATTCCAGGGTGCACCTGTCACAGCCTAGAACCAACACCCCCCAGGGAGTGCTGCATACTTAGCTGTTGTACCAGCAACCTTTTCCTCTTCTTTGTAGAGACAGGAATTTGGACAGGGCTCGCGGCCCCCTAGCCGAAGACTCTACCTCCTGATCTCCCTAGCGGCTGGGGTGCCATGTACTGGGGTGAACTGAAGTGGCAGGCACATCTCCTCATTCTGCCCTCCCCTTTCTGGTTCCCACTGACCAAGGTGTGGATGTGCTGGGGATAGTGGAAGAGCATGAGCAGAGATGGCCCCTGTATTCAGCCCTTTCCCATCACTGTGATGAAATGTTGAGGCCGGGTAATTTATAAAGAGAAGAGGTTCGTTTGCCTTACAGTGCTGATGGCCCCAAGTCCAAGATCAGGCAGCCCCTGGCGAGGGCCCCCCTGCCTGGGATACCATGTGACAGATGGCATCTTGGAGGGAGATGTGTGATCGGGAGGTAAGACAGGAAGCCACAGGGAGGGAAGAGGTGGGAATTATAATTCACTGTCATGAGAACTGACAGGGATCCCACGAGAACTTTTACTTTGTCCCTTCCAAGAGCAGTGGCCCAGTGGCCTGAGCACCTACCACTAGGCTCCGCTCTCCCTCTTAAAGGCACCTTCACCTCAACAGAGCCACACTGGGGACCAAGCCTCCAACATGTGGACCTGTGAGGGACAAACCACATTCAAACCATAGCAGCCACACTGTGAAGCCACTGTGCCAGGCATGGCCACTTCCACCCAACTGTCACATGAGACAGAAATAAGTTTACGTGTTGTCTAAGCCTCTCTTACAGTAAGGTCCTTGTTAAAGAAGCTGTAACCTGGATCCTAACACAAACACAAGTCTACAGCATGAGCCTGCGATCATAAATACGTGCGGATAACCAAGATCACCAAACACAGGGAGAAAGTCCATAGTGTGGAAAGAAGGCCTAAAATGGGAAAGAAAAAAAGAGCTCATTCCAAAGGAAGCAGCGAAGAACCTGAAATTGTCATTAGCAAGCTTAGTGATGGTTGAGCAATTGTTTCATTTGCCAGCAAGGAACAGGTTGTTGTGAAGATGGGCCAACCAGAGAAAAGGAAATAATTGTTGAATTTAAAGTATGATTCCATGTAGTGAATAAACTGAAGAACACAATAGATACGGATGGAGATCTGGACGTTAAAACCAAGAAAATCTCCAAGAGGGTAGAGCAAAATGTCAATAAGAAAAAAAATTAAGGACCAGGCTGGACAGATAGAGGAGATTCAGGGTCTATCAGATGGGAGATAGAAGTAGGGACCACACATAGTGGTTGGGACAAGTAGAAATAGTCAAAGACTTAACCAAAGAAATATTCTCTGGTGTAGCAGGTAAAGCCACCATCTGTGGCACCGGCATCTCATATGGGTGCTGGTTCGATTCCCAGCTGCTCCACTTGCAATCCGGCTCCCTGCTAATGTGCCTGGGAAAGCAGCATAAGATGACCAAAGTGCTTGGGTCCTTGCACCCGCGTGGGAGACCCGGATGAAGCTCCTGGCTCCTGGCTTTGGATCAGCCCAGCTCTGGCCGTTGTGGCCATTTGAGGAGTGAACCAGCGGATGGAAGACCTCTCTCTCTCTCTGCCTCTGCCTCTCTCTGTAATTCTGCCTTTCAAATAAATAAGTAAATCTTTAAAAAATAAAAGAAATATTCTCTGAGATGAAAAAGCACATGGAGACTTTAAATAGAAAGAGCCACTGGGCACGCAGGACAAGAGCTGCTTAGAAATGGACATTCAGACCCCGCCTGGTGAAGCTGCAGTGTCAAGAATAAGAATCAAACACTCCTAGAAAGAACCAAACTACATCACGACTCAAGTGCTTGCGTACAGTAAAGCCGTGCTTTCCAGAACCGGGAGAAGAGTGACTTGGAGCTGAGAACCCTAGCCAGTCACTTTGAGATAAGATTTTTTTTTCTCTGTGAGAGTTCAGAGAGCTTATCACTTAGTCACCTATGTTTCCTGGAGGGGGGAAAAAGCTCTCCTGGGGTTATTTCTATCAATCAGAAAAGGATGATTCAATGGGATTCAAAAAGGAGTGAGGGAAGTTAAACATTTTTTTTTCTTGTGACAAAGGCTTAGTAATGTGAAGTTTTACTTCGTTCTGTCGGATCCATTCATTCCTATCTGGTTGCACAGCAGAAATCTTCGAATCGTTTATCAGATTCACTTTCAACAGTTAACCTATAGGGACAGGCATTTGGTGCAGGAGTTAGGACACTGCCTAGGATGCCTGCATCCCAGAGCAGAGTGCCTGGGTTTGAGTCCCGGCTCTGCCCCTGAGTCCGGCTTCCCTACCAACGTGCACCCTGGGAGACAGTGGGTGATGGATCTGTGCCACTATGAGGGAGATACAGATTGAGTTCCTAGCTCCTGGCTTTAGCCCAGCTCTGGCTGTTACAGGTATTTGGAGAATGAACCAGCAAATGAGAGATATCTCCCTCTGTGTCTCTCTCTCCCTGCCTTTCAAATACAAATTTGAAAAATAATAAATAGCTCTTAAGAAAAGAATTAGCCTGTAGACCTGACATAACGGTAATACAGGAGAGAATGTGAATGTTACAGAACTTGAGAATGTGGAAGTGGTAATATAGGAGGGTACTTCAAAACATTCCCAGAAGATGGAATTAAAAGCTAAGTTTACTTTGGTGCGAAAGATGCTTGAAGTGCATACGTGGCTTTTTCATAATACATGTTTTCCATGAACTTTTGATGATCCTTTGTGTAACTATGAAAAATGAAGGTGGGCAGAAGCCGGGGATGGAAAGGAGGAAAGCGAGGTGCACGGACCGCGTGGCTCCTACCAGGAGCTGAGTGTGTGTCAAGCTCTCACACCAGGCAGCAGCAGCTCTGGGACAGGGGAGCTCTGTATGTGCCTTTCTGCAACGGGGTCTTTCCCAGCTGTATTATTGCAGACGGGTCCCGTGGAGCTAGGCCTGCAGCGCTGGCGTCTGTCCTCCACTTACCCAGCCATTTCTTTCTTGTCCGTATTCCCGGCCCAATGTGTACCCACAGCTGTTCACTCGGCGTTTGCCTTGCTCTATAAGGAAACTAGAGAGACCGAAAGCATGCGGGAGAACCTTATGGGGTATATGCGGATACCAGGACATCTGTAAGGGACTGCGCTAGCTGAGGATTTTGGTGTTTGGGGAAGGGAGCCGATCCAGGGTGCCCAAGGATGAGTGTTGCTTATCGGAAGAGGCCAGACCACCAAGGCTACAAGCAGATAGCCCTCAGTGGTTGTGCGAGGGGGTGGAAGGAGATCCTAAATGCAAACCATCCCCGAGGCTGGGACACAGGGCAGTAATCCTGTGAGGAGGACTCCCCACCCCCCACCCCCCCGCCGCCATGGAAGGCAGCAGATGCTGGGACCATCAACAGCTCTACAAGAAACACACTCCGTGACACCACACCAGCCTGCCACCGCCCCAACTCATCCGTCCCCATTCCAGACAGCAGACGTAGCATGACTGAGAAATCTCATTCAGTCACTCTACACACGGTTATGGAGAGCTCACAGAAGTACACAGACCCGCGAATCCGCTTGGATTCGTATCCTCAGCCTCACCTCCCGGTACTGTGCTCCACACACCCGGCCAGCCGCCCTCCCACGCACCCAGGGCTCCCCGAAACATCTCCCTGTTCTTCCCACATGAGTCCCCTCTTCTGCTTGGTGCAATCTAGCTAACCCCTCCCCCAGAGCCCCGTGCCCATGTGTACCCAGCCCACCCCAGGGAGCTCGCCCTCCCCAGCCGGTAGCAAGGACCTGTTCCTATCACAGCACCCGCCTCACCTTAGGATCAGTGTGTGTTCGGAGCTTTCTCCTTAAAGGCTTTGTGTTTTCCAGCTGCAAAATCATGTGTGTGTCAGTGTGTGTGTGTATTTTAAATTGAGGTATCACATCTGAGCAATTATGTACACAGATCAGATATGTACAACTCCAAGTTTTTCCAAGTATGCTTGTATATGCGCGTGCATGTGTGCGTTTGTGTGTAAATACTAACGTGTAACCATGTTAAGATGCAGAGCATTTGTGACACCCCAAAAGTCACTTCACACGCCTTCCTGTAAACCCCCAGGATAAAAATAGCCTAAAATGGATTTTGCCTTTTCTTATAAACTCCAGTCGAGTGGAATCATACAGTGTGTCTTAGTCCACGTTGTGCTATTACAGAGTACCTGAGGTCGTTTATAGAGAGCAGAAAGGTTGTTCTGATGGTCCAAGACCCAGGCACCGTGTCTTAGTGCACGCTTATGCGGCAGAGGTGGAAGGGCAAGGAGACAAACTCACTCCGTCCAACGCCGCGTCCCGGTCCTGAGGTCACACTGGCACATTGGCAGCCCCTGCGTGTTGGACGGCACACACAAGTCGCAGCACAGTAAGCGCTCTGTGGTGCCTGCGTGCCTCTGCTTACCACGGGATCATAACGTCTGTAGGACCCATGGTTTTGCCTGCAGCCGTCCTTTGTTCTTTCTCCCGCTGCGTGATAATTCTGGTGTGACTGGACCACGGTGCGTTCATCAGTTTACCTGCTGTTGGCATTTAGACTGTTTCCAGTTCCTTTACTATTTTGAATGAAGATGCCTGTTTGTGTTTGGTGGGGTCGGGTGGGGACAAACATCTGTGTCTCTGTGAGATGTATTCTTGGGAGTGGGGTTTCTGGACCAGAGAGTACGTGTGTGTTTGGTGGTAGATTCTGCCGATCGGTGCGCTGCGTTGTGTCTGTGTGCTTTCCCAGTCACAATGCACGAGAGCTGCTCCGGTGGTCCCGGTTCTTGCCGTTCTGGTGAATGTGTGGCAGGTTCAGTTCCTAGTTCCCCGATAAGTGAGGCTTTATGTATGCTTTAGCATATATTTTAATACCCTATTTTCAAGAATAGATAGGTTATCCAGGCAGAAGATCAACCAAGCAACAGGAGTAAACATTTGGCCCAGTGGTTAGGACGGTGCTTGGGCTGCCTGGGTTTGAATCCTGGTTGCACTCCCGATTCCGACCTCCTGTTATTGCGCACCTGACATGTAGCAATGATGGCTCAAGGACTTGGGTCCCTGCCACTCATATGGGAGACCTGGGTTGAATCTCTAACTCCTGGCTTTGGGCTGGCCCAGTCCCAACCGTCGCAGGCATTTGGAGAGTGAACCAGTGGAGGGTAGATTCTCTCTTTGCCTCTCTCATTTTCTCTCTCCCCTTCTCTGTTTTTGATCTCTGCCTTTCAAATAAAATAAATACATAAATTAAAATTCTATAAATAAAGAAACAGGTGGCTTGAACAACACCACGGACCAAATGGACCTAACAGAAGCTGCACAAAGCCTTCCACCAAACAGCAGCAGAATGGCCCACTTGGTTCAAGTGCACATGCATCTTTCTCCAGGATGGATCACATGTTGGGTCCCAAAATGAGTTTTCAATGAGTGAAGACAATCCTGACCAGAATGAGATGAAATTAGAAATCAGTAATAGAAACGAAACACTGTACAATTCACAAAATGTTGGAAATTAGCATGCTATGCATGATCATTGGATCAAAAACAAATCAAAAAGGGAATTAGAAAACGCCTCAAGGCAAATTAAAATGAAAACACAATATACTAGAACTTACATGAGTCAGCAAAGCTGTACTGAAAGTGAAATTCATAGCAGTAAACATCTGGATTTTAAAAAGATCTCAAATCAACAACCTCACTTTATACTTCAAGAAGAAAAAACCAAGACCGGGAGGAACAGAAGGAAGGAAATCATGAGGATTAGAGAAGAAATAAACAACATAGATGATAGAAAAAAGTGAAAAAAAGGAGCTGTTCTTTGGGGGGCCAGCACTGTGGCATAGCAGGTAAAGCCACTGCCTACAGTGCCGGCATCCAATACGGGTGCCGGTTCGAGTCCAGATGCTCCAGCTCCCTGCTAATGTGCCTGGGAAAGCACAAGTCCTTGGGCCCCTGCACCCACATGGGAGACCTGGAAGAAGCTTCTGGCTCCTGGCTTTGGATCTGCTCAGTTCTGGCCATTGCAGCCATTTGGGGAGTGAACCAACAGATAGAAGACCTCTCTCTCTGCCTCTGCCTCTCTGTAACTCTGCCTTTAAAGTAAATAAATAAATCTTTTTTTAAAAAAAAGAGTTGTTTTTTGAAAAGATAAATTTGATAGACTCTTAGCTAGCCTAAAAAAAGGGAAGATTCAAAGAAACAAAATCAGAAATTTTAAAAGAGACATTTCAACTGATGCTACAGAAAGAAAATGCATCATTATAGACCACTATAAACAATCACAAGGGCACTTTAATAAGGTTGTGGAAAATGGAATTAAAACTAAGCTTATCTTGGCACAAAAAATTTTGACATCCATGCATAGTTTTTTCATAATACACATTTTCATGAACTTTAAGAAAATCTCTCATATGCATGGATTTTGTCTCCTAATTTTATTTTTATGAACATTTTAAAGTTTGCTTATATATGCCAACAAACCAGGCATCCTAGAAAAAAAGACAAATTCCTAGAAAAATACAACCTACCTACCAAAATTAAATCACTAAGAAATAAGAAGTTTGAATAGGTGCTGATATGGTGGCATAACAGCTCCCACATGGACACTGGTTCATGACCCCTCTGCTCCTCTTCCAATCCAGCTACCTCCTAATGGCCTGGAAAAAGCAGCAGAAGGTGATCCAAGTACCTGGGCCCCTTCCATCTGCGTGGGAGACCTAGATGAAACTTCTGGCTCCTGGTTCTAGCCTGGCCCAGCCCCAGCCTCAGCCCCAGCTCCAGCTGTTGCACCACCTGGAAAGTGAACCAGGGGATAGAAGATCTCTCTCTCTCTCTCTCTCTCTGTAACTCTAAATTCCAAATAATTAAATCTCTAAGGGAAAACAAAGTTTGAATAGAACTAGAACTAGTAAGGAGACCAAATCAGTGACCAGAACCCTCCCAATTAAGAAAACCCAGAACCAGGTAGCTGCACTGGTGAATTCTAGAAAACATTTGAACATTAATGATAAGAATTCTGGAACTCTTCCAAGAAGTCAAAGAAGAGGGAATATTTTCAGACATACTGTATGAAGTCAGCATAACTCAGATTCCAAAACCAGGCAAAGATAACACAAGAAAATGATAGGCCAATATACCTGATAAACACAAATACAAAAATACTCAAAAAAAACTAGCAAATCAAATACTACAGTACCTTAAAAGTATCATACACCATGACCAAGTGAGACACTTCCCTGGAATGCAAAGTCAGTTCAATGTAAGAAAATCAATTCATATGATATATACCACCTTAAAAGAAGACAGGCTAAAAGTCTCATGGTCATCTCAAAAATACAGGAAAATTCTCTGACAAAATTCAACACCCTTTCATAATAAAAATGCTCAACAGGGCCGGTGTTATGGCTACCAGGTTAAGCCACCGCCTGTGATGCCAACCTCCCATATAGGTGCCAGTTCGAGATCCAGCTGTTCCACTTCTGATCCAGCTACCTGCTAATGCACCTGGGAAAGCAGTGGAGGATGACCCAAGTGCTTGGGCCCCTGCACCCATGTGGGAGACCCAGAAGAAGCTCTTGGCTCCTGGTTTCAATCTGGTCCAGCTCTGGCTTCAGCCATTTCGGGAGTGAACAGGGGATAGAAGATTCTCTCGCTCTCCCCCACCCACCGTGACAGAAAAAGAAAATAAATAAATAAATAAAATGCTCAACAAGCAATAAACTATGGGTAGAAAGAAACTACTTAAACATAATAAAAGCCACATATGACAAGCTCACAGCTCATGTTGTACCCAGTGAGGAACAACTGAAAGTTTTTTCTCTAAGATCAGGAACAGGACAAGGATGCCTACTCTCACCATTTCTGTTCAACTTAGCACTGGAAATCTGCCAAAGCAATTAGGCAAAAAAATTAAAAGCATTAGAAACAAATAATAAAAGTTGTCTCTCTTTGCAGACATTATCTTATGCATATGAAACTCTCTAAAGACTCCATTAAAAAAATCAGAACAACCAAATTTAGTCAAATTACAGGACACAAGATCAAAAATAAGTTGCATTTCTATACCAACATTGAACTATCTGAAAAATAAATTAGGAAAACAATCCTATTTACAGTAGCACCAAAAAGAGTAAGATGCTTCAAAATAAACTAAGGAGGTAAAGGACTGATGTACTGAAAATCGTGAAACACTGAGAAAAGAATTAAACACAGACAAATGGGAAGATAACCTGCGTGCATGGGTTAGGAGAATTAATACTGTTAAAATGTCCATACTACCCAAAGCAGTCTACCCATTCAATGCAATCCCTGTAAAAATCCCAATGGCATTTTTAAACAGAAATAGAAGAAAAATAACTATTCAATTCAAATGGAATCACAAAATAAAACACGAATAGCCAAGTCAGTCGTGGGAAAGAAAGGCGTCACATTTCCAGACTTCAAAAGGTAATACAAAGCTATGGTAATCAAAACAGTATCAGGGCTGGCACTGTGGCGCAGTAGGTTAACCCTCCGCCTGCGGCAACAGCATCCCTTATGGGCACCAGTTCTAGTCCTGGCTGCTGCTCTTCTGATCCAGCTCTCTGCTATGGCCCTGGGAAAGCAGTAGAAGATGGCCCAACTCCTTGGGCCCCTGCACCTGCATGGGAGACCTGGAAGAAGCTCCTGGCTCCTGGCTTCAGATCAGCTCAGCTCCGGCCGTCACGGCCATTTAGGGAGTGAACCAGCAGATGGAAGACGTCTCTCTCTGTCTGTCCTTCTCACTGTCTGTTACTCAGCCTCTCAAATAAATAAATGAAAAAAATTTTTTTTTTAAAAAATATGGTACTGGCACAAATAGAAAGCCCAGAAATAAATCCACACATTTGTGGTCCACTGATCTTTTTCCGAGAGTGCCGAGAATACACAACAGAGAAAAGATAGACTTCAACAAACGCTGGAAAAGTTGGAGATCCATAAGCAAAAGAAAGAAAGAAAATCCTTATCTTATGCCCTACACAGACATCAACTCAAATTGGATTTAAGACTTAAACATACAACCTGGAACTGTAAAATTTTCAGAAGAAAACGGGGGGAAATCTTCATGAGGTATGCCTATTGACCAGCTAAATAGCCTCTTTCTGGAAATGCCTACTAAACTCTTTTGGATTTAAAAAATTAGGATAAAATACACATAAAAAAATCGGTCATCTTAACCATTTCAAGGTTATGAATATTTATTTCATTCACATTGTTGTGGAACCAATCATGAGAACTCCTTTCATGTTGCAAAGCTGGAGATTTATATGCAGTGAACAGCCACGCCCCTTCTCCTTTCCCCACCTCCCCCGGCAACTGCCATTCCTCTTCTGTCTAGGATTTGGACTACTTGAGGTATCTCATGATTGGTATTTGCCCTTCTGCGACTGTCTTCTCTCACCAGCATAATATCCTTACGAGTCAACCATGGTGTAGCATGTGTCGGAAGTCCTTCCTTCTTAAGGCTAAATAGTATTCCATTGTATTAATATCCATTGAAAACAAACTTCCCTTTTGTTTACTCATTCTCCATCAGCAGACAATGGAGATTCCTTCTCTTTAAAAAAAAAAAGATTTATTTATTTATTTGAAAGTCAGAGTTGCACAGAGAGAGAAGGAGAGGCAGAGAGAGAGAGAGAGAAGTCCTCCATCTGTTGGTTCACTCCCCAGTTGGCCACAATGGCTGGAGCTGAACTGATCCGAAGCTAGGACCCAGGAGCTTCTTCAGGGTCTCCCACACGGGTTCAGGGGCCCAAGGACTTGGGCCATCTTCCACTGCTTTCCCAGGCCATAGCAGAGAGCTGGATAGGAAGTGAAGCAGCCGGGACCCAAACCGGCGCCCATATGGGATGCTGGCACTGCAGGTGGCAGCTTCACACACTACGCCACAGCGCCAGCCCCAAGGGATTGCTTCTCTCTCCTGGCTTGTGTGAATGGTGCTGCTATGAACAAAGGTGTACAGGTATCTCTGAGACCTTGCTTTCAATTCTTTTAACTCTGCACCCGGAATTGGAAGTGCTCAGTCATAATTTTATTTTCAGTTTTTTGAGCATCCAGCATTCTGTTTTTCACAGAAACTTTACTCTTTTTAAAATTTACATTTATTTATTCATTCATTCATTTATATTAGAAAGCAAGAGAGAGAAGTCTTCCATCTGCTGGTTCACTCCCCAAATGCCCACAATGGCCAGAGCTGGGTCAGGCTGAAGCCAGGTGTCCAGAACTCAATCCAGGTCTCCCACATGGGTGTGACAGGGACCCAGGTACATCAGCATCACCTTCTGCCTCCCAGGGTGTGCCTTAGCAGGAAGCTGGATCAGAAGCTTGGTAATCAGGACTCGAATGGGGCACTGCAACACAGGATGTACGTATCCCAAATGAGGGCTTCACCTCAGTGCCCCGTGCCTGCCCCTCAGGCAGCATCTTAGCCACTGCGTTAGAGGCCTGCACCGTGCTGCACCATAAGCCTGCCACCAGCAGAGCACAGGGCTCCAGTTCTGCACATCTTCGCCAACACTTTCTTCCTTTCTTTTCTTGAAGGTAGCCATCCCAAGCTGTGTGAGTTGCTTTCTCCTTATGGTTTTGATTTTCATTTCCCTAATGATCTTGAGCACCTTTTCACGTCCTTGTTGACCATGTGCAGAACTTCTTAGGAGGGATGTTTATTCAAGTCCTTTGCTCATTTTCAGTTGGGCTGTTCTTTTGTTATTGAGTTGTAGTAATTTTTTATATATTCTAGGTATCAATCCCTTTTCAGATATAAGATTTGTAAGTTTTTTCTCTCATTCCATAGGCTGTTTTTTTTAAAGATTTATTTATTTAAGAGGCTTACAAAGAGAGGGAGAGACAGAGAGAGAGAGAGATCTTCAATCTGCTGGTTCACTTTCCACATGGCCACAATAGCTGAGCTGAGCTGATATAAAGCCAGGAGCCAGAAGCTTCTTCCCGGTCTCCCACATTGGTTCAGGGGCCCAAGCACTTGAGCTGTCTTCCACTGCCTTCCGAGGCACATTAGCAGGGAGCTGGATTGGAAATGGAGCAGCCAGAACTCCAACAGGGGCCCACATGAAGTGCCAGTGCTGTAGGCAGAGAGACTTAGCCTACTACGCCACAACACCAACACCTGATAGGTTGTTTTTTCACGTTGATTTTATCCTCTGGTGCACGGTTTTGAATTTTGATGTAGTTCAATTTATCTATGTTTTACTCTCTTGTTGCCTCTGCTTTTGGTGTCACATCTGTGAAGCCATTGCCAAACTCAGGATTGTGAAGCTTTCTCTGTGTATTTTCTTCTAAGCATTTTCTAGCTCTCATGTGTAGGTCCTTGATTCATTTTAAGTTAGCTTTTGCCATTTGATATTGGGTTGTCTCCCTTTTCTTGTTCGTTTTTGTAATTCTTTTTATGTTCTGGATATGAGTCCTCTGTTGAGTATGTATTGCAAATATCCTTTCCCAGTCTGTGGCTTGTCGTTTTTTTTTACTCTATTTTTTCACTCTATTATTAGTGTTTCTTGGTGAACAGAAGTTAAATTGTCATGAAGCACGATTCATCATGAGTCTTTCCCTTTACGATTATGTGTGACTATGCTTTGGTCAGTTGAGTAAGAAATCTTCGTGGCTGGCGCCGCAGCTCACTAGACTAATCCTCCGCCTGCGGCGCCGGCACACCGGGTTCTTGTCCCAACCAGGTTCTAGTCAGGGTGCCGGATTCTGTCCCGGTTGCCCCACTTCCCGGCCAGCTCTCTGCTGTGGCCAGGGAGTGCAGTGGAGGATGGCCCAAGTCCTTGGGCCCTGCACCCCATGGGAGACCAGGAGAAGCACCTGGCTCCTGGCTTTGGATCAGCACAGTGCACTGGCCGCAGCACGCCAGCCACAGCAGCCACTGGGGGATGAACCAACGGAAAAAGGAAGACCTTTCTCTCTGTCTCTCTCTCTCACTGTCCACTCTGCCTGTCAAAAAAAAGAAATCTTCATGACTCTAAGTCCATGAAGATATTTTCTTCTGTTTTCTTCTACATGCTTCATCATTTAATCTTTTCTACTCAGGCCTCTCATCCGTTTCACATCAACTTCGTCTCCGGTGTGAGGCAGAGGGCCAACACTGGTTTTTTGTCCGTGTAGATATCCGATTGCTTCAATAGCACTTACTGAACAGATCACCACCCTCCCACCCCCATCAAGTACAATAGCATTTTAAAATCAATCAATCAATTAATTAATTATTTGAAAGACAGTCCCCATCTGCTGGTTCACTCCCTAAATGCCTACAATAGCCAGGACTATGCCACACTGAAGTCGGGAGCCAGGGACTCAATCTGGGCTTCCCACATACCCAGCATGGACCCAACTACTTGAGTTCCCAGGGCGCACATTACCAGGAAGCTGGGATAAGGAGCTGGAGCCACTTTTTAATAAATCAGGAGAGTGTGTGTGTGTGTGTGTCTCCGCGGCGGGGGGATGCTTCCTTACTCTGTTCTGTTTCTATTGACCTTTCTGTCCATCCTTGTGTGGATACCATGCTGTCTTGAGTGTTGTAGCTTTATGGTAAGGTCTACAGTTTCCTTCAGTTTTCTGTTACTGGCCTAGCATTGAGAAGACCCTGGTAATTCTTGCAGTCTGAATGGATAAAGGAGTGAGTTGCAGAGGAGCAATTGTTGTCACTGCTGTGTCACTGCTGGTACAGTTAAACCCATCTCGCTGTGTGGCCAGGAGTGACGGAGACCCTACACCCCTGGCAGAACACGCTGTCTGTGCCCCCCAGTCTCCCTGGCCATCTGCCCTTCTATCGTGCGGCTGTATTCTAGGGTGTTCTCTGTTTCCCTTCATGGTCGACGGAAGGCTCTGAGCCCCCGAGGGAGCTGGTCAGCAAGTGTGCCTTTCGTACCACAGCCACTTGATTCTAAACAAGATGCCATCAGAAGAGCAGCTAGCAACCTGTGGTAAACTGACGAGAGGCCGTGGCAGCCTGCGTGGGCTACAGGTGTGTCTGGGCGGTGCTGATGGACACCGGCACAAGGCAAGCGGCCAGACGACAGGGCTGCCGGAGCTGCTCCCAGCTCAGCCTTTGTTCTTCCTGAAGCTCTTTCACCCACAGCGCTTCCTGGACCACTGGAGATAAAGAGGTCAGGTTAAGTTCACGGTGCACACGGAGTCCACACAGGTGTCCGGGAGCCTCTTTTAATCCCTACAGGGAAAAGCAGATATAAATAACTGATGAGATAGGTGGACAGGTAGATAACTGGGTATGGAAGGGTAACTTAGGTTAATTACCCACAAGCACGCGACCTTCACCAGGCCCTTGCTGGGAGCCGGCAGCAATTCCTGTCTCAGTGGGAGCAAGGCTTCATTAAACACTGTAGATACCTTCCCAGGTGAAAGACAAAGGGACGCTCTTAACGAGGCCAGGCCGGCTGGAAGGCTGCTGGAGCAGTGTGTGGCGGAGAGTGTGGGGTGGAGAGTGGGGGGCTGGCGCGGCCCCGGCTGCCTGGAGGGTCTGCGCTGCAGAAGGCACCGGATACTCTGAGTCCAGGTTCTGGCTCTTAGTGCCTTTGGGACTTTGTGCCTTAGTGTCCTCATCTGTCAAGTGGAAAACAACAGTGCCACCTGCTGGCTGGGGTTCTCGTGAGGAACACATGTGCTGATTTGTGCAAAACCCCAAGAGCAGCCCCAACCCACAGAAAGGGTTCGTTGTTTTCAGTGTAGACACTCACCCTCAGCCACAGGGGACCAGGGCTGAGTCTGGACCTGGGCAGGCCTAGCCCAGGGCGGTTCTTGACCATGACACACGGGAATGTCCCTGGGACTGCATTCTCCCCAGAGACGTCGGTTTCAGCCTGGTCCCTGGGCTCTAACAGGAAGACAAACACTAGCCAGATCCAGCTCACCTAGGATTGCTGAGGTTTCTCCTTGCTGTAAACGGAATTTGCCAAGCTCTGTCTAGGTCGTGGTGTTGGGACAAAGACGAAAAGTAGGAACACAAAAGCCACAGCCACCCAAGGGGAAAGACTTAAGAGCCTTCGAGAGAATGAATAATGTACCACTCATTGTTGCAGGAAAAGCATTTATCAAGAAACTCAGCCCTAAGGTGAACAGCGTCAGGCAATGAGCTGCCCGTGGGGTGGGCTTTGGTCCAGGTGCGGGAGGTGGTCGTTACCCAGGAATGACTTCCTGGAGGAGCTGGGACACTGGGAAAGAAGGTAGGGTCCACCTGGGCTGCCCTGGCCAAGTTCAGGGCCCTTGGGGGTTTCTGAGGTGTTGGGCTGCACTTGGCATTCAGATCCTGCCTCTGCCCCTTCTCGTGTGGTCTGGAGCAATTACCTACGGTCTTCCTCTGCACACAGAAGACACCTGGGAGAGCCCATTTGTTGATGTTTGGCATATTTGAGGCACACAGTAGGTACTCAGTCAACTACTTTAAAAAATGTTTCCTATCTTACTCAGTGCCCACTGGAAATAGTAAGATGAGTAGGGCCCAGTTCAAGGGGAGACAAGTTCACCAAGAAAACAGGTTAAGCCCCAGGCCTGACCCCATGTGACAGCCTGTGTGGCTTCTCAGGGAAGCAGCGCTGTTACACCTGCTGGATTAGCAGAGGACGTCTTCCTGCCAACGCTGGCCGTCCTTGGGAACCTAGGCCATGCCAGTTTTCCATGACTGACTCCAGGCCGGAGGGTGTAAGGGGCAGGGGTCTCTGAAAGCCTGCTCCGGCCCAGCAGCATGCCTCTGCCTACCCCACGCCATCAGCACGGGGTCATGCCTCCCCCAGCTTTCTGACCACAGACAGCTCTGTAGAATGTGCCTGGCACACCAGAGCCTTCAGTTTGGAGTTGCTGTCATAACTACTAAGCCCAGAGGGCCACATACCCAGAACCCACCCCGAGGCAGTGTGGAGTCTGGAGGGTCTGCTCTGGGTGTTCTGGGCCCCAGATCCGCAGAGCCTGGCATGGCCCGCCCTGTGCTTTGCCTGGGCTGCACCTCCCTCCTGGCCACGCCTCCTTCTACTATTAACATATTTCCTTTGTCTCCTTTCTCCTCCTGATCCCCAGGGAGTTCAGAGCATGCTGGCTGGAGCCAGAGGCGGCTGGGAAGAGTGGAGGGTCCCGGGAAGTCTGGACCCAAACACCATAGGCTGAACCTTATCCCTCTGCAGTGGGAGCTGTTGAGGGTACTTGTTGGGTGAAGGGGGGGAGTTGGCAGGTGAAGAGATTTCCCTTTCCACCGTCATCATGGGGTGCAGTGGGGCTGGGAGGGAGAGCTCTAAGCCGGGGACTCCTTAGAGAGGCAGTTAGAGGAACTCAGTCTGCAGAAAAGAAAGCTGTGTGTCAGACTGACCTGGAGGGCTTCACAAGCTCACAGGTGCGGGGCCCTTTCTCCTGCGAGCCTGTTTCCGTGGTCTGTCTGGGGGTGAGGACCCGATGCCCGGGACATTTAGAGAGGGGGATGGGCCATTCAATCCTGGTGTTAGCGCACCTGGATAGCCCATTCCTTATCCCCACATACATGTCAGACAGAGCCAGGATGGCAGTAGACAGGCAGGAGGGAGCTGGGGCAGGAGGGAAGGGAAAGATGAGTCAGACAGGAACTATATAGAAAATTGATTTTCTATAAAACCATTTCAGACACGAAACCTAAAAGTCCTAAGAGGAAAACTGATGATACATTTGTCTATACAGTCAAGTTCAAGGCCAGTTACAAATAGGAGGAGCTATTTGCAGCCTTGTGTATAAAGAATCCCCAGTACCAATGGAACTGCTATAAACCAGTAAGAAAAATATAACCCATTAGAAACATAAGCAAAGGATATGAAAAGTAATCCCCTGGGTGAAATAACTGGCTCATAAATTTATGCAAAAATGCTAAGCCTGGCTAAGATATCAAGGAATAAGTATTTTTTAAAATAAGATGTCATAGGGGCTGTCTCTGGCGCTGTGCTGTAGCTCCAGCATCCCAGGTGCCTGTTGGAGTCCTGGCTGCTCCTCTTCGAATCCATCTCTTTGCTGTGCCCTGGGAAAGTAATGGAAGATGACTCAAGTCCTTGGGCCCCTGCACCCATGTGGAAGACCCAGATAAAGCTCCTGGATCCTGGCTATTATGGCCATCTGGGAAGTGAACCAGCAGATGGAAGCTCACTCTCTGTCTCATCCTCTCTCTGGAATGCTGCTTCTCAAATATGTAAATAAATCTTAAAAAAAGTTACCATTATGGTAGGGAGAATGATGGTCCCCAGCACGTGTGAATATGCCTTCTGTCGTGGCAAATATGATTTTGTGACTGTGGCTGAGGCTCTCAGGACGGGGAGATGGTCCTGGTTTATCTGGGTGGACCCAAGAAATCCCCAGAGTCCTCGCAAGTAAGAGGGGAGTCAATGTTGGAAGAGCTTGGGGTGAGAAGGTGTATCCTGGAGGATGCAAGGGGCTGGGAGCCAAGGGACACTTGCCAACTCTGAAGGGTGGCAGAGGTTCCGGCAGGTCCTTCCCTGTTCCCTAGGGACCACCATACACATCAGTGTGTTTATTCAACTGCTCTGAAAGGAACCAAGTCACTGTGGCTTCAGCCAGACAGAGCTGTGTTTCTCTCTCGGAGACAGGTGTCTCTGCTTCACAGCATGGCGCTGTCCTCTGGCCCTGCTGTCCCTTGGGTACTGTTCTTGTCCCTGAAGTTAGGGCTGTGTCACCACCACCGCTTCCCTGCCCCTTCCTAAGAAAATGGGCAAGTGAAAGCGCCCACTTTTCCTTCCAGCTATGATGTAGGTGCTGCAGCTGCAGCTGCAAGGAAGCCCGGGAGATACCGGATCTCGCTGGGTGGCCATGGAGCCAGTTAAAGCTCAGGGGCCTTCGAATACTAAAGGAAATGGCTGGTAGGAGAAACACATGGTCTCTGCCGCCTCTCTCATTCCCAGCAAGAGCCCCATCCTTGGTCTTGGTGTTGGGCACCCTCTTTGTCCAGACCTCCTGCTGTGGCTCTCTGCCGGATCCCCCCATTAGTCTCTCAACCCGTGTCCTCACGGCTGGCCCATCTTGTCACCACCCAGCCCACAGCCACTTTTACACTTCTTTGCAGGGGAAGAATCATGCTGTGTCTTGCACACATACATGCAAATGCACACACGTGCATGAGCCTTGCACACAAAGAATCCCAAGGGAGGACAGTGGTTCTGTTGTGGGATTATTAAATAAGAGTGCCTGCCTCGTGTCCAGCCTGTGGTCTTGTACTGAGTCCCCACCTATGCAAGTTAAGTGGAAGGTTTGCTTTATTGGTATCTTGAGATTCATGTTTTACTACTGTCAGTAAAATTTGTGGCTCGATTTTGGTATATTGAAGAATGTGTTTGGGGTGTGTGTGTGTCTGTGCGTGTGTGTCTGTGTGTGTTTGGGGTGTGTGTGTGTCTGTGTGTGTCTGTGTCTCTGTGTCTGTGTGTGTCTGTGTCTGTGCATCTGTGTGTGTCTGTGTGTGTGCTGGGGTGTGTATGTGTGTGTGTGTGTGTGTGTGTCTGTGTGTTTAAGTAAATTACAAACTAAGATCTTTCTTAAACTCACAGGTCTGGGGTCAGGTTTGCCTCACAGCTCCTCGGGCAGCAGGCCCCGCCCCTTTCTCACCTCCACCTTATCTACCTTGGCTTGGGGCCCAGGCTCCTCAGTCAGAGCCTAAGGCACATTCAGGCTGGCCTCCCGCAAGCTCTGGTAGAGCTGTCCACCCAATTAGCCCACCTCCCATCTCCCCCTCTGGTGGAGCCCCCGCATGTCCATCTGAGCTGTGGCCATGGGGTCCCAATGCCTGGGACGCAGGCAGTACCCCTCAGTTCAGGTGCCAGCCTCAGGCTGCCTCGGCTTGGCCCTGCTGGCTCCTCCATCCCCCCCTACTCCCCTGAGGCTTCTGTGGCTCCAGCCCCACAAGCTCTGCTTCTTCCCTGTTGGGTGTTTCTAATTGCTGTATCTATGGAAGCTTCTAGAAGTAGGAGCTAAGTTGCTGTGTTAGCCAATTGAAGCTCAGGTTACCTTGGTGATTCTGTATCTAAGCCAGAGCTCCCTGGGGGCCGTGGCCTCAGTGGCCAGCAGTGTGGACCCCGTGGCCATTCTTCCACCTCCAGCAGATGATGTTTTTCCTCTTTCCCTAGCTCGGGCTCCTGTTGGCCCAGCTCCTGGGCGCTGTCAGGGAAGCTCTGAGCCCGTTTCTCTGGTGACTATTACAGGTGCCCGCTCCAGTTCCTGGAGAAGCAACCTTTCTCCTCTGGCACTCCGAGCTCATGCTAAAGCCTCGTGCATACCCTCAAAACCCCTGAGTCATTTCCTTGGTGTCTCTTGGTCACAGTGACGAGAACAACCCTTCTGAAGGAGTGCGGGGCTTCAGCGAGACACTGATTATGCCATGTCTCAACAGGCGCACTTCCAGGACTGCCTTCCTTTGCGCTCTGCCAGGTTCTCCTGCACCTGCAGTCCCAGCTACCTCTCTCGCTGCCCCTCAGCCCTGTCGGGACACAGAAGAGCCAGGTGTCAGAGAGCACTGGTCCCGGAAGCCTGGGCCGGTGGTCCCCACTGTGGCTCACTTGCCTCTCTGTGTGAAATGAAGACCCCCTGGCTGCACACTGGGTGGCCTGGTTGTTCTTCCCTTGGTGGGTCAGGCAGGAGACCCTTCCCCGGAGGGGCACCAGGCCCCACTCACAGGTGTCGTCCACACATAGACTTCAGGCAGGTGGTCCTGGCCCAGTGAGTCACCTGATGACGTAACAGTCACCTGACCATCTCTCTCTCAGCCCCTGCCCCTTCCACCTGGCCCTGGGAGTTACACCAAATCCCAGCCACTGGGCACTTCCCCCTCCCGCCCCTGCAGAGCCCTGTGGCTTAGGGCAGGGACCACCACCACAGGCCCAGATCATGCAGGGGCCGCCTTGGCCCTCTGACCCCTACTCAGACTCATCACCGCCCACCCATGCCACAGGAGCCACCCGTCCGTCCATCATACGAAGCAAAGCTTGCCACTAGCTAGTGTTCTGGATGCTCTGAGCTCCGGGTAGGAAGGGGTCAGTAGAAATACTAAGTATAGTCTCCCTTTATTAGCTATCCATGGTGCCCTATGGGCCTCCCCCGACACAGGTGCAGCCAGCCTGGGAGGCCCCGCTCAGCTCAGAGAACAGTGCTCTGTCTGCATATGACTTCTGTCTTGTCTGACCAGCACACCTCAGTGCCTCTGCCCACCCAAGCTTGGGCAGGCCAGGCCTGGGCTGGCGCTATCGGGACTGGCTCCCCGACCCCAGCCAGTCCCCCCGCCATCTGCAGCAGCCACAGTGAGTCCCGGTCATATATGGAGAGGCCAACTCCCCTGTTCAGATCCCAGATGGCTCCTGAGGCTCCTGCTGTGGTGCCCTGGGTCATGCCGGTACCCGCTGTGCCACAGGGGCCTCAGAGGACGTTGCTCATCGAGGTGGGAGGCGAGGCTGGCTGGGGCCCTGGAGGCGTAGGGTGGCCTAGTTCTGTTGCTCTCCTGCGTGGTTTTCTGGGGAAGTCACATCCTGCATGTAGCCCTCAGCCGCCTCATCTGTCAAGCGAGGGGGTCAGACGCGATGGTCTCTTGAGAATCCATCAGGGGACTGTGGTGGGATTGCAATCCTTAGGGACAGCAGAGATCTGAGGTTTATAGCAGAGGCCCAGACGTGCTTGGCCCATGTGTCGGGTCTCCGTTGAGCTGGCCGTAAGGGCTTGCCTGGGACAGTCCTGCTTTGTTCCTGTTGCTCCTCTGTGATGAGTAGCGGGGCCCCTCTCACTCTCTCAAGTGTCCAGTCTGGAAATCTGCAGCCACTCTGTTGACTGTGATGTGCCAACCCTGTCTGCTCAGAGCCGCCTGCAGCCTGGGTGTGCGGTGGAGCGGGCACTGTTTCCCATGGTAGAGATGAGGCGACTGAGGCTGAGCGCACTCACACCCAATCTGAGTGGATGGCAGAGCCCAAGCCCCTGTCCCTCGCTGCCCTGCAGGTGCCAGAGCCCACATGCCTCCTGCCCCCAGTGCCCCCTGGGGCCTCAGAACCCAGAAACACCTCGGCACCGGAGCCACCTGCCCCCCAGGCAGAAGCGGGCGAGGGAAGGGTGGGTGGTGCTCGGGTACACAGAGTTAGGGTCTGCGGTTCCAGTTGAGCTTAACCTTCCAGGGGTCTCAGGCAGGTCTGACCACAAGTGCCAGCTGCTGCCCAGGCCATGGACAAGTGACGGTAACCGTCTCTTCTCTTTTGTGTGTGTGTGTGCTTTTGTCAAGCAGAAGAGTGTCACTTCTCATCCAAGACTGTTGATCCCCAGCACGGGACCACGGGAGAGAAGAGGCCGGAAGGGAGCCGCCCCAGCATCCAGTGTGGCATCTCTCGTGCCAGGACCAGGGATGACTGGGCCATGGACACAGACATCGCCCACCTTCAACTGTTCGCATAGCACACGGGGGACTCTTAGGGACCACTTGCCACTGCCAACTGCAACCACACGATGGCAATACTGACATCCCACATGGCGTGTTCCCGGCAGACATGCAGGCAGGAAGTGCCGGTGCGTTTCCTGTCTGTGAAGTAGAGGGCCATGCCTCACCAGTATGACCTGCCCTGAGGTCACTTGCAGTCAGTGACACTTGCAAAAAAAAAAAAAATTCCAAAGCCGTCTGGGGTTTGACTTCCACAGCTCTCGGCCAAAGCTGGACACCTCCCTCTGGGACACCCGGATTGCTCGTAAATGCAGCCTGCCCGGACCCTCCCTGAATAGCCTCTGAAATCTCTCCGAAGGTCATGGATCCTGAACAAAGTGCTAAGGGCACCAAGAAGGCGGAGGGAAGTCCCCGGAAGCGGCTGACCAAAGGAGAGGCCGTGCAGCCCAGCGTCACTTCCGGCGTCCCGTACCCAGGCAGCGGCACCGCTGCCTCCCAGGAGAGCACGCCCCAGGAGCTCCTAGCCCCGCAGCCCTTCCCGGGCCCCTCCTCGGCCCTCCGGGAAGGCTCTCAGGAGAAAACGGGCCAGCAGCAGAAGCCCCCCAAGAGGCCGTCGGCTGAGGCCACAGTCCACATCTCACAGCTTCCGCAGCACCCTCTGACACCAGCATTCATGTCGCCCGGCAAACCCAAGCACCTCCTGGAAGGGTCCACCTGGCAGCTGGTCGACCCCATGAGACCCGGACCTTCAGGCTCCTTTGTGGCCCCTGGGCTCCACCCTCAGGGCCAGCTCCTGCCTCCTCACGCTTCCATCATCCCCGCCGAGGACCTGCCTGGCATCCCCAAGGTCTTTGTGCCCCGGCCCTCCCAGGTCACCTTGAAGCCCACGGAAGAGGCACCCAAGAAGGAGAGGAAACCCCAGAAGCCGGGCAAGTACATCTGCCAGTACTGCAGCCGGCCCTGCGCCAAGCCCAGCGTGCTCCAGAAGCACATCCGCTCGCACACGGGCGAGAGGCCCTACCCCTGCGGCCCCTGCGGCTTCTCCTTCAAGACCAAGAGCAACCTCTACAAGCACAGGAAGTCCCACGCCCACCGCATCAAAGCGGGCCTGGCCTCGGGCATGGGCGGCGAGGTGTACCCGCCGGGGCTGGAGATGGAGAGGCTCCCCGGGGAGGAGTTCGAGGAGCCCACCGAGGGAGAAAGCACAGACTCTGAAGAGGAGACGGGCACCGCGGCCAGTCACACAGCCGAGCTCTCCCCCAGGCCCAAGCACCCGCTGCTCTCCAGCGCTGTGTACGGCTCCGGGAGCCATGGCTCCGGCCACGAACGCGGTTCCTTGTCCCAGTCCAGCTCGGCGCCGTCGCTCGAGGACCCCTCTGCGTTTGCAGAACCTTCCTCCGAGCACCCCCAGAGCCACAAACCTGAAGACACCCACACGATTAAGCAGAAGCTGGCCCTCCGCCTAAGCGAGAGGAAGAAGGTGATCGACGAGCAGGCCTTCCTGAGCCCGGGCAGCAAAGGCAGCACCGAGTCGGGCTACTTCTCCCGTTCCGAGAGCGCCGAGCAGCAGGCCAGCCCCCCCAACACCAACGCCAAGTCCTACGCCGAGATCATCTTTGGTAAGTGCGGGCGCATCGGGCAGAGGACCGCCATGCTGACGGCCACCTCCACCCAGCCCCTCCTGCCCCTGTCCACCGAAGACAAGCCCAGCCTGGTACCGCTGTCTGTGCCCCGGACGCAAGTGATCGAGCACATCACGAAGCTCATCACCATCAACGAGGCCGTGGTGGACACGAGCGAGATCGACAGCGTGAAGCCCAGGAGGAGCTCGCTCTCGAGGCGCAGCAGCATGGAGTCTCCCAAGTCCAGCCTCTACCGGGAGCCCCTGCTGCCCCACGGCGAGAAGCAATCGCTGCTGAGCCTCCAGCACCCGCCCAGCACCACCCCTCCTGTGCCTCTCCTGAGAAGCCACTCAATGCCTTCGGCCGCCTGCTCTATCAGCACCCCCCACCCCACCTTCCGAGGTAGCTACTCCTTCGATGACCACGTCACCGACTCCGACACCCTGAGCCGCAGCAGTCAAGTGTTTACCTCCCACCCCCGGATGCTGAAGCGCCAGCCGGCCATCGAACTACCTTTGGGAGGCGAGTACAGTTCCGAGGAGGCCGGCCCAAGCAGCAAAGAGGCAGCCTCCAAACCCTCGGAGGAACCGGAGCCCAAGGAGAGCGAACTCAGCAAAAAGACCAAGAAAGGGCTGAAGACGAAAGGGGCTGTCTATGAATGTAACATATGTGGTGCTCGCTACAAGAAGAGGGACAACTACGAAGCCCACAAGAAATACTACTGCTCAGAGCTGCAGATCACCAAGCCCAGCTCTGTGGGTGCTCACCCACCCCCCGAGGCCGACAAGGGCCAGGCAGAGCACGAGCCGTGGTCCCAGATGATGCATTATAAACTGGGGACCACCCTGGAGCTCACGCCCCTGAGGAAGAGGAGGAAAGAGAAGAGCCTTGGGGACGAGGAAGAGCCACCTGCCTTCGAGTCGACAAAAGGTCAGTTGGGCAGTGCCGGGCCGTCGTCCGAGGCCGCTCGGAACCTTCCCCTGGAGTCCACCAAGTCACCAGCAGAACCAAGTAAATCAGGCCCGCCCTTGGAGGGACCCCTGGGCTTCCAGCCAAGGACTCCCAAGCCAGGGCCCGGTGCGGAATCAGGGAAGGAGAGGAGGACAACGTCCAAAGAGATTTCCGTCATCCAGCACACCAGCTCCTTCGAGAAGTCCGACTCCCTGGAGCAGCCCGGGGGCCCGGAGGGGGAAGAGAAGCCTCCAGCCCCATTCTCCTCGCACCCCGCCGCCTCGGCCCACACACGCCCGCCACACTCGCTGCAGCCCAGGTTGGTCCGGCAGCCCAACATTCAAGTACCCGAGATCCTGGTGACCGAGGAGCCTGACCGGCCCGACACGGAGCCCGAGCCGCCCCTGAAGGAGCCCGAGAAGACAGAGGAGTTCCAGTGGCCCCAGCGCAGCCAGACGCTCGCCCAGCTCCCCGCCGAGAAGCTGCCGCCCAAGAAGAAGAGGCTGCGCCTGGCAGAGATGGCCCAGTCGTCGGGCGAGTCCAGCTTCGAGTCGCCCGTGCCTCTGTCTCGCAGCCCCAGCCAGGAGAGCGGGTCCAGCCGCTCGGCCTCCTTCGAGAGGGATGAGCACGGGAAAGCAGAGGCCCCTGGCCCCTCCTCCGACACACGCCCCAAGCCCTTGGGCACCCACATGCTGACTGTCCCCAGCCACCACCCACACGCCCGAGAGATGCGCAGGTCAGCCTCGGAGCAGAGCCCCAACGTGTCCCACTCTGCGCACATGACCGAGACACGCAGCAAATCCTTCGACTACGGCAGCTTGTCCTCCGCAGGCCCTCCCACGCCAGGCCCCGCCGGGCCCCCAGCCCCAGCAGCTCCTCCGGAGAGAAGGAAATGCTTCCTGGTGAGACAGGCCTCTCTGAGCAGGCCTCCAGAAGCCGAGGCCGAGGCCGCCCCCAAGGGGAGACAGGAGAGTGAGGAAGCACAGCCCTCGCCCGGCAAACCTCCCACCAAAAGCTCACTACCCCAGATCTCCTCGGCGGGCCCCTCGCACAGCGGGCACTCTGGAGGCAAGGGCCAGGTGCAGGACCGGCCCCCGAGGGGCTCTCCTCCACCCTACACAGAGGCACTGCAGGTGCTGCACCACCCCGTGGCGCAGCTCCCCCTGCCGGAGAAACCGTACCTGCCCCCGCCCGTCTCCCTCTTCTCCTTCCAGCACCTCCTGCAGCATGAGCCCGGACAGTCTCCAGAGTTCTTCTCCACCCAGGCCATGTCCAGCCTCCTCTCCTCGCCGTACTCCGTGCCCCCACTTCCTCCCTCTCTGTTTCAAGCCCCACCGCTTCCTCTCCAACCTACAGTTCTGCACCCAGGCCAGCTCCACCTCCCGCAGCTCATGCCTCATCCTGCCAGCATCCCCTTCCGGCAGCCCCCTTCGTATCTCCCCATGCCATACCCCTCCTCATCAGCACTCTCCCCGGGGTTCTTCCTGCCGCTGCAATCCCAGTTTGCGCTTCAGCTCCCTGGCGATGTGGAGAGCCACCTGCCCCTGATCAAAACCAGCCTGGCCCCGCTGGCCACAGGAACCGCCGGCCCCTCCTCCAGCACAGCGTACAGCAGCGACGTCCAGCTGCCCCCCGGGGCTCCCCCAGCCAGCTCCTCGGCACCCACATCGGCCCCTCCGCTGGCCCTGCCCGCCTGTCCGGATGCCATGGTGTCCCTGGTTGTCCCCGTCCGCATTCAGACCAACATGCCATCCTATGGGAGTGCAATGTACACCACCCTCTCCCAGATCTTGGTCACCCAGTCCCCAGGCAGCACAGCCACAGCATCTCTTGCCAAGTTTGAGGAGCCCCTGTCTACAGGGACAGCTGCACGTGGGGCGGAGGTGTATGAGGTGGAGCCGGGACCATCTGGGTTAAGTGACGAGCATAGCAGAGGGTTCCCGACTCCATACCTGAGAGTGCCTGTCACATTGCCCGAAAGGAAAGGCCCCTCCCTGTCATCAGAGAGTGTCTTGAGCCTGGAGGGGAGCTCATCCACCGCAGGGGGAAGCAAACGTGTCCTTTCCCCAGCTGGCAGCCTTGAACTCACCATGGAAACCCAGCAGCAAAAAAGGGTGAAGGAGGAGGAGGCTTCCAAGGCAGACGAAAAACTGGAGTTGGTGAGGCCATGCAGCGTGGCGCTTCCCAGCCCCGAGGATGGAAAGAGGCCAGAGAGACCCCACGTAGGCAGTCAGGGCCAGAGCAGGAGGGAGCTAGAAGCAGCGTCCAGCCTGTCCTCAGACCCGTCTCACCCAAAGGAAGTTCCTCCTCTGCCCCATCCCACGTTGCCTCCCGGGACAGACCCAGGCTCTGAAGCTCTGAGAGAATGTGCCCAGCCAACTGGCAGACCTCACCGAAGAGGGCTGCCCCCACTGAGCGTGAAGAAAGAAGACCCCAAGGAACAACCTGACCTCCCTCCCTTAGCACTTCCCAGCTCTCTGCCTCTGTCAGAAACGCCCCCCAGACCAGCCAAGCCGCAAGAAGGTATGGACTCAAAGAAGGTACTGCAGTTCCCCAGCCTCCACACGACCACTAATGTCAGTTGGTGCTATTTAAACTACATTAAGCCAAATCACATCCAGCATGCAGATAGGAGGTCCTCTGTTTACGCTGGTTGGTGCATAAGTTTGTACAACCCCAACCTTCCGGGGGTTTCCACTAAAGCTGCTTTGTCCCTCCTGAGGTCTAAGCAGAAGGTGAGCAAAGAGACATACACCATGGCCACAGCTCCGCATCCTGAGGCAGGAAGGCTTGTGCCATCCAGCTCCCGCAAGCCCCGCATGACAGAGGTAAGTTCAGTCTTGTTTTTCTTCTCACTGCTGAGCTTAAAAAGCCCTTGGTGAGCTTTTAAAGCCACATTGTCCTCTGGTTCCATTTGCAGAACTAAAACCAACTGAGTGGGAAGATTTTCTCTGTAGCATTTGTTACTGCTCATCTTAAAGGAAATATGTTTATTGGCTTTGTCAGTGTGTCCCTCAAATCATTGGAATAGATGCTTTTTGATAAGTTAGTTATAAAGCAATAATGTTTTTCCATGAGCCTCTACTGTAAAATCAAAGATATCAACAAGGCAAACGCAATTCTCCAAAAGACTGAGTTGGAAAACTTTGCCAATGGGAGTGCCTTTAGACATTTTAAAACTTTATACTATTCCTGATTCAAATGATTTTCCCTTATCTTATCAAACTTCTCCTGCCTTCTTACTCTCTATATCTGCTGTTCCCATTCTCTAGGCCCACTCGAAATACTCCCATTTTCAGAGTTCTAAATTTGCTATTAACAACTCCTGAAATGTTCCTCCTTTCTTATCTGTGAGTAGGATAGCAAACAGAGCTGATCTGTAGTATCCCTCTGCACCAGCCAGGGGACAATACCTCTTACAGTTGGACCCATCTATGCTGACCACTAGGCCCTCACTAAGAACTCACATTTACTCTCTTATTGCCTCTCACTTTGGTCCACAGTAGGAGCCAAAATATGAACTAGTCCCCTGCAAGTTTGAGCTTCAGTAATTCCAAATTTGCTTCAGACCCTAACAAGAGCAGCCTGAGGATTCAGGCCATGCTGTGTCACGCTGACTGGCATATGTGGAATAACAGCTGGTCCTGCTTGTTGAGCAGCTTCACCGTGCTGGGTCCTGCCATCCGGTCAGTGCTCACCCAGAGCTGTGAGGTGGCATGACCACCTCCACTCTGCAGGTGAGGGAGCCGAGGGTGAGAGGCTGACAGGTCAAGGGTGAGAGGTCACGGTCACATGGCAAAAGTTTGGAAAGCCAAGAATTTGAACCCACACCTGTCTGACTCCAAGGAGTCTATCTTTATTCTCTTGAATTATTTGGGGAAAGAAAACCTTCAAAGATGCTTTCAGAATTAAAGATGTTAATAGTGTGTCTTCAGACCAGATGATTTGACCCTATCATGCATAAATCCCCAAAATTAAACGTGTGTTGTAGATGAGTGAGCAAGGCTGGGTTCCATAACTTTTGCTACATTCATAGCTTCATTGTTGTGTCACTGGGTGCATTTTGTGTTGTGTTGACCTTAGCTAGGTTGCACAGCCATTGCAGGATGGCTGTCCACATTTACTCCCTATGATTCCCACTTTTGCCACAAATGTCACACTGATCTACTCTCCAGCGTCTTACCAGCTGTGGCTACTCCCAACATGCTGTTGTAATTATGTTTTTACTTACAACTCTGGGTGCACCTGTTTTGTGCCAACTGTTATGTAGAACTAATATGCTCACAACCACTTTTAAAGTCAGGGTGTAAATCACCTTTTTAGAGAGGATGCAAGGGCACAGAGGGGTTAAGTAGCTTGCTCTAGGCCACACAGCAGTTAGTGGCAGAGGCTGGATATAAGCCTAGATCTCCAAAGCCCCTCGGATGATCCAGGCTTCCTCCATTTTCTAATGACTGAAAATTGCACAGGACGTTGAAGAAAAGGGAAGTGGTGATTTGGATCCATTGAATCTGACCATCATTCATCTATGATGCTGCTTTCCTAGATCGAGCTAAAAGCTGAAAAAGTTTTCTAGGAATATTCTCTTTGGTCCACTGGCACGTTTCTTGCCAGACGTGGTGCATTCGTGTAACTGCGTGGCCTGTGGCGTGAGGCTTTTCTCCAGTTCCGCCTCTCTGCCCGGCCTCTGCTCCCGTGTGTCCAGCAGTGGGAGCTTGCCATCTCCCATGCAGTCTGCCTTTGGACACTGCTTTAAGGAAGTTCCTGAGCACCCTGTGCTGCCATTTGTCATCTTGTCGCTTCCCTTCTGTGTTAGTCACTCTGAAAAGGTCCTCACGTGGCGAAGCTCCCTGACAGCCGCCCTGCGTGTCTGGGCCACCATGCCATGTTCGAGTTTGACCGTACCTTTTTTTCCCTTGTGGAAGTCCTGGAGAAAGCCACGCTTCTGTAGGGATCCACTCTGCCTCTGGCCTCTTTTGTGAGAACCCACATTCCTTGCCCCTGGCTTCTCCTTCCTCGACTCTTCTTGGGGGTCACTTTGACAACCACACAGCACTGTCACCACAAAGAGATGAGGAGCAAGGACTCAGGTGCCACGTTGCCCAAGTTGGAATGCACTACCTCCCCTACTCTCTCTGGCTTCGGGCCAGTTACCCAGCCTCTCTGTGCCCTGGGTTCTTCGTCTGTAGAACTGGGATAACAATAACATGTATTAACTCTATGGGGTTAATGAAATGAGTTAAAATATGCAAAGTACACTTGCTACTGTGCTTGGCACGTTGACACTCAGGAAATGTGTTTAGCTCTGCCTGTTCATACTGGTATCATTAAAAGCCAAAATGCACCCTTGGGCTCGCGCTCAATTCTGATACTGTGTTTCCTGGTAGGGTGGTGCATTGCTACCCACACCACACCCCTCAGACCTCGCAGCTGATTGTCAATAGCTGTCCGTCAGCCTGTAGGGTGCCCTTGGTCACTCCATGGGCGGTCTGGGTCAGAGCCCTGGATCCCAGCAGAAAGGGCGTGCCCAGGACCCCCGGCTCAGGCAGCAGTCTAGATTCTTGCTTGGTTTCCACTCCCTGCCTCCAATTCTGAAGAGCTTAATCAGGGACCACTGAGTAGAAAGGGGTCCTGGAATGGCTATTCAAGGTCACCTAATGCCCTTGAGGGTCTGAGGCCAGAGAGGTGAAGTAGCACAACAACTCCCCATCTCCCACCGCTGCCACCCTTGCAGTGGCCGTCTGGAGCTGCATCCAGATCCCCATTCCCAGCCAGGTGCCCTCCTGCTCAGCCCCACCCTCTCTCTGTAGGCACCGATGTGGCAGCTGGTGTGTGGGGGGTGGCGGTTCTTAGATTGCCCCAGCACCAGAGAATGTGGTTGCTGCTCCCAGTGACTGGAAACCATGTGGTCTCTCAAAACCTTAATGACAGTGATGCGAAGTAGCATGAGACTCTCACTCCAGGCGCTGCTGGCCCTGGCCCCTGGCATGGCATCACTGCTCCCTCCACGAGGCTGCACCCCCACATGCTGCCACTGGAGAGATCAGAGGACCTGTCTTTAGGATGGAAGAGGTCCAGAAAGCTCAAGGTCACAGCCATCCCTCCCCGACTGAGCCAGCTCTCATTGAGACCCCATCGCTCTGTAAAGAGAACAGGTTTTTGCCCCAGCATGCACAGCCTCTCTGTGCCTGGATCCCTGGGGTCATGTAGGTCAGGACCGTTGGCCTGGCTCCAGGTCTTTGGCACTAGCTCGGGAGGGGCCTGGAAGCAGAAGAGCTGTGCTCTTGTTTCCAGTTCTGCCCTTAACTTTCCGGGTAACCTTGACTCTCTGAACCAATTCATCTCCAAAGGCAGAATCTTTATGTATTCATCCAATATTCTTCAAGGATCTTTCTGAGACAGGCCCTGTTTGGGGGTGTGGGGTGACCAAGGAGACCAAGGTGAGGACACACCCACAGGGGCTCCCAGGCTGGTGTAAAAGACCTTGAGCAAACATGGCTCAGGTAGCAAGGCTAACTCCAAAGCGCTGGTCAGCCTCCTGGCTCTGACACCAGCCCCCAACTCGGCCTTTCGTGAGAGACCTCACCCGCTGGGGGTCAGTTAACTCCCTTCGTCCTGTAACATGGGGGCCCACAGTGCATCTGCCCCAAGGGGGGTGAGCATGCAGCAAGGCAGCCCATGCGTGGGGGCGGCGTCACGCACCACACTGTCAGGACGGCATGTTACCGTCGTGACATTCCTGACCGAAAATGGCAACTTTAACATGCAATGATCTTGTCGTTCCCACGGCGGGCCAGGTTCACCTCCCGTCACTGGTGTCCCCGGAAGGCCAGAAAGATATAGCTAGAGTGGAGAAGGAAGACGAGACGCGAGGGAAGCTGGAGAAGGACGCTCCTGCCTCCAAGGGAGGGGAGCCGGCGAGGATCAAAATCTTCGAAGGAGGGTAAGAGACACATCTGGTTTTCACCGTAAGAGCTCGCGGGCGCCCGCACCCTGGGCAGCACCGTGCCTGCAGCTGCCGCCGTGCGGCTCCAGTGGTGCCGGGAGCAGACACCACCCTCGTGGCACTGGCAGAACACCTCTGTTCAGGACCTCCGAGGGGCGCCGTGCTGGGGATGGGAGATGCCAGGTGTCTGTGGAGGATCTGTGGGGGTCTGGGTCTTCCTCCAGCCCTGGACTTCCCTGGATCCTGGCCAGGTCCCTTACGCCTGGAGTAATAGCAAGTCTCCAAGGTCCTGTCCGCACTGCCATTCTCTTGGTCGCCTCTGAACTGCCTGAGCAGCTGCCTTGTCACACCTGGCTTCTCATGCAGACTCGGGCTCTGCCGATGAGGCCATTTGCAGGGCTGCGTGGGCTGGCGTTCCCACTGCTCCCCGACTGGCTGGCCGGGGCGCGGGCCTCATTGGTTGGTGAGTATTTTTTGTATCATTCCTGGTTATCTGCCTTTGATGCCTGTCTTTGGCAGCCCAATGTGCCTAGTAGCTCGGGAACCCTTGGGGGCCCTCTGGGCTCTGGCAGGGTGCCCTCTTTCAGACGTGCTTGGGGGCAGGTCTGTGCCAGCCGTGTTCTGTGTGGCCACGTGTTTGCTCCTGGGACTGGGGTGTCTGTCTCAGGGTCGCTGTGTCTGTGTGCCCGGTGTGATCAGGGTGGCTCCAGTCCCACAGTCCTGAGGGAGAACGGCGTGGAGGAAAACGCACCCTGGGTCCCCATGAGAGTGGCCACTGGAAGCTGTCAGGGTGGGTGGCGCCAGAGGCCTCCGTAAGGTTGGGGGTGAGCAGAGATTGTCAGGCATCCCACCTGTGCCACTGACCAGCGAGGGGTGGGAGAGTGGGGAGGAGGGTCGTTGTGATGATGGGGAGGGGGCCAGGGGTGGCAAATGCCCCAGGCATGCACTGCCCAAAATACCCACAGCGGCCTGTTTGCCAGGCGACACTGGGCTCTGGTTTTGAGAATGCTCGCCTCTCTCCCTTGGGGACGACCCTGTCTGCTCTTGCTGTTTGCCTACAGCGCCCTCGTGTGTCTCTGTGCTTTCATTCCGTTGGTCTTTTGGATCCAGACCCAGGATTGCTCCTTCCCCCGCTTCCCTCCTGTCTCAGGGACGGCCTCGGTCTTGGAGCTTGCAGGGTGTTGGCTGGTGGACGGTGGGTGGGAAGCTGGCCCCCTCGGCCTCGTGTGCCACATGTGTGAGAAGAGGAGGGGCCTCCAGTCTAGAGGCCCCGAGGCAGCCCCCAAGTGCCCTATTCCTCTCCCCGCAGCCGCACAGCCACCCCCACTTCCTCCTGCCTTGTCCCCACCTCCTCCGTTCCACCTTAGCCCAGCCCCCACTCCCAACTCTGTGTCCTCATCTGAGAAAGGGGGCAATAACACCTGCAGGGTTGTCAGAGCAGCCTGGGGGGCCTCCTGGGAAGGCTGCAGTTCACCTGCCGAGCGAGCCCAGCCCATTGTCTCCGCGGTCTCCATCTGGAAGACTCGCGCTCTGACCCGCCGCCTTGGGCATAGCCTCCTCACACCCTCACCTTACTGCGTCCCCTTCAGCACGTTGGGGTCTATGCCGCAGGGCCCAGCTGTCCCATCTGAGGCCCCCACTCTCACATCTGTGGTCCCTCTGCTGCCTGGCTCTCTTGGGCCTAGTATCACCCCTTGCCCCCAAGAGTATTTGGAAATGTGGTGGGGAGGGGAGGGTGTCTTGAGTTGTCATTTACCTGAGGGTACCTCAAATTTCTTGCATGAGTCTAGGGATACCTGACCAATTATCCGAGCACTTGTCCCACCTCAAAGTCAGCAAGGCAGCCCCCAACACCACCAGCTGACGTCACTGCAGGGTTTTGCCTTAGACTCAGTTCTTCTTGTTTCCTTTTATTGACATGACACACATCCATCTCTCACCTCCATACGCGTTTGAGAAGGTTCTGCAATGTGGCTCTGTCCACTGGAGCCCCTGAGAATCCCAGCCAGTTTGGCCAAGAGGGGCAGAAGGAGAAGTAGCCAGTTGTGCCTTGTTACTTACACCCTCCACCCTGAAGCTCCTGCTCACATCTCATTGGCCAGAGCAAGTCCCCGGCCTCACCTGTCCCCGTGGGAGTTGGAAGGGCAATCCTCCCTCGTGCTCAGGAGAACCCCAGGTCGTTGGTAGAAGCCGTGATGGTGACTGCTCTGGTGGGGGTAACACTAATAGTCGTGGCCCGCGGTGTTGCACACACAGAGCTGGTTCACGGTGATCATCAGGAAGGATGTGCTGTGTGGGGCAACACCACGGAGCCTGTTTCTCACCAGTGAAGCTCTCCTTGGACTTTTTCCTGACTTCTGTTACAGCCATCGATCCATTAACTAATCAGCTCATCAAGGAGAATCCATTGAATCAGTGCCTTCTGAGCTTCTTTGTGCCAGAAGATACAATGACGCAAAGCAGGGCAAACCTCCATCCTGCCTTGAGAGGAGCGTGCGGTCTGTGCCGAGGCTGCAACACAGGCCTCGGTGCTGAGGGTGGACGACCGGGCTGAGACACTCACAGCAGGGAGGGCTGCCCGGAGTGGGCGAGGCCAGGCCTGGAAGGGCGGGCGAGACTCGGACAGGTGGAGAGGAGAGGACAGTGGCCAGCCATGTCAGCGTGATGGTAACTCGTGTGCCTGACCCGTGCGACCCATTTCTTCTTGCTGTGAGCACCCTGCCTTGCTGACACCATCCATCTCCTGGGCGTCAATCCCCATCACAGCCCAGGAACCGGACACCTGGGTCTCCAGCCAGGTCCTTGTTCCTGAGCGGCAGAGCCTTGCTTTTGATGCCTCCTGGGAGGCCCAACAGCACCTCCAACTCGGCACGTGCTGGCCGTGCCCGCCACTTCCCACCCACAGCATTTCCTCCCACAGCCAGGCCTCAGATGGCACCCCAGCCGGTGCTGGCACTCAGAGCCTGAGGATTCCTGTAGACACCTTCTCCTTCTGCTGCTGCTTGTCCCTGAACCCTGCCGTCTGCAGCAAGTAGTCCCTGACTCAGCATGGTCCCAGCCAGGGCACCCTTCAGCCTCTAAACCTGCTTCTCGCCATGCTGTGTCTTGGCACGGCCTTCTTTGGCTGCCCTGCCTACAGGGTCCAGTTGAGAGTCCTGACACCGCGGGCTCCAGCGTGTGACCACTCCTGTTGTCCCTCACGTGCCTCTGCCTGCCTGGCCCTGCACTGCCTGTTTCCAGTCGTTCCCAGCTGCGAAAGCCAGCACTCAGCCCTCTCCTCTGGTGAGCCTCCCAGACCCCTCCCTGCTCTGTCTTGACTGACGCTGGAACTAAAGTCCCCTCCTGTGCCCCCACCAGACCCCTCAGTCCCTTCTCGACTTTTGCCCTAGCTTGATGCGTTGTACACACTACCCACCACCGCCGTTGGTTGTGTTGATTTCCCAGCACACGGCCCCGTCTTCGTCCCCTTCACATCCATACCAGATCCCAGCCTGTTTCCTGGCAGCCTCCTGGGAGTTTCCATCAGGCGTGGACCCGGCGTGGGCTGGCTCACCCCGCACCCGTGCATCCGCTGTGGCTGTGCAGAAGGGCTGTCCCATGGAGCAATGGGTCCTCACTTCTGCAGAGTTACGCTGTTCCCTGAGAGTCAGGACCACGCTGGCCTGATGAGAAAGCTCACTTCCTGCAAGGAGAGCCGCAGCCCCAGCCCAGCGGGCTGTTGTGGGAGAGATGGATGGGGTCTGAGGGGAGCTGCCTGCTCCTGAGAGCTCGGGTCTGAAGGGGCTCGGGGGTGAGGCCCAGGGAGGCCAGATCCATCTGGGGTGGGGGTGCTCAGAAAGGTGGCCATGGGCAGGGGGCAGCGGGGCTCAGGCTTAGAGGAGAACTCCAGCCTCCACTTGAAGCTGTAGTGCCTGGCCATGGAACAGAAGCTGGGTGTCGGCCGGGGTAGGAAGGGTGGTGTGGAATGACTCATGGGCATGGAACTGACCCCTCCACCCAGCCATCCGGCCCTCGGCAGGAGGAGTCTGCCAGACCTTGCAGGTGCTGCACCAAGGGGAGCCATCAATGCCCCAAAGGGAGGGCATGGGGTCCCACCCCTCCTCACCTTCCTGGTGCCTCCCCCACAGCCTCAGTGGGTCTCCTGGGCCACTGGGCCAGCTCACAAACACCAGAACTGACGGTGCCCACCTGAAAAACACTAGGCTCCTCGCACCAGGATTTTCTGATGCCTTTAAGGAAAAGTGGCATGACAGATGCCTCTGCTGCTCTCCCCCCGTCTCCCCCCTCCCTCTCCCCGAGCCACCCCTGCAGGCCTTTGAGCTCCTCATGTCTCTGAAGCTGCCCTTACTGAGGTCAGCAGTGACTTGGCCTCACAGAAATCAGTGGTCAGCCCTCACTTGCCCACATTCTGGCCAGCCGGCAGCATTTGTCATAGCTGACGCCCCATGCCCACCCCACAGCACCTCGGCCTGTGGTTTCCAGGATATTGTCTGTCCTTGTCCTCACCTGACCCCACTTTCTCATCACCTCCTGATCGCGAGCCATCAGGGCCCTGCAGAGCTCATCCCGGTGCCCCTTCTGTGCCTCTAAAACTCACTGCCCAGGTGACCTGGCCACCAGCCACAGGCTGATGGCCAGCCCCCAGAGGCCAGTCTGCATGAGCACTTCCCCTGAGCCCCACATCTTGGGAGTCCCCCTGAACACGAGATGGGCCACCCTTGGTGCATAGCACAACAGGGACAGGAGAACCGCTGTGGCCCACAAGTCCTGACGGTCGTTAAAGAAATTACTTTCAAGTCCTCCTGATTCAGCATGGTCCGCCCTGAAGGGTTGCACTTTGATCAGCCGCACGATGCCATCACACATGTTTTCACTCCTCTGAGCTCACTTTGCTGTTACTCAGGGCTTCAGAGTCCGTGCAGAGTAGCCCCTGCAGCCTGCTTCGTGATGTGTGTACTTCAAGCACGTATGTGTGTGTGTGTGCGTGTCCATGTACACATGGGGTGCACATGTGCATTCCATCGAAGAGTAGCTTGAAGAGAATCTAATTTTTTAATCTGAAGGATCATTTTCCTTTTTAAAGATTTATTTATTTACTTTGAAAGGCAGAGAGAGAGAGAGAGGAGAGATTTTCCATTTGCTAGTTCACTTCCCCAAGTGGCTGCAATGGCCCGAGCTGGTCCAGGTTAACACCGGGAGCCTGGAGCTCCATCCAGGTATCCCATGTGGGCATCAGGGCCCCAGGCACTTGGCCCATCCCCTGCTGCTTTCCCAAGCACATTGGCAGGGAGCCGGGTCAGAAGAGGAGCAGCTGGGACTCAAACTGGTCTTCCAATGTGGAATGCTGGCACCGCACGCGGCCGCTTCACCCACTGCACCACAACACCAGCCCCTAAAAGGTAATTTCCTTTTTTTCTTATTAGACAGGCAGAGTTAGACAGTGGGAGAGAGAGACATAGAGAAAAGTCTTCCTTCCGTTGGTTCACCCCCAAAATGGCTGCTATGGCTGGTGCACGCCGATCCGAAGCCAGGAGCCAGGTGCTTCCTCCCGGTCTCCCATGGAGGGGCCCAAGCACTTGGGCCATCCTCCACTGCCCTCCCAGGCCACAGCAGAGAGCTGGACTGGGAGAGGAGCAGCCGGGACTAGAACCCAGTGCCCATAGAGGATGCTGGCGCCGCAGGTGGAGGATTAGCCAAGTGAGCCGCGGTGCCGGCCCCAGTCATTTCCTTTTCTAAGTGACTTTTCCTGTAGCCCTATCTTTTAGAACTTCGGAGCACTGAGGTATATAGCATATGTTTCAGTCAAAATGTCTGCTTTGCCTCATCCCATCTGACTGTGAACTCCAGACTCAGGAGGAGGTTGGATTTTTGTCTTTGGGAATATGTGTCCTCTTGGTGTATTTATTGGGAGCACATTGATTAAACTCTGAACTCAGTCGGTAGTGATTAGCCAGAGCCTTTGTAGGTGCAAAGAATAAACTGCTCAGGTAAACAGGGGCTCCTTACTCCTACTGGGTTGGTGCTGTAGGGGTTGTGAAATGGATCACACAAGCGGATGGACTGTGTCCCTTGTTGCATTCTCTAAATGTCTCTTTAGGGGTCTTTTATGTTGCAGGCGGGGATGGGGCGGAGATCTTTTGAAGGAGAAAAGCAAATTTCTCCTTCACTTAAGCAAGATGAAATTCTATTTTTCCTGATGCTCAGGCCCAGAACCACTCTGTCTCACATCCGTTTGCAAACGGTCAGCTTGACCTTGAATCCGTATCCAGAATCTGCCTGTCTCTCCCCACCTCCTGGGTGAAGCCACCACCAGCTGTCACCTGGAGCATCGGAGTAGTGTCCTCCTGTCATCTCCTGCTTCCCCTCCCACTGAGTGTGTGCTCAGCCCTCCTGGCCTGGGGCGTGTGCTGACCCATCTGCCCCCTGGCCTCTGCGCACCGGCTCTGCCATGCGGCCTGTGCCCCCGCCATCTCTCTGCTTCTGCCTCAGGGTCTCGGCATCAGCTGCGCCCTCTGCCTGGAGCACTTTTTCCAGAGAGGCCCAAGGCCCTCCCAGGGACACCAGCATGAACTTGCACCCTCCTCTGGCGTCTCCTGTCCCCTTCCCTTCCCTTCCCTTTCCTGCTTGGTTTTTCTCCTTGCATTTACAAGTGCAATTCCGTTTTCTCCGCTAGGGCCAGACTTGCATTTCACTTGTATCCTCAGTGCTGAGTTGTGCCTGGCCCATAGGTGGTGCTGGAGAGTATTCATTACATGAAGGAATCCTCCCATGGGGTCAAGACTGGCTGAGACCTTGCAGGTGGGCCAGGTCGCTGGACTCGGTAGCTCTTGGAATCTAGGGCAGGAGAGAGGTTCCAGGTCTCTGGAAGGAGCAAGCACACGGTCAGGGTCACACTAAGCCATCTAGACAGCACTCGTCCGTCAGCCTGGACTGAGGCTTGGTCTGGGACAGGAAAAGTCAGGTGACCTCTGCTGCGGGGCAGGCACCTCCACTGGGAGCCAGGGGTGCTTGCCTGCTGACTGTTCTGCCCTGCAGGTGTTAAAGATGGAAACCGAACCTGTGAGGGCAGAAAGCGCTGGCTCTGGGCTGCCAGCTCCCAGGCCATTGCCAGCTCTGAGCAGAGCCCTTTCTGCTGTAAGATTGGCCCTGGATTCCAGCTCTGGGTGGGTGTTTGCTCTTCTCCCTGGTGAGTCCAGACCCTCAGGGCCCTGCCTTCTTCTTGATCCCCCATGCCCTGGTCTCTTTTTCTCCCGGGAAGTACAGAGCAGGCTGGAGTGACTTTATAAAGTTTATAAAACAAGTTTATTACATTTTTTAGATAAAGTTTGTAAACTTTATGCAGTTTATAAAGTCACCAGCATACATGGACTTTATCCTCTTCTGTTCTGTGCCCCCAAATCTTGTTGCTCCATCTCTGCTAGGGAGCACGACCCTGGCATTTGGAAGGTGGTGGTGATCGGACAGTGAGAGGGAGACAGTGAGGATGCAGGTGAGAAGGTCATGGCCAGGTGGTCCTACACAGCGCTGGTATTGGGCACTCCAGGCCCAGGGACCTCAGGGTGGCGGTAAAGCCTAGGAGTGGAGCTACGGGACTCTGCGTTGAGTATGAAGGTGGGGCAGAGAAGCATGAATCAAGATGACTCCATGTTTCTGGCCTCAGTAATGGCTGCTGGCTGGCGGTGCTGTTTACTGAGATGGGGATGGGGCGGAGGGAAGTGGGAGACACATGAGGGCAAAGGGAGGTCCAGCTTGGTGGGCATGCTCGTTGTGAGATGCCAGCCGTACCTCCAAGTGGACGTGCTCAGGAGGCATTTGGCAACTGGATAGTACGGGCCCAGCACCCAGAGGCCAGGCTGGAGGAAGAAATACATGTGCAGGAGCTGTCAGCACAGAGATGTGATCCAGGGCTCTGGGACTAAATGGGGTCACGTGGAGAGCTGCAAACAGGTTAGCAAAAATGACCAGAGCAGCAGGAGGAGGAGCCTCAGCCAAGGCTAAAGTCCTAGAAGAGCCAAGAACAGAGCGTGTGCAAGGAGGGAGCGCAGCCCAGGACAGTGGGAGAGCACCCCCTCTGGGGGGAGGGGGGTCACCGGTGACCTTGCTGGCAGCTGTTTCCATGGCAACAGAATCTGCATGGCACAGGCTGGAATGAGGAGTGCTGGCAGCACATGTAAACCTCAGCTGCAGTGGAAAAGGGGGGAGGGGATCCCAGGAGGGGCTGTGAGGCTGAGCAGGTTGTGTTTGAACCAAGAGAGCGCTGTGCATGCGTGCGCACTGCGAGGAATGACTTCTAGCCAGGGATAGGCCATGATGCTGGGGAGGGAGGGGCCGAGTGTGGGAGCGGAGATGTAGGGCAGGTGCACTGATGAGAAGGGGGACGAGAGGAGAGGAAGGTGCTATTGTGATGCCAGCAGAGCCCCTGGTTGGGGGTGGGAAGCAGGGCGGGGTCTCTAAACCTCAGCCCACGCCTCATTTTAGCGTCCCAGGCACCCGTGGACTCAGTCGTCTGCCACTGAGAGACTTGTGAATGCCTGTTTTGAAAGCTGCGGGAGGAATTTCTCTTCTCAGGAAACCACTGAGGTTCTGGGGGGAGTTACTGCTTTGCATAGATTCTCCCTAGGTAAGATATCAGGTGCAGCCCAGCCAGGAAGGCTCTCCATACCGGCCAGCTTCCTCCTGACTCCTCCAGGGACTTCCGGGGAACGCCCACTGCAGACCCAAGCCATGGGAGGGGAACAGGGGGCTGGGAATGGAAAGGGAGAGGCCGTACTGGTCGTCCGCATCCCGAGTGTCTGAGCACGCTGGGGCCAGAGCCAGCGAGGACCTCCTGGCAACCTGCTGAGCTTTACTTAAAGGGGGATCTGTTTCCAGTGCAGGCCCTGCCTTTGGTTCCTGGGGAGTAGGTCTGGGGCAGCTGCACAGGGACAGGCACAGCCTCCTCCGGGCCAGGACAGGGTCCAGCTGAGTGCTGGCCTGTGCTCCTGACCCGGGGCATCCGGCTGGGCTCCTGGGAGGACGCTGGCCTCATCCCGCCTCTCTCCCATGGGGCAAGCAGCCAGTCTCCCTCCTCCTACTCTGGGAAGCCCGGAGAGGGACAGGAGGAGGCGGGAGGGCTGTGCGTGTCCTCTTCCTCCCCCTCATCCTGCCCCCCGCCATGCCTGACGCCCTCCTCAGGTGCCCTCAGCTTCCCCCTTAGCAGAGGAGACTACAAACCCACTCTGGGGTCGGGGAGGGGTGATCCCCTGGGCCACTGGAGTTGAGAAGTGACTGACGAGACTTCCCGCCAATCAGCCCAATTGTGCTCTGGCCGTGGCTGTCTGTCAGCTCTCCCTCCTGCCCACTGGGACTGCCTGTACTCAGGCGGGTGAAGCCTCGCCCCCATTCATCTCTTGCAGCTTCCAAGAGTTTATTGTCTGTCTCCTTTCCCATTCTCCTCTTCCTTGTGAATTTATTATACAAAAAAAAAAATTTAAAAAGAGGAGGCAGGAGGGGACGGAAGTGGGAGAAGGGGAGGAGGAAGGGAAGGAATGAGGGAGTGAGGGAGGGTGGATCACACGCCCAGAGGCTGCTCACTCACCCCATCCTCTCTGCCTGCACGGCTGTGTCTCATTGTCACAGTATGGCAGGAGGTGACACAGGAACGGCTTTGGCATCAGCCAGACCTGGGTTCAAATCCCGGCTCTGCCATTGATTAGAAAGCCCCTTAACCTCTCGGTAGTTTGGTCTTTTCATTCGGAAAAGAGGACTAATAATGGCACCCGCTTCTCTGCTGTTGGGGATTACAGGAGCCGACGTCTGTGTGTGCTGTGCGTAGTGCGTGTTGGCTGACCTCTTAGCCCACCACGGATGATCCGCGTGTACTGACTTGATTGCCCTCTTCGAGTGAAGACTCAGCTCCTCTGTCTCCCTGCTTCTACACACACATAGAGCAGAGTGTGAACGCTGAGCCAGACCTGCTGTGTGGGCATCCTGCATGGCTCAGGGTGGCCAGCTGGCCTGCCGTAAGTTAGGTATCAGCTTCCTCATCTGTAATACGGAGACACCAGGACTTACGCTCAGAGGGGGTGTGTGAGGACGGAGCACCTCTGCTGTGCTTGGCACGTAGCAGGTGCACCCTGAGAGTCGGCCGCTGTCGCTGTCCTGACGGGGTCCCCAGACACCGTCATTCTGCCTGTCAGGGAACCGTGGCCTGGGGAGGCCTCAACACAGCAGGGTGAAGATGGAAGTCAGCCTCTGGGCCCCCTTGACAGGAAGAAGGAAGGAAGGAATGCGTGTTTCACGTGCTATCTGGCTACATTATGGCAGGGAGGCAGCATGGTGGGGGCCTCCAGTGGGAAAACTGAAAGTGCTGTGGTCAGCCACAGCAGAGACATAACCTGGGGGGTCGTCGGGGGCTTCATGACCCAGTCAGGTTGAAGAAGGCCCCTGTGCAGGACAGGACCACGCGTGGGAAGTTAGAGCCTGAGCCGGTGTGGGAGGGGGAGGCCCGGCTGGCCGTGGCTGTCCGAAACACACACTGGAGGAGTCGGGGCGGTGGGGCAGCCGGGGGAGCTGCTCTCACCCGGTTCAGAAAGGAAGACTGCCTACCTTCTGCTTCCAGCTTTTCTGCATATTTGTGCTTGTTTCAAAATAAAAACTTGACAATGACAGATCATCAGAATGCCTTAGAAGAAAGGGAAGGAGGGAAGCCAGGAACTGAGAGAATTGTTACAAAAGAACAGAGGCTGGCGGGAGCCTGTCAGGCGGATTTCTGGGCAAATGGTCAGCAGAGGCCAAAGGAGGAAGTGAGGCCTGAACTGCAGGCAGAAATTTGGATCTGTGCTGTGGACGGGTGTCACCTGTCACCATGGGTGGCTCACAGACCCAAGATGGACAGGCCCAGCTGGCAGGAGGTTGGGAGAAAGAGGTGAGTACCGGGCACTGCAGCCAGCAGGAGACAGACGGGGCTTGGAGTGGGCCAACGTGGGACAGGCGTGCCGGCAGGCAGTTTCCCAGGAACATGGTGACAGCCGACGGGGACAGACCCAAGAGCCAAAGTGAGCCTCAGGCAGCCAGAGAGAAGCCAGGCGTGAGCAGGGCCCTGTGACCCTCTGGTGAGTGCGGCTGGCAGACTGACCAGAGGCGGCCAGCCAGGGGGCCGGGCAGGGTTTCCAGAGACCAGCGCCAAGGGCAGGCAGGCCACCTCCCTTGCTTCCCCAGGGAAGGCGGCAAGGAGGGGAGGCAGCTGGCAGGGGCCTGGAGGGAGAGGGAGGCTTGTCTGCAGTGCTGAGGCTGTCAGCTCCAAGTTCAGGGCAGAATCTTTAGAGGCTGGGGCGGGGGGGGGGGGGACAACGGCGGCAGGGGTTGGGGTAGGGAGAGGCAGAGGGAGCCAGGACGAGCACAGGCTAGCACCATGGGGAGGGCAGCCAGCCATCCCCTGGTGGAGAGAGGAAGCAGCTTCCTGGAGCCGCAGATTGTCAGCAGATCTGGCGGCGGAGGCACGCGTATCCCTGTCTCCCCAAGGTCCCCTCGGAGGTGTCTGGGGCCGCCCAGCTGGCGAACTCAGGACCAGACCATAAGAGCCGTGGTTCTCCTGAAGTTGCAGCTTATGCGGGGTGGTGCGTTGTGGGCTCCGGTTTGTCCGCCCACCGCGGTGACCCCTGCAGTGAGGAGGGCAGCAGGGGACGTGCGTGAGTTAAGAGGGTGGGTAGAGGGAAAGCGATGACTTGAATGGGTCTGGACCAGAGATAAAGCTTCCCCTGAGGAGCAGCTGTCCATGGTCTGAGCAGGGATCCGGGAGCTCCCCCTGGGGCTGGCAGGAGGCAGCAGTGACATGGATCAGCCCAGCCGTGGCCCCCACCGGGCCAGGGCTTCTGCAGGGTCCTGGCTGGGTGTGGCTGCTGCAGGGTAGAGCAGAGTAGGGATGCGTGGAAGCCCTGGCTCTCCTCGTTCCCCCTCCTGGGGCCAGTGTGGCTTTGGTCTGCTCACTGTCCTGTGGTGGACTGAGGCTTCTGTCCTCCCCAGAGCCAGGGACAGTGCACTGAAAGCAGCAGGCCACTCCCCCCGCCACAGGCTCCCTGGCATTGGGCCAGGGCCGGCAGAAGTAGTGGGACCAGCCTCTCCCTCTTCTCTCCAGGGCAATGTGAGACGCCTGGATGGGAGGGAGGCCCTAGAGGCAGGAGGGCCAGGGGTGAGGCAGTGGCTGGGGTCCCAGCAGGACCCTCAGACGAGCCTGACCATCCAGCACAGGCCTGCACTTACTCACAGCATCCCACCCACTCCCCAGTCATGGCGCACCAGCCCCTTCCTCCTGAGGAATTGTGAGTGGGAGTCAGGGACCTGATAGGCCAGCCCTCCCCTTTCACGTAGGAAAAAGTGGAAGCCCAGGAGAACAGGCGCCAGGGCCTCCGTGCCAGCCTGCCTAGGTTCAGCCCCCGCTCTGTGCTCACTGCTTCCTGCACGAGCCCCTGCGCCTTGGTGTCACGCGGCTACGGCTTCTGCAGATCAGGACCAGTAACGGCGCCTACCGAGTGATGTGCGGTGGAAAGTGGAGGGCCCTGGCTTGAGCTACCTCTCACTGTGCCTCGCCAAGCTCTTGCTCCTGATCTTCCCCCAGTGGCAAAGCCAGACCCTGGAGCTCCCATTTAAAAAGATCCTTTTGTCATTTCCTTCCATCGGGTGCCTTCTGCAACTGACAGAGCAATCAGGCGCTGGGGGCTGCCCCTCTGCACTGGAGACCCACTAGGCCGGGTGTGCAGCATCACCACCCACCTCCCCAGCCTCAGCCACCCCAGGACAATGGCTGCCAGCACCTGCCCTTCACTCCGCGGGGCCATCATATACACTGTCCCTCTGCTTGCTGGGCCCGTGCCCATTCTCCACCTGAGACGTTCAAAGCCCAGCACAGCTTCCCCCTCCTGTGGGAACCTGCTCTGATCTCTCTCCACACCAACACCCACCAGACCCTACCCACCCACTTCCACATCCCCTCTGAGCCCATGTGCCTTCTGCCCCAAAGGTGCTGCTGTTTGCCAGTTTGTCCAGTTTCCTCCTCCCAGGCTGTCATTCTTTTAACAGCAGAGACCTAACCTGATTGGTCTTGGTCCCCAACACCTAATATATGACACAGGTGCAATAGAGGGAGTATTTTTTCATTTATCAAATATGTGTTGGGTGTCAACTGTTGTAGCCAGTCTTTCAAAAGAACAACAAAGTGGCAGGTGTCACACTTCCTAATTTCAAAACTTACCACAAAACTACAATGATCAAAACAGTATGGTGTTGGCATAAAGACAGATGTGTACATCAATGGAAGATAACAGACAGCCCAGAAACAAACCCTCACGTGTACGGTCAAATGATTTCCAACAAGGGTACACAGATCTTTCAACAGGAAAAGGAAGTCTTTTCAACAAATAGTGTTGGGAAAATGGGGCCCTTATCTTATACCATATTCAAAGGTTCACTCAAAATAGACCAAAGAGCTAAAGTTAGTCCTAAAACTATAAAACTGCTAGAAGAAAACGTAAGGGGGAAAGTTCATGGTACTGGATCTGGCAATGATTTTTTTTTTTTTTGTATAAGACACAGACAGCAAAAGAAAAATTAGGTAAATTTGGAATTCATCAAAATTTAAAACTTTGGTTCATCAAAAGACACTATCAGTAGAGCAGAAGGAAAAGCCAGGGGATGAGAGGAAAGATTAGCAAACCATGCATTTGACAAGAGATTGACGTGCACAGATGTAAAAAACTGCAACTCAACAAGAGCCACAGCACCAACAGAATTCAAAAACGGGCAAAGGACTCGAGGAACTATTTCTCCAAACAAGATCCGTGAACAGCCAATCAGCACGTGAAAAGACACTCACCATCACTAGTCGCTAGGGAAGTATAAGTCAAAACCACAGGAGATACCACTTCCCACCCTCAGGCCGGCTGCTGTCGAAGGCTTAGAAAATAGCAGGTGCTGCAAGGATGCGAAGGAACTGGACTCTGCCCTGCCGGCAGGCAGGTGTGATGGTGCAGCTGCTGTGGAAAACACTATGGTGGCTCTTAAAAAATAGATATATAATTGGCATAGAAGCCAGCCATTCCAGTTCCATGGACACGCCCAAAAGAATTGAAGTGAGAAGTCAGATATCTGTATGCCTAGGTTCATAGTGGCGCTATTCACAACAGTCAGAAGGTAGAAGTGACTCGAGTGTCCATCAGTGGATAAACAGGTGACAGATGTGATCCAGCCACATGAATGACCCTCGGTATACCCCCTGCCGGAGCTGCCCCTGCCTCCTCACTCGGCACTTGCCAGTCCCTGTGGGCACAGGGAACCCAGGGCGGCCCTGTCCTTCTGTCCTGACCCTGCACTTCCTGCCTGCATGCTCTGGTCGGATGGCCCATGTCCTCTGGGCCCCGTCATCTTGTCTATGGGTTGGAGAAGATGACACCTGCCTCCCAGGGTTGTTCTAAGCTTGGTGCAGGTGCACAGTAGATGCTTGGCCATGAGAACCTGGATGTCTCGTGAGTGACATGCATAAACGTGTGGGTTTGGGTGTTAAGACACAGCTAGTGTACTGAAGCAGGGAGCGGGGAAGCCAGGGGCTCCTCCACGTTTGCCCAACCCACTGCCTCCCCCCTAAAGCCCTCTCTCCTCCCTCCGCTGGGCTGGGGCTCCAGGGGTCTCACCCTTTCTGAGAGTCTGCCTTGTCTTCTTTGACCCCATTTGACTTTGACCTCCAAGGCTAATGCTAGGAGAAGGCAGCTCACACGAACCCCTCTTCCCCCTTCTTCCTGCACCTGGTCCCCATTCCTTGCCTAAATAAAACACACTTTCTAGAATATTGGCTCCGTCTTTCCAGGACTTGGTCCCAAGTCTCATTTCCTCTCTGGACTCCTGGGCACTTGGCTCCTGCTGGCCTTGCTGCATGGCAGGTCCTGGGTGTTGGCAGCTGCCTGAGTGAGCGCCTCCCCCAGGGCTGGGATGAAAGCCATGCACTGAATTTGGGTGGCACCAGGACAGATACTCTCTGTTTCCTTTGTCAGGTTTTATTTTAATGTGTGTTGGAAACATGCAAACGTGAACCCATGATTTCATGATTGGGAAGTCCACAGGATGTAGCGGAGAGATGGAAACACGGCACCTGCTCTGGTGGGCTTGTCTCTGACCCCTGCCTCCAGGCATCGCCCACTCACACTCCTGGAGCAGCAAGGTGCAGGCCCAGGGGTGGCCTTTGTGCAGTTTGTGGGAGGATCACTCCCTGCTGATCTGAAGGAGGCAGCCGGTGGCTGGGGGTTGGGCTCTGTGGTCTGGGTTCTCTATAGTCGTGGGGAAGATTGCCATGTCCGGAGGCCCAGAGATCTGTCTGTGGCCTTGACACTACCCTTGTGGGCTGTGAGATGCAAGGCAAGCCACTTGGCCAGTCCACAGCTCACTGCTGCTCTGGAGGGTGATGGGCACAGTGCTGCCTCCAGGGCTGAGCCAAGGACTACTGAAGTCAACAGCGTTGAATGCACCGCCGAGCAGCCTGGGGCCACACCGACAAGGAGCTGAAGCCGAGTGGCTGAGGCTGGCAGGACAGGGTCAAGGCTGGGGCTCAGGACCTGACCTTGAGTCTTTCCTCTCATGCTGAGTGTGTGACCTTGGGCAAGTCAGATCACCCCTCTGTGCCTCCTCTTCTCATCTGCCCATGCAGTGCCGTGGTGACCACAGGAGCTGTGTGGTGTTAGGTTCACATCCGTGCTCCCGACACGCCGGCTGCCTGAGTCCTACAGCCCCAGCTCTGGCACGAACCAGACAGCTCTGGACCTGAGGCCATTGAACAGGAGGGCAGGAGAAGGCTCAGGAAGCTCCTCTGGGCTGTGGGCCTGGGGAAGCCAGCAAAGGCACGGGACAGGGGCAGAGAGAAGGGGCTGTTCCGGGAGCAGAGGCCGGAGGCTAGTCGTGTTAGGCTAGCCGTGTTAGCGCCCCAAGGAAAGACATGCTGGGGAAGGAAGCGACAGGTGACTGGCGGTGGCTGGCGCAGGGAGGGAAGGCGGTGTCAGTGGGGTAGAGAACGGGGCCACTGTCTCTTCCATGGAGTGGAGGAGGCCCTATCATTCACCTCGTTTGCGTGGAGAGGGAATGGCACTGAAGAAATGGAAGTTGTCGTAAATGAGAAAGACTCCATGCATTGTCGGCTGTTTCTAAAACCCCACCACCCCATATTCCTGTGACCCCTCCCCAGGGCTGGCCCTGAGCAGCAAGGGCCTTGGTCGTTCCCTGGGTCTCATCTTGCCCTCCTCCCTGCCCCGCTGCGGCACTCATCTCTGCCAACCAGCCCAGAGGACCTGTGGTTTTCACTCTGTCCTGACTTCGTTCTCTTCTGTTTGGTGCAGACATGTGGGTGTTGGCCAGCTTTGGAGCCCAGGGGCACGGAAAATGTGCTTGATAAAATCCACAGACGGTGCAGAATCTGAAAGTTTTAACACATAGACAGCGGGCCTGGTCCCAGTGATCTCTGGTCTGATTTGGTGTCACTTGCTAGCTGTGTGGCTGAGGGCAAGTTGCTGTGCCTCTCTGAGCTCGGTTTCCTGGCAGTGGGATAGGGACAGCATGCTCCACTCTTGGGGCTGTGGGAGAAGCCAGGAGTGTGGAGGACGCTCGGGCGTTGGCCACCCTCAGTGAGCACCCGGGTGCTCTGTAGTGTTTGCGCGCTGGCAGCATCGGCTCTCTTCCAGCCATCTCGAAGTGACCCTGGCCCTCACCGGGACCTAACTCTGCCCGCAGGGTTGCCTTCTTGCTGTGGTGGCTCTGCAGTAAGTAGCCACCACAAGGGGTTGCCGGAGAGCCGCTGTGGGCTTTCGGAGCCGCTCTGTGTTGACTCCGTTCCTTACAGGGCACCAGGCCTGCACAGGGGAGCGGGTGGGGAGCGAGTGGTCAGCGAGTGGTCCCCCTGCAGCGGGGCCATGTCCAATCACAGCAGCACCCCCTAGGGAGGCAGGAGCCATAGGCCGTGGTCCTGGCCCTGCTGCTGGTGGCTGCGTGACCTTGAGCAAGGCCTCGCACCCTCTGGCCGTCAGCCGCTTCGTCGACTCTGCCAAGTGTCCTGGTTTCTGGGGCTGAGCGCGGCCTGGCTGCCGACCCTCCTGTCACTGGCGCCCTCCTCCATCCACGCCTGCTGTTGAGAACAGTGCCCTTGCTCTCCTTTCCCCGCCTGAAGCAGTGACCCCGCAGAGGCCACGGGACTCGCTTGTGCTCCCGCAGGCGCTCAGGAGCAGGGCCAGCACCGGGGCTCGGCGCGGTTTGCTCCGGAGCCTGCGTTCTTCCCGCCACTGCCCCCAGCTGGGACACCCCACTGCCTGTGTCCTCTGACCAGTGCCACGTGCATGGCGAGATCCAGTTCCTGCCCCTGCCTGTGACCAGGCATTGCTGGGGGCTGGGGGTGCAGCTTCCCCGCAGCCCATGAAGAGGGCCAGAGTTGCCGGGGGAGGCTCCCTTCCCTTGCTGGTTACTGTCCATGTTCTGGAACATTCCTCCGCCAGCAGCATGGCCACCCTGCCTCTGCGGCTTGCTCCCTGACTGCGCCCCGAGGAAAGTAGCTTTACACTCTCTCTGCATCCGGGAAGTGGCATGACGTCACCCGCCTTCTAGAAAGGAAAACGGGTCTTTGGAGATGCAGCAGCGTCACGACATCCAGGTGGCGTTCCTGTTGCTGCAGAGAGTGGCTCGGCGGTGGCGTGGAGTCCCCGTGAACCATGAGGCCAAGGCACCGTCAGCACCGCTGCCGGCTGCAAGTCCCACCTCTTCACCTTGATGGCGGAGGCAGCCCGAGCTCATGTCCACCACGTGGGGCCCCAGCCTCTGACTGGACAGAGAGCCCTGCAGTGGCTGCATCGGGAACTCCAAGATCTTTTGGGCTTTGTAGCAAGCACTCGGGACTGGAATCAACAGGAGCCGGGAGCTGGCCAGAAGAGATGGGGACCGAGAGGGCAGCGCAGGAGGACACGGCGTGGCAAAGACAGGGCAGGAGATGTGCCACTGGGTGAGCAGCCGCCCCAGCCGCTGAGGGCTCTCCTGGGCGCGGGGAGGGAGCTTCTGTGCCTGCCTTCCCTGCACGTGAGGACTCCACGAGAGCCACAGGCGCAGCCGCCAGCTCACGGGCGTGTCCAGCATCTGCCCCTCCCACGCTGGCATCTGGGTCACGGTGGCGTTCACCGAGACTGGGAACCCAGGAATGTTCTCTGCTAACTGCTCACCGCATCTTGACAAGATGTCCTAGAAATGGCATTGCTGGGATGGCCAAGGAGTGGTGACAACTCTCCCGTCTGACATCCGGGGATGCGTTTTAGGGGCTTCTCACAGCCGTGTTTCTCACCCTGCCTCCCTCTGCAGGAACCAGGCAGCCCTTCTGTCCTACAAAGAGCTGCCCAAAGCATGGAGCACTTTTACAGTTGTATTTATTTATTTCAGAGGCAGAGAGAAAGAGAGAGCACTCCCCATGCGCTGGCTCGCTTCCCAAATGACCACAGTGGCCAATGCACCAAAGTCAGGAGCTGGGACAGTAATCCAGGTCTCCCACATTGGCAACAGGAGCCCAGCGTTTGAGCCACTGTTGCTGCCTTCTAGCATTTACATCAGAAGGATGCTGGAATCAGGGGCTGAAGCCAAGCATCAAACCCAGGTGCTGCGATATGGCACTTGGACCATCCAAATGGTGTGTTTCAGCCACTGCGTGAAACAGCCACCCAGCTGAAGCGCTCACCACTGAAGTGAAGAGTGGACAGGCCCAGCAAGCAGGAGCTCAGGGCACCCACGGATCACCCCAGCTGGGAGCTGCCCCATGACCCTCAGCCCCACTGTCTGCCAGCGAGGACATGGACGTGGCCCCTGCTCTGAGCAGCCAGACGGCTCAGGTGATAGATGGGTTGGTGAAGAGCCACTGCACGCTTAATGCCTGCCTGGTCCACGCTGCCAGCATGCCAGAGCCGTCCTGCCTCACGTTTGTCAAATCTCAAATCACCAAACCCTTTGGTTCTTCAGCTTGGAACTTCTTCCACACGTGTTCTGCACCTCGCTCATCTCGGTCTAAATCCACCAGGGAGGTCCGCTCCACTGAGGCCTTTACTGCCTGCCCCGCCCGTCCTTCATCCAGACCTTGGCCCGTCTTCCTACCCATCTCCACTCAGAAGTCTCAGAGGGGTGCGCACCCCATGTCCTGTGGATCCGAGGCGTAGCAGAGCCAGGCGGTGTCTTTCGGCACGGTGTGCAGTGTCTGAGTCTGCGTGCTGAAATGCTCCCAGTCCATGGGCAGTTCCATCCTCCTCGCTGGAATTCACCCTTCCCAGGGTTCGATCTTTCTCAGCCTCGTCCGTTCCTTCCTCTCCATCTTCATCCTCCCCATCATCTTCCCCATCTTCACGCTGCTCTCCTCCTATGGCTTCCTCGGGACGCTGACCATCCTGGGGACAGGACTCCCATACGGAGAGACGGGCACAGAGATTCTTCCTTGTGAGCAACCTCCTCCTCCGTGGCCCAGACCCTGACCAGGGCCGGCTCATCTTTCTCATCGGTGGGTGGAGGTCCAGAGAAGTTCTTGGTCCCCTTGGCTGTGATCTTGGAGGGCTCCAGAGAGCTCCAGAGGGCTCCTGTGGCCTGTTAGCATGTTTGTGATCCCTGTGCGAGCCTGGCCAGGCTGGGGAGGAAGAGGCAGAGCTGGGCAGTGGCTTCGACGTGGCTTTGTACTGCAGCAGCTGGGTCCCGCGTAGCAGGGCTGGACAGTTGCAGCAGCCTCTTAGCATCAAACCATCGGCTTCACTCTTGGGGGGAGTGCGGGGGATGTGGCCAGGCTGCTCAGCCTTACAAAACTGGGGCCACTTGATTTCCCTGCCATTGTTGGAGAATAAATTTGACAGTGATGGGAGCTCTCGAGGCAGAGTGCGGAGAGAGCAGAACCAACTGAGCCCCGCTGCATGCCAGGCACCGTGCTGACCACATGACCGTGTTAACTGTGCGAAAGCGCAATGACCCTCTCAGGGTGTGCTCTTTTATACTGTTGTCCTTCGTGATTTCTCAGCGACGCGTACCGTACATACAAAGGCCAACCCAAGTCATGAGTATGCAGCTCCTGGGATTATTAGAGAGAACCAGCCCACCTACCCCCAGGGCAAGGACCGGGATCTGATCCACATTTTGCACATGATGAAAAATGGAGGCACAGAGAGGTTAAGCCACCTGCCCAAGGTCACACAACCAGGAAGGGACAGAGCCTGGTTTCAGTCTAGGGGGTTCTGGCTCCTACACCTCACTCTCTTTTCTTTAAAGATTTATTTATTTGAAAGGCAGAGAGAGAACGAGAGAGAGGGAGAGAGGGAGAGAGGTCTTCCATCTGCTTGTTCACTCCCCAGAAATGACCACAACAACAGGACCTGGGCTGATCCGAAGCCAGGAGCCAGGAGCTTCTTCTGGGTCTCTGACATGGGTGCAGGGGCCCAAGGACTTGGGCCATCTTATACTGCTTTCCCAGGCCACAGCAGAGAGCTGGATTGGAAGTAGAGCAGCCAGGACTCGAACCGGCACCCATACAGGATGCCGGCACAGCAGGTGGCGGTTTTACCCACTACACCAGAGCGCCGGCCCCCTGACTCTCTCTTCTACTGCACTGTGATGTCCCTAAGAAAGGTATAACTGGAGGCTGTGGCCCATCTCCTTGGCCCATCTCCAGGCCAGGGAAAGCTTCTGAGGGCCTGGGCTTGGATCTGAGCTCTGAGGGAAGGTTGGGTCTGAATGCAAGAAGCACAGCCCAGGCAGGGTGAGCTGTGGGGCCCTGCCCCTAGAGCATGTTTGAGGGGTTCAGGAGGAAGGAATGAGTGCAAACACTGACAGGGCAGCCACTCGCAGTCCCCAATCTCGCGGTGGCTCAGGACAGCCACTCCTAAAGAGCCTGGCATCGAGACCCTGCTTTGAAGCGGGACACTCATAGCCGTAGCGAGGGTTACAGGAGCAAAGCTTCTGTTGGGAGGCTCTGTTCAGCCCTGGTATAATAGCCGAAACCCACGCCACAGCCACGGGCACCAGCGAGCTGCGGAGGTAGCCGTCAGAACCCCGCCTGGGCAGGTACTGGCCTGGGGCCCCACAGCCAGCGGGAGCAAAGCAGGATTCCAGCTCTGCAGTGCGCCCCAGGCAGGCTCCCAGTGCCTAACCACTGCACTCTGCAGCGTGTGGGTCACACAGGCCACTCACTGCCGTGAGCCTCAGTCCCCTTCCCCACCCCTCCGCCGTGGGCTGCTTGTGGCCAGAGCACTGTGTGGCTTCCGTGTCCCTGGGGGTAGGGAAGTTCTGCCTTAAAATGCGCCAGCACCTTCCTCCTCGTCCGGGTTCTGCCTGTCAGCTCAGTCAGCAGCAAGCACAGAGCAAGAGGCTGGCAGCCCTGGGGTGGGGTGGGGGTGGGGGTGGGGGGCGTGGCTAATCCAAGTGCCCTCCCTCTCCTTCCCCCTGCAGGATGGGAGTCTGAGTCTGGGGCCTGAGCTTACAGCCGCCCGTGTGCTCCAAGTGCAGCCGGGAGCGTCTTCCCACCTGTGTGTCTCGGGGCGTAACTGCATCTGTCTGTGCAGCGTGGGACACGGAGGTCCCAGCAGGCCCCGGTGCACACACAGACTTTGTCAGTACTGCCGTAGACACCCGGTCAGCCTTCCTTTCCGGCAGCTGCTCCTCCCGGCCTCAAAAAGGGACCTGTAGATTGCAGCTCCGCAGGTCCACCCCTCTGCCAGGCACCTGCTCCGACCTCCACTGTCAGCCGGGCACCCGTGCCAAAACTTGACCTTCCAGCCTCACTTCCCGCCGTTTATACCCAGAGCTGTGATAGAGAATTGTGCCAAGGCTCCGACGCTATCACTCCTAGAAAAAGTGGCTGCCGTGGGACGAGCAAATAATAGTGATTTCTCTTTCCAGGATGACAGGGTGCACTTCTGACCCTAGCTGACATTTTTCTAATGCTTTTTAGTATAGCACGCGATATGTAGTTGTAAAGGTAAACAAAGCAGAAACGAGATCTCCGACAAACTTGGCACATGGCAGTACCTGGTGCCTATGACTCGGCCCTCCAGTTGTAGTGTAGAGACCCAGCCACCGAGCTCTGGCCAGGCAGGAGGCCTCTCCAGGGCCTGCTCACCTCCCTGTTCTGGGATTGTTTCCCATCTGGGAAACAAAGGAGTGAGTCTGGAAGAACACTGGAGAGAGGAGACTGTGTGCCTGCTTCAGGCTTGGCTGGATCCAGCCCCCACTGAGAGCCTCTGGCCACTCTAGACCATTCTACCTTAAGGACAACCCAGAAGGGTCCAGCGGAGAGTGGACAGCCCGAGGCGCCATCCACACACGTGGGATTGTTTGAGGATGTGAAAATGCGGGCGCTGGTGGAGACTGTCCCATGAAAGGGGAGCTGGGCTCGCAGGACAACAGCCTCAGCTTCACAGTGGGAGAGCTGCCCCAGGGCTGCAGGAGCTGCTGGGAGACTGGGGGTCCCCAGGTGCTGGAGGTGTGCACGTCAGTGGGAGGACAGGCACAGGGTCCGCCTAAGAGGGGCCCAATCAGAGGGTGTGCGGGGCTCCTGTGCGTCTGAGGGTTTCAGGCACGTCCGAGCGTGAATGTCCTCCCCAGTCATCCTCACATTGGTTCTAAATTCACAGAGCTCTTTTGCACAGTTTAGAGTTGACATAGAAACCCACCCTGAGAAGCAACTCTGCAGAGCTCTGCCCCCACCCACTCCCCAGAAACCCTGAGTGCACTTTGAAAGGCACTGTTCTAGGGCCTGCAGGCCCAAGTGGCTGGAAGCTGCAGCACACTGCTCCACGTCCTGGAGTCTAAACAGGGGCCCAGCTCCTGGCTTCCTGCCTGCCCCTCACCCACCGTCTGCTCGGCAACAGGGTGCTAGCTGCGTTGTGTGGGCCCGAGTCCCATGATCCCAGGCTTGCTGGGGATCAGGCACCTGCACTTGGCCACCCCCCAGCCTGTGCACCTGTCACCACCAGCTCCCTGGAATAAAGGCACCTGCTATTGTGAGAGCTGGGCTGGGTGTCAGACCCTGGCGGCTGCTGTCATCTCAATAGCTGAGCCTGGAAGCTGGTGTTTTCCTTATAGGAAAAATCCCGACAGTGGGAGGAAGTCACTTCCAGGCAGCAAGCCTACCAAATGGACAAGCACTTGCCGTGGCCATGGGCGTCCTGGAAGGCGCACCAAGAAGGCATCCCTGAGCCACCCTCTCCATTTGTCTCTGTCCACTGCCATTGAACTCTCTAGAATCTGTGTCCTTTCTACTCCTGCCCTTGTCTCTGCTACAGTAGCCTCTCTCCCCGGCCTCCAGGCCTCCCTGCCCACGCCACTTGCTCCACACCTCACCATGACAGGAGGTGCTTAAAACATAAGAGTCTCGCAACTCAGCCCCTGCAAATGCACCAGGGCCTGGATGAATGGCAACGGCCAAAGCCTTAAGACCAAACCCACTGCGGCCTTCTCCTGCCGTCCACAGGCCCTCGCACGGTGTCTGCGTTACTCTATCTCTTTGTTTTATGATCTTTGAAGGGCCCCATTAGTCACACTTGAGACCAAGGTCAGAGTCTTCTTTCGCTTTATGTTTCTGGCCCAGGCCCAGGCCCAGCCCCAGCCCCAGGCCCAGGCCAGGCCCAAGTAAGTACGGTTGAGTAAACAGGCAGAATGCTGCTCGCAGCTCATGTTGCTGCAGAGAGCCAAGTACCCATAGTGGGCTGGCGCCTGTGTGTGTGTCACTCCCGTGCCTGGAGGGGGCGTCAGGGCCCCCACCCTGGATGTTGTGCCACAGTGTAATTTCTGACCAAAGGAGAATCCGGGATGTGCTCGGAATCCGTGGTGAACTTCCTCCGTGACCTCCGGCTCGGTGACCCCAGCTTATCTGTAACCTGTGCCCCCCTCCTTTTGACACCTGAGTATCTTCAGCAGGTGCACTGCTCAGCAGGCCTCGCCGCAGCCGTCCCTCCGTCTATGGGTTTCACAGTGGGCACAGTGTGTCACTGGGGATGAACAAGCTGGCTCACCTTGGCTGGACCTCCGCAGGCCACAGCGGCTGCTGGAAGTGGGCCTTCAGCTCAGTGCACAGGAGGCAGGCTGCTCACAAAAGCGGGTCCCAAATGGGGCAGCGTGCGCTCGGCTGCTCGGTGTGATTAGCCCCAAGGAGCAGATCTGCTCAGAGATGGTAATAAAATTAGAAAACTGGCACACCTCCAGAATGTCTTGGAGAAGAGGCATGAGTTTTACCATTAAATATTAATAGTAGAAGAAAACCAGTCAATAATCTAAACGCAGAAGAGCCTCGTAGAATCTCTGCTCCGGAAGGCAGCTTGGAGGCCTTTGCCTTCACGCGCTCTGTTCAGAGAGCGATGCAGAGTGATGGGGCCTGAAGGTCGGACGTGCCCTTTGCTCACAGCCCTGTGACCTTGGGGAACGGACCGGGAGCCGGCTCGGCTCCAGACTGCAGCTACTGCTCATATTTTATTGATTTACACAGTGGTTTGAAGACAGAATTGCACAGCAGTTAAACACCTGCACTTCGTACCCAGGAGACCTGGGTTCAAATTCTAGCTCTGCTAACTAACTGTGTGACCTTGGGAAGGTTACTTAACCTCTTCATGACTTTGCTCTTGGGTAAATGAGAATGGTTCCGGCCCCTGAGTATGGCCCCGTCCTGCAATTTTAATGAGGTAATGCATGTAAAGTAGAGCTCAGCTCCCAATGAGAGATCTGCTGAGGTTTTTAGTCTTTAAAAAAAAAAGTCTGGGTTTGTGGCTTTCTTGGAACGCTGGGCTGGATGGGAGCAGCCACTGTCTCTGTGCAGAGGGGGTGTCCCTGCCTCTCTGTTCATCACAGTCCCCACTGCACCCCACCACAGACATCCTCTGCTTAGTTTGGTGGAGCTGCGTCGCGTCTTAGGAACACATCCATCTGTTCCTGTTTATTAGAATCAATGTAGAGCATTTCATGAACTGCATATGTCCATTCCGCAGCACTGCAACCAGGGTGGCCAGCTACTCCGCCTGAAGCCCCTTTTGCCGCTGTGCTGGGCACGGCTTGGGTACCTGTAACACTCACTTCCCTTCTCCCTGCCTGTCTCCCTGCCTGTCCATCTGGCTTCCAGGTGAGCAGGGCTGCTGACCCGGAGGTCACTCCCTTTCCGGGTAGCTCTGTTGCCGAGTCTGTCATACTCACAGTCCAGGAGCAGCAGCCTCACCCGCCAGCTGGTGTCGCTTAATTCCCAGCACCACCCTGGCTTCTGGAACTTCGGGCCGTCTCGTGTTGGGGTGCAGGGCTGAGTTCCTGTTGCAGATTTGGGAAAGGCACAACCCAAGGCACCCCGTGCTGGTTGTTCCCAGCCAGGCAGCTCCGTGTCACCAGCCGCCAGACGGGAAGCAGACCCCAAAGGAGGTCCTGCCGTGTGGCACTTGAGAGCAGGGGTCGGGCCCCAGCTTCAAAGGCGGAAGACCGCTCCCTGGGTCTCCTCTGTTAGATGAGGATAAGACACCCCTCCTGATCAGTGGGTTGTTTGAGGATCTTTTCCTTTGAGCTGAGATCAGAGTCATCCAGGAAGAGCCAGGCAGCCCCAGAGCCCCTCTAGCAGCCTCCAGCTTCCTGGCAGGGGTTGGGAGGCCCCCTGGGCTGCAGAGCCCCCTGCTGGGCAGCCTCTGGCAGTCTCAGCCTTGAACCTCAGGCAGTCTGGCTACCAGGTCTATGTCCCTCCCGCTGAGGCATTAGAAATCCATGAAAACAGCTCTTTTTCTTTTGAGAACAAAACCCAAGACTGTGTCCCAGGCTGCCTGACACCTCCCTGACACCAGGGCTGCAAGCAGAGCAGTGGGGAGAGGAGAAATTGCTCCCTGTCCTGGGCGCACCAGGCCTGTCAGCCATGAGCTGTCTTGCAGCCTTGGAGCAGGCAGGGGCTCAGCCACTTGTCCTCCTGGGTAAACAGCAGCCTGTGGCTTAGGAGGGGGGCCAGGACCTGGGAGGCAGGACCAGGCGTCCTCGGACCCCACCATGGTTGTCCGGTTTCTGGCCCTGGATCTTTACTGGGCCTTCCTCTGCAGCTGTCAACACCCGGAGGTTCCACCCCGGGGCTGGCGGCCTTGCAGGAAGGGCTGGGTGGGGACCAATGCCACCCGTGTTTGTCTGCAGTGTTACCAGTCTCTGGGAATGCTGGGAAAGGAAGTTGCTAAGGAAACCTTGGTCGGTCCCTAAAGGTGTCTGTGCAGGGACAGGGTGCTGCTCAGTGGGAAGATGGCCAGCTGCGTGACCTTGGCTATGGCCCTTGAACTCTGAGCCTTGACTCCCTTTTGTGTAAAACAAGGACAAGGGTAAGAGTTGATGGGGGGACCCAGGGTTGCCAGACTTGTGACGGGGCTCTGTTCCGTCTGAGGACCGTGAGGAGCGATTGCTTCCCAGGAGGGAAATGACCTGCCCGAGGCCACACAGCAACTTCATTCCGGAAGCAGAACCCAGACCAGGTCCCCTGCTGAGCTCTGCCCTTTGACAAGCAGCCATATTCTTGTCGGAAAGCAGGAAATGTGCAGGCGCCCACAGCCTCTCACGGACTGTGGGGTGGGAAAGGCCAGGCTGAGAGTCTGATGGTAGCAGCCCAGGCAAGAAGGCCTTGCCTCTGCTCTCGGATGCCCCGCCAGCAGGTATTCACCAAGCCCTTGCTGGGCACTGGGGACTGGAGACCAGGGGGACTGTACTTGTGGAAAGACCACTGCCGTTCCCACGGCTTGGTGGGTACAGGTGAGACCCAACCCTCCAGCCAGAGGAGGGGGCGGGAGGCCTCCTGGAGGAAGGCACCCTAGGGAGCCGAGGAGCTGGTCAGACAGGAGAAGCAGGTGGTAACAGAGGTCAAGGGCTTTAAGTTTGGTTGGAGGGGAGTGCAACAGGCTCAGGATCAGCGAGAAAACGTAGGTGCGAGCAGGGAGGAGTGGGGAAGAGGCGCTGGGAGGGGACAGCACTGGGTGTATTTGGGGATGCTCCCCTGGTGTTTTGTGAGAAAGATGCAGTGATATGGGACAGGATGGCGGCCTGGTCTCGTGGGGGCAGAGAGGTGGCATCCTTGGGGCACAGGTTGGATGCAACACTGATAGTTCGTGAGGGACTGAACGTGAAGGGTGAATAAAGTGGAGCCCCCGAGCATGAAACCCAGCTGTCGGCTTGGCTGTGACAATGACACACAGGGGTGGGGCGGGGCTGTGAGGTGCCAGGTGCGTGAAGGTTCCCCCTCCAGGCAGACGCTGGGGGGCAGTGAAGTCCAGCAAAGCGGCCCTAGCTGCAGGGAGAAGAAGCCGTCTACACACAGGTGTGGATGCCAGGGAAGGTGTGAGGGGAAGACTCAGGTTGGAGCCTGGGCGGTAGCATCACAGGGAAGGGCATGCAAAAAAGAGCTTGGGGTGGGGGGAGTTGCTGCAGCCGACTGGTGCCTCTGGGGAGCGGGCAAGAAGGCAGAGAGGACACAGCAGTATCCTTTGCATTTAGCGACCTGTGACCTCGGCAAGGACAGTCAGTGGGCAGAGCTGGGCCACAGCAGGCGGGGAAGTGTGGATGGTGAGGGCATGTGGACAGCCCTCTCCATGCTGGGTGGTACAAGGAAGCAGAGGGAGCCAGGCTGGAGAGGGCCTGGGCTCCAGGGCAGCTTTGGGGGTGGCTGGCCCCGTGTCGGCAGCAAGGCGAGGTGCTGGGAGCAGGGAGGGGTGTAGTTGGCTTGCAATGACCCCTGGCTCCGTTATAATCTCACTTTTCATTCTCTGTGTATGGCCATCTTCCTCCCCAGAGATCTGCAGGTCCTCTATGGGCACACCGCCGTGTCCTGGACACCTCTTCATGTCCTTCCCCTGAGTGGTGAGACGTGTGAGTCTGCACACGGTGCCCTTGAACTGCCAGGCCAATGCCTCTGGACTTGCGCTCCTCCCTCATTCTGAGTCCTGCCCCATGCAGAGGCTGGAGTCCAGATACGGTGTCTTCTCCTCCTCCTTGTCCCCTCCTTCTTCTCCTTCCTCCCACCCCCAACCATTCCCACAGCACCAGGGAAGGAGCCTCTTGGAGACTTTATCTTTTAAGATTTGTTTATTTATTTGAAAGGCAGAGTTACAGAGAGAGAGAGGCAGAGAGAGAGAGAGAAAGGTCTTCCATCCACTGGTTTACTCCCCAAATGGCCACAATGGTGGGAGCTGTGCTGATTCAAAGCCAGGAACCTCCTCAAGGTCTCCCACGCCAGTGCAGGGGCCAAGGACCTGGGCCATCTTCCACTGCTTTCCCAGGCCATAGCAGAGAGCCAAATCAGAAGTGGACTCGAATTGGCACCCATATGGGATGCTGGCACTGCAGGTGGCAGCCTTACCCCTACAACATAGCGCTGGTCCCAAACTCTTGGAGACTTTAAGACAACTTTGATCAAGCCCAACCTTAGTGTGGCATTCAAGACCATTGGTGTTCCCCCGTCCAGCCTCAGTTCTCTCCATGGAACCCACCTGGCCTTTCAGCACTCCAGGTTCCCTGCAAGGGAGCTGTCCTCCCACTTCTGTCTCCCAGACTCCTCCCTGGTGCTCCCCAGGGTTGAGGGACAAGGTGTACAGGGGTCTACCTATGCCTCCCCCACATCCAGGCACCGCCCGTGAGGGCCGTCCCCAGATGGGATGCACAGGTGCTGTGTAAGTTTCCTATGGAGAAAGAAAAACGGGAGTTTGAGAATGCTCCGGGGCCTGTGGCCCAGGGGGCTTGAGCACAGAGGGCAGCCCAATGCCGTCAAGGTCAAGGCCAAAGTGGCCGAGGGCCTGTGTGTGAGCAGCAGGGTGCAGGGAAGGCTGGCTCTGACAGGGAGCCCACGACGTGGACTCTCTGGGCAAGGTGGGTGAGGGTTGGTGCCAGGGCCACAGAGCCTGCAGTAGCAAGAGAACAAGCCATTCCCACTGTGTCTTCTAGCTGGGATAGGGTGCCCTGCCTCCACCTGCTGTCCCGAGGACCACGTTCCGGGGCGCATGGCAGGCGCGGGTGTGAAAACCTGGATGTGGCCGCTGCGGGAGCGGCAGCCATTGGCTGGCCGGCAGTGGGCGTGGCCGAGCCGCAGGGCGCTCTTCCCAAGAACAGCGGGGACTCATTCTCCCGCGGCCCCCATGGCCTCCAGTTCCTGCCCTTGAACACAAGGTGGCGCTTGCCTACACCAGGGAGGAGCTGCGGGACCCTTGCTAGTCAGCGCCTGCCGCGGGGAAGAAAGGATGGACTCAGAGTTTTGAAAACCTCCTACAACCAAATCTAAGGTGACCAAAGGCAGGGTCCCCCCGTACCAGTGGACAGCAGTTCCTGTGCGTGGCTGTTGCAGGGGTGCAATTGTGACAGGGTTTGTGAGTGCGTGTGAGTGAGTGTGAATGGGGTTGGGGTGGTAGTTCCAAGCCCCCCCACCCCGGACATCCCACCTCTCTGCTGTGAGCTGGTGGCCCCCGAGGCATAGGTGCCGACCCCACTTGGCAGGGCTGTGCCGTGGGTGTGGGGAAGACCAGCTCTGCGCCTCCCTTCCCGGCACCGCACCTGCCAGGGACCCCAAGGCTTGAGCTGGAAGCCTTTCTCTCTTGGATGCCTGTCAGGGAGGCCTCTCTCGGTCCCCATGTGGGGACTTGCACACTTAACAGCGTCAGACCAGCAATGTGGCCTGGTAGTGAGGCTGGTGAGCTGTGGGACTCCTTTGGGTCTCACGGGCGTCTGTGACCCAGCAGGGAGGGCAGCAGCCGGGGGGATCCATGGAAGCCAGCAGTGCCTCCTGGTGGAACCCTCGCAATGAGAGGCTGCGGGAACCTGGGTCCCGCAGAGCTGGGGACAGGGAGAAAGCTGGCCGGCAGTAGGCTGAGGCCGGGGAGAGAACAGGGTCCCCCCACCTCCCATCACACGCGTGTGTGTGGCCGCCTTCCTGGAAGACTGCGTGTGTGTGTATGACACCCCGTGGAGGTGGACCAGCCTGGGCAGGCGGTGCCAGAGCTGCTTCGGCCATCTTTAGGCTGGGGGATCTCAATGGGTCCCCCACCCTCTCTGAGCCCCTGCGTCTCAAGGGTCCTTCCTTTAAGGCGACTGTGATGGAATCCGGGGCTGACAGGGGAGCACCTGGTGGTCGGCAGCCCCTGGCGCTGCTGCTGTGATTGGCATGAGTCCCGTTGCTGCCGTGGCTAAACACTCTGTCACTCTGCTGGCCCGCGAAGGCTGTTCTTGGTAGGCAGGACTGGCAAGGGAGCAAGAGGGAACGTGCGGCTTCGCTTCTCCCCGGCAGGAAGCTCCCTGCCTCTGGGGACAGACAGGGGGCAGTGGCCAGGGGTCCATGGTGGATCCCCAGGGCGACTCGGTCCCTGCGGTCCGTGGGTAGCGCGTGCAGCCTCGGCGGTGGGGCCCTGCCTCCTGTCCTCCTTGTTTTTGCCCTTTACCATGCCGCCTGTCGCTCATAGGTACAAATCAAACGAAGAGTATGTATATGTGCGAGGCCGCGGCCGAGGGAAGTATGTTTGTGAGGAGTGTGGAATTCGCTGCAAGAAGCCCAGCATGCTGAAGAAACACATCCGTACCCACACTGACGTCCGGCCCTATGTGTGCAAGCACTGTCACTTTGCTTTTAAAACCAAAGGTAAGAGACAGTCAGCCGGGGCGCTGCCCTGCACGCCCACTGCGGGGCACTCCCCTCTGGGAGCCCCAGCACAGAGCTCAGGGGCCCAGACCTCTTTACCTGGGATCCCACCCCCACGTGGCACCCCCTGGCAGAGCAGCCGGCTCCAGACCAGGCAGTGGCGCCCCAGGGCTGCCCCCAGCCCCTCCACCTGTGCGGCGGCGCTCGGGCACACGGCTCCGGAGTGCGTCTTCACCCCATCGCCCCTGCCTTCTGCATGTCTCCGTAGCCGTGTCTCCGCTGACCTGACCGACTCCAGCATCCGCACTCGTCACCGCCACTCTTGCATTTGGAAATCCATTCCACTCAGAGCCACCTAACACGCTCGCATGCCCCCTTCTCATGCCTGCAGCCCGCCCCTACCTCCCACTCCCACCATGTCCACGGGCTCTCAGCCGCTCAACAAGGGCCCAGCTCTCCCCATCCTGGACTGGCGGCTGGGTCACTCCTGTCCCCCAAGCCACACCCCACTGGAGGGTCAGGACAGGCTCTGGCAGTCACCAGTGAAAGGACCAGCCACCGAGAGCGTGCGTACCCAGAGAGGTGTGGCGGGTGACAGTGGCCGCCTGGCCAGCTACAGCTTCCAAGATCCTGGGTGGACACAGGGGCTGAGCTCATGCAGCTCCAGGACCCAGCCTCCTCTGCTGCCCAGGCGGGAGGGCCCTGCTGCTGGCTCACTGCTCACTGCCTCTCCGGGGCTGAGCAGACCCAGGCGCCTCAGAAGAGGCACTGTAGCTTCAGTTTCCTGCGCTTTGCAGATTCTTGGGTCAGGGACTGGACATGGCTGGGGCCTCCATGGGGTCCCACAGGGGCCGTGTGGTTTCTCAGAAGACAGCACTCCAGGGCAGACTTGGGTTTGGCCTCTTGGTGACCTGCTTCTGCTGGCAATGCTGCTGCCAGTGATGGAGATGGGGCGGCTGCTCTGAGGAGGGCCCCAGCGGGGTTCCCCACTGTCCCCACTTCCTCCATCTGCTCCCGGCCCGGCACGTCTATTCTCTCGCTGCAAGGTCAGGGCCTGTCCACCACATGCCCTGGCCAGCAGCCTCCTCTCTGACCCCGGGAGCTGCACCCCTTGGCCCGCTGCGTCATCCTCAAGCTGAGCTCAGAATTTCCTAGCAAGGTTTTGCTTTGGCTGGAGGTGCCCACCTCCCACACCCTTCTCCTGCTCCTTTGCTCTCTCAGGATCTCATAAACAATGCCCCCAAAGTGCCCAGGGAGGGCCGGTGGGCCTGGAGCCCCCACCCTGCCCCAGGGTGCAGCCAAGACACACACACCCCCGCCCCGGAGCCTGCCATATCCAGGGCGGCCCAGCTCAGCCTGGCCACAGCTCTGCTCCACGGGGTCCCTCCAGTCCTTTGGCAGCCAGTTGGGCTTTCAAGTCAGAGAGAGGTGGCCGTGATGGAGTGGAGTGTCAATGTCAGTCTTTGCCTCTGAAAGCCAAAAACTTCTCATCTGAGCTCCAGTGAAGGCCAAGAGTGAGGCCGAAAGAACAGACGTGGCTGTCGGTGCTGGCCTCTAACTGGAGCCCCAGGCCCTCCCCCGTGGGCATCACACCGTCATCTTCCTCTCTTCACTGCACAAAGCAGTTGGTGGCCTCCTGAGAGGTCACAGCTGCTGGCTCCATCCCAGCCCGTATCCAGGAGATGCCATTGTCCTGCCCTCCCATCAGGAAGCCTAGAGAGCCCACAGCCCAGGCACTGTGCCCCCGTGAGACCACAGCACACGCTCCGGCTGGGTCCCCAGCACAGGCGGCCTTCCCCAGGGGCCACACCCACTGCTCCAGGTCTGAGAGGGGCTTGGGTGCCTGGCAGGAAGCCCCACAGCCCAGCCTTCTTCAAGAGCCATGCCAAGTCCATGAGCTGGGTCTCTGAGCCAGGCCAGCACATCTGCAGTGCCCAGCAGAGGGGCTGCAGAGCCCCTGAGGGAAGGCTGCCCCCTTTCGCCTGGAAGGCTGGACCCCGGGGGTGCTGTGCCCAGCCAGTGGCCAGGGAGCAGGTGGACCTCAAGCATTCCCAGGGCCACCAGCCAGGCACCTTCCAGAGCCAAGCAGGGTGCCAGTCGGGACTGCCAGCAGAGAGGGAGCCTGTGGGGTGGCAACAGAGTGACTCAGCAGAAGTCCCCGGCTCTCTCTGAGATGCGGAGTGGATACAGCCAGGGCACTGCCCTCGTGTCTCCCTGGGGCCCTGCTCCCCGGGCCCTGTCAGCTATCAGCTCCAAAAACACAAGCCCTCCCCCGCCCCAGGGCTATCTGCCTTGTTCAGGCCATGGCCACCCACCTCCCTCCCCTCTGAAGCTGAGCCTGATGCAAGCAGAGGCCGGGCCCAGTGGCTTTGGACCAGGCCCACCCACCGGATCCCCACGTCCTCCCGACATCACGGGGCTGCACCTATGCCTGGGAAACCTCCCTGTCTGTCTCTGTCTGCCTGTCTGTGTCTCGTCTCTGTGTCAGACGTCTCGTGGCGGCAGCTTAGGCCTCTGGGAGCTACCTGAGGAGGGTGCCATTGGGAAGTGGGCGGGGCCACGGGAGGCCCCCAGGATGCTCTGCGGAGGTTGGGGTCCCGGTTCCCCTCCTCAGATGGGTGCCAGAGGCCAGGGGGAGGCTGTGCCTGCTGTGTGCAGGCCCTTGGCGCCGATCGCCGTAGGGGACAGAGATGGCAGCTGTGGGCAGGCCTCATGTCCAACAGGCAAGCAGGGGTGGGGGTGGACGTTGGTCACAACTGGAAGACGCAGACGGGGTCATCAGCTGATGCTCCTAGGGGAGGCTCCGCCTCTTCCAGACACCAAGCGCTGTCCATCCTTCCTGCCAGGGCTGTGGGGATTTCGGCGGGGGCTGTATTGACTGTGAGAAGCTGCAGGAGCCATCTGGTATACCTCTCTGTGCACAGCCTAGGGGACAGGCCACAGAGGAGTGATCTTAGAGGGAGTTGAGACAACACTCAGGGCTGCTCACCACAGTCACTCCAGGTTCCCCGGCTCCTTCCTACACCCCCAGGGGTGGGAGCCACTCCCTGATACCTTCTAAGAGCCATGGGGCCCAGTCTGAAAGGAGCATGGATCATAGCTCTGTGAGCATCATCTCCTAGGGTCTGTCTCCTCCACACCCAGCGTGGTGTGTGACAGCGTCCCTGGGACTGTCACTGGGGCAGGGGTCTGCTCTCTGCTGGGTGCACTCTGCCACCTGGCCTCCATTATCCTATTGAGCCCTCCTGGTGCCCCCACAGGTAGGTACAGCTTTGCAGTTGCAGAAAGATCACACAGCTAGCACGTGGCAGAGCCCAGGCTCCATACTCCTGATCCATCCGCTTCTGTCCACCGCCACCCGGAGGGAGCACAGCCCTTGACCCCGGGGCCTGGGTCTGGGTGGTGCTCCGCACTGGGTCAGCTGTGTTGGTTATTGGGAGCCCTGCCTCACCCGGGACAGCCAGCGACCTTGCCTAATGATGTCATCAGCACCTGGGCCTGGAGTCAGATCTCCTGCAGGAGAAGGCCTTGACCTTGGGGGAGGTGGGGGGTGGGCAACTTCCATGGGCTGTGAGATTCCTCCCAGCACTTTGCTTCGTCATGAGAAAGACACCCCCTGCCCCGTGGCTATCGCACACCCTCTGTGTATGTGCTCAGTGCCTGGCTTGCTGGAATAGGGCCCTACCCCTTCCGGGCAGAGTGTGTGTAATGAGAGCTCCGACAGGCAGCAGGCGCAGGGCTCATAGTCCTCCCTGGCCTGGGGTAGTGGGGCGGGGGCGGTGCTGGTGCCAGGACCTCTCCACCAGGGCTGGGGAACCTTTGTTCTGCCAAGGGCCTGTGGATATCCATGACGTCCGTCATTCACGGGCCCTGCGCAATGACCCACTTAAAAAGCAGCCTGCTCTAGATGCACTGAATCTCAAGTCCCACCTGCTGTTGCGTGGCAGAGCCGGACCAGAGGACTCCGCAGGTCTCACAGGGCCTGGCCCGAGATGTCCCCTGCTCCTGCTCTGGACAGTTGGTGTCTCGGATCCAGGCAAGACCCCAGCTGCCTCTCCCCACCCTCATTGGGAAGGATAAAGTCACAGAATGGACTAGAAGCCCTCGGCTTGCACGTGCCAGGGAATCCCAGCTTAAGGTTCCCCAGTAACCTCAGCAAAACCCCAAAGCTCCCTTAAAATTCTCAGAATGACTCGGATGCAGCTTTTGTGTCCCCCCTGGCCTCGCTCTGTTCATCCACCCAGCCAGCATCTGTCCCCCGTTAATCCCTCTCCCCCAGCCCCTCAGCCCATGGTTCTTCTCAGCCCCCATGGATCTTCTCACCCTAGTCGATCCTCCCGTTTGTCCACTCTGCCTCCCACTCCCGACCTTCCACCCAGCTCTGCTACCCCCCGTCTGCCTGGAGCATGTATACGTGCCCAGGCCAGCAGCCTGTCCACATCTCCACCCTCCTGGACAACTCTCCACCATCCCGTGGGCCCACTTCCCATCCATCTTTGCCTGTGTTTTCCTCATGAACCCCGGGTCTACCTCCTATCTGCTCTCCAGTGCCCCTTCTGTCTATCCCCTTCCTGTTCCCTCCTCACTCCATATTTCCTGTCCAATTATCCAGCCATCCACCCCCCAGTCTCCATCCACCCATTCCAACTTACCAACCAGTAAGATGAGTGAGGCCGAGTGCCTGCTGGGGAACTCAGGATCGATCATGTGAACAGCCGTCTGGAGAGAGGACGGCTCTCAGGCCAACGTGAGCACACCCCAGCTTGGGAGCGTGCCCCTGGGTGGGCTGCACTGCTCTGCCCTCCTCTCCAAGACACTGCTGTCTGCAGAGAGATGTGCCTGTGAGAGGCTGTGCACTGGGGCGGGGCGCCTTGGGGTCATCACGGTCCCCCCGATTCCACAGAGCTGTGCCCGTTCCTCCGGACCCAAAACTTGCAAGGGAGGCAGAGCCAGCCTCCCTTTCGAGGGCTTCACAGGCACAAAACAAGGCAGAGCCTTGCCTGGGCCATCTCTGGACCACTACGCCGCTGCATCTGCACACTGGACTGGAGTGACAAAGGCCCAGAAAGGGGACTTCCCCGAGGAAGCCAGGCTCGGCCCCCAGCCCTGTGGCTCCCGGCCCCTGCCCGTTGATTCCCGCATGCTAGGCCTCGGCCCTGTCTCCATTCCTTATCCCAGACGCTTAGCCTCTGCCCTGCAGGCTGCACAGAGGTGCGGCAGCCGGAGGGCCAAGCCGGCACCGCTCACCTGTGAGCACCATCCCAGCATCTTCAAGGGCCCGTAACCCGGTGTGAGGGGTGTCATCAGCCCCCCAGGCCCAGATTTAAATCAGACACAGGAAAACCCCACCATACTTGAGTGTTCTTTTCATTTCTTTTTGGTTCATCATTGAACAAGCATCTCACCTTCTCATCACTCTCAGCCCCACATCCACCCCTCCCCAGCTCCTGGGTTCCACTCTGAGCAGCAGCTGCGGCCGTGCATCCTGGCCCGAGCACCGGCAGAGGCTTCCGGGCCCCAGCCCAGTGTCTGCAGGTGGCAGGGCCTCGACTGGTCTGAGAAGCCGTGGGCTGCCGGCCAGCCCTGCCTCTGTGAGCCCTGGCCTGCAGCTGAGCCTGAATCTGTTCTCGTTTCTTTTCAGGGAATCTGACTAAGCACATGAAGTCGAAAGCCCACAGCAAAAAGTGCCAAGAGACAGGGGTGCTGGAGGAGCTGGAAGCCGAAGAAGGTGACAATGGGTCGACCCCGGCCCTCCCCCTCCCCACCGTCTCCTCTCCCATCTCCCCCCAGCCCCCTCCCTTTCTGTGCCTCCCTCCCTCCTGTGCCCTCCAACCCATGCCCTCAACGCCAGTTTTCCCAGCTCCTGGGAGACAAAGGTTAGATCCCAGAAAGATCAGCCCACTCCCCATGCACACATCGTAGCTGCTGTGCAGCCGTGGCTGGCATGCGTTGCCGTCCACCCTGCAGGTGCAACACCTGCACCCCAAGGAGCTCAGTGAATACTTACTGAACACGGGCTCACGTGAATCATTCCTGTCCACAGGGACACCTGTTTTGTCCTAACCACGTGCCCTGGGTTAGACCCTCCCACGGATGCCATGGGGGACTGACTCAGCAGCTCCACGCCCACACGCCAACTCTGCCACAGGCCTGATCTGTAGGCCTTTTGGAGCTGGAGTTTTCCAGAAAGCCACAGCCCGACCTGGTAGCCCCTTGCTGCCTCCCAGCCCCATGTCACTCACACCTGGGCCCTGGCCCTTCATTGCTAGGGACATGTTAGAGCCGAGCTCTGAGGAGAGAGCACAGGGGAATCAGCATCCCGGCAGGAGCCAGAGGGGCTTCAGCAGGTGCATGGGCAGCCCCCCCAACAGGCGAGGCTGGAGCCACTGCTTGGACCACAGAGTCCCTGAGATCAGTCTCAGAGCTTCGAGTGACCGAGAGCAGTGTGTGCGTCATGTGCTGGCATTGTCCTCACGTGCGGATGCATCTGCAGTCTTGCAAAAGAGATACACACCTCCTTTTAGGTGGAAGAAATCACCTCTCTGTGAACTTGGCTGTTCTCTCCAAAGCCAGACCATGGCTGGGGAGCGGGGCAAGGCATCTCAGGCCGTGTACAGGGCGAGGAACCTGTGTGGCCCCATTTTCAGTTGAGGAAAGGGAAGCTTAGACAGGCAAACAGTGCCCCAAGGCCGCAGGAAGACACTGGCTCCACACCACACCCTGGCCAGCCCAGAGCCCTCCCTCAGAGTCCCCCTCCCAGCAGGACAAGCCAGCAAGGTCGTGGGCACCCAGAGCAAGGGTGAAATACACATATTCATGGGGGAGGCATCCCCACTCACGGGGCCACTGCTCTGTTCTGTGCTGGAGATTCTGCAGGGAATCCGACTCAGCCCCATCAGCCGGTCTGAAGGGGAGCCAGGCGGCGGACCAGTGAGGAACCAGGGCGGGGACCGTGGAGCCAGAGAGAGAGGAGAACAGTAGCCCAAAGACCCAGGCGAGGGCCGCCGTGGTGTCAGACAGCGAGTGGTCTGAGCAGCGAACCTGAGTGAGGCAGCAGGCAGGTGGCCGTGGCTGGAGCCGGCAGAACAGATCAGAGCGAGCTAGGGCCCTGCAGATCACAGTATGCGTGGGAACGGCCGGCAGGGGGCGCACGGGAGACAGCGGTCCCGGCCGAGCCCGCAGAGGCACGGAGCAGGTGGGCTCCGTGCGGGTGCAGAGACACGGTCAGATTCCTCCCACCGACTAGAGTCAGAGCCGCAGACTTCGCCGATTCATCCGCTGGGGGGAAGCGAGGAGGGCGAGAAGATAGCTGCGAGGAGGGCCATCGGGACTTGGCATCCGTGGAACTCCAAGGGGCCAGAAGGCAGGCACGGCTCGGAGGACCGGCCGCCTCCCGCCTGGAGGCGATGAGCTTGGGCGCTAGCGCCCCCGTGTGGCGCGCCCGGGAGGCTGCGTCCAGCCGCGTGCTTCCCCCACCTTCCCCGGAACCCATCCCGGCCTTGCTGAGAGCAGGCCTGGATGCCAGCAGGGGCCCGGCAGCCGCAGGAGGGGCGCTGGGAATGGGTCGCCTAGCAAGAGGAGCCCTCTGGGGCCCTGCAGGAAACTGGAAGTGGAAGGCTTGGCAAAGCTGCCCTGAGCTGGGGACCTCTGACCTCCACCACTCTTGTGCTGCGTGCCCAGGGTGGGGCTCAGCTTCCTAACCAGGAAAGACGTTCCAGAGCCTCCCTGCTGGGCAACAGGAGGTGCTGGTCCCACCGCCCCCTCCCTAGCAGCCCCACACCTCTGACCTGCATCCCCAAGCCTGGCCACAGTCACCTGCTGTGAGTTGGGGTGGGGCCATGGTGCTCCCCACGAGCCAGACCCTCCTGGTCATAGCAGCTTCTGGAAGTCATCTTCGTACTGTTATCCTGTGTCACAGAAGAGGCCCGGGACACAGGGAGGAGAAGTTATCCACCGTCACCCAGCAGGGAGGTGGTACAGCCGGGCTTCAACCTCTGACTACCGCCTGCTTCTCCATGCATGAAGCCATTTTATTAACTGTCAGTGTGACAGTGCAGACTGAAAACCTTGGCTCTGGCCCCACCAGGAGCTGGCTGGATGACTCTCCTGTGCCTGGGTTTCACCACCGGTCAGTGGTCCCCACAGCTCAGGAACTCCTGGGACTGAGGGAGGCAGCCACCAGTGTCCCGGGCAAGGGAGGCCAGCAGCTGGGGCAGAATCACACGTTTGTGCATGCCCGTCCTTACTCCCGGCCCAGCCCCCGTCCCCTTCGGGTCTCTTTATCTTCAGCTTCCAGCCTCCCGGAGGCCCTGCCCGTAGCCTCGAGGCCCTCTGCCTGCCTCCTAGTCCCTGCTCCCATCCCACGGCTTTTGACAGCTGTGCTACTGATCGCCCGCTGTTGTCCACGTGCAGAATCTGATGGCTGTCCAGGCATTGCCAGACTTTCTGGCCCCGAGGCAGCTGGGTGCGCCAGAGAGCTGGATGAGCACCTCTGTCCGGCACCCCTGGCCCACAGTGGTGCAACGCTGGCCTGTGTGAGGCTCAGCCCTCACTTTGCAAGTGGTAGACACCAGGCCACAACAGCCCAGCCATGGGCCAGCCAGCTCCGAGCTCCCGGGAGCCTGCCGGGGGGCCACACGGCAGCAAAACGGTCCCTGGCATCCAGCATGGTGCCCATTCTGGAGATGCCCAAACTGGACTCCTGACATGTGAGAGCTCCCCTGGCCGGTCAGGTCTACCCCGCGAGAAGGCTAGTGTTTCGGAGACAACCTTCCACCCCCAGCTGGGAGCAGTGTTCTCTCTGGTCGGGAGTACAGCTGGGGTGGGCCCTGCCCTGCAGCCTGAGGCTGACTTAGCCCAGCCACCCACGGCGGCCAGAGTCTGCCACTGCCAGATGCCGGCGTGCCAGCCAGCAGTGGCCTGGTCACAGTGGCAGATGCGCGTTTAAACCCGCCGTGGCCCTGTGCCGCCAGTTTGGCCAGGATGACCACTCTGTCCTGGAGGCATGGAGCACGTCATTTAAGTGCTCACGCTGGCTGTGGTTAGTTAGGGCACTTGCTGTGTGCTAGGCCTGCATTCGCCTCTAGAGAAGCCCGTGAGAGAACGCCATCCCATTCGTTTGACAAAGGGAGAGACCAAGGCACAGCGCAATAATACAGCGTGGTCAAGGGGCTTGGGGAATGGGCGGCCAACACGGAGATGCTAACGGAGTTGGTGGTGGCGTTTCACTGGGGTTCAGTGCCAGCCCTACTACTCCCTAACTTGGACCAGTTACTTAATCTCTTAGCTCAATTTTCCCATCTGTAACACACGGAGAAGAATAGGCCAACCACCCGGGGTTCCTCGAGGAACACACGAATTCACAGCCCCAAAGCCTACAGAACGAGCCTTGCGCTCTGCAGACCCCGGGTCGATGCTGCTCACTATCGTCACAGTGCGGCTGGTATCTGTTCCGATGCCTGGTCAACCCCAGCCGAAGCTCTTCTGCCCAGCCGACCAGGGAGGACCCTGGCGTTTAGGGAGGAGCAGCCGCGGGGCCAGCGTGGCCTTGGCCTGACCATGACCTCCTGTCCCATGTCCTCCCTCCCCTCAGGAACCAGTGACGACCTGTTCCAGGACCCGGAAGGGCGCCAGGGCTCAGAGGTGGTGGAGGAACACCAGTTTTCAGACCTGGAGGGCTCGGATTCCGACTCGGACCTGGATGACGAGGAAGACGAGGACGAGGAGGAGAGCCAGGACGAGGCGCCCCGGCCGTCTGCAGAGGCTGCCCCACCCAGCCGGCCAGACTCCTCCCCGCTCCCCAGCCCTCAGCCCTCAGGTGCCAGCGCCGAGCTGCAGGCCGCGCCAAGTGGCTCCGTCTCGGAAGCTGAGCGCCCGACAGCCAGGACCTGCTGCTCCTGCAGTCAGAGCACCCTGTGCCTCCCCCCGCCGGGGCCGGCCCCCGCAGGCCCCGTGGAGAAGGACGCAGGCCCAGCCCCGAGCTCCAAGGCTGCATCACCCCGACGGCCGTGGTCCCCAAGCCGAGAACCAGGCAGCCGCCCACCGCTGGCCCGCAAACACTCACTAACCAAAAACAACTCGTCTCCGCAGCGATGCTCACCGGCCCGGGAGGCCCTGGCCCCGGCCTCGAGCCCACCCGGCCTCCAGACAGGCCCACGAAGAGACACGGGCCCCCTCCCCTGCGGGTCTCCACGACTCCAGCTGTCTCCTCTCACCTTCCATCCCCTGGGAAGAGAACCAACCCCTCGCGCACACCTGCCCCCTGAACTTGAGGGCACCCCAGGCCCGGGCCCCCTCCGCCACTCACCCACCAGGAGATGGTCTCCGGGCCAGGCAGCGTCCCCGCCACGGCCGGTGCTGCCAGGGGAGTGGGCCTTGGCTGGGCCGGGCAGCCCCTCGGCGGGTGAGCATGGCCCAGGCTCGAGGCCGGCCCCGCGGGTTCCCCTTCCACCCGCGCCTCTACCTCACAAGCTCCTCGGCAGAAGCTCCGAGACCTGCGCCTCCACCTGGGTGAGTCCCAGCCCGCCCCGCCCCCCCCCCCCCCGGTGGCTGGGGGGTTGGTGTGTTCTGAGCTGTCCCCCGGGAACCACACCGCTGCAGCAGTCCAGGCGTTCCGTGGGGTTCGGCAGACAGCTCTGGGCACTGACTGGGCCCAGCGTCCCACCGGGTGCCATGACCAGCTGGTCGGTTCACCTTCCCTGTAGCCTTCCGGAGATCATGGGCTCTGGGGGCCTCTACCTGCGGCCTGGCCACGAGTATAAACGCTTCTACAGCCCCTGCCCCCCACACGCAGTCTGCGAGCACAGAGTGTCCCCAAAGTCACCCCAGCCCCAGCACTGCTGTCCCCATGCCCCCAGTGATCCCACAGGCATCACCACGGCCACACCACTTCTTGCTACCACTGTGGTCCCACCCACCAGCCTCACCAGTGCTGCCACAGCCTCACCACCCTGGGGTCCTGCCATCTCTGTGCACATGTGCGCACACACACACACACACACACACACTGCAGCCAGCTTCCCTAGACCTGACCCCTTTTCCCGGGGACAGGGCACCATCACTCCTGGAGGGGCACTGATGTGGGAGCCGAGCCTTGGTTGTCATTGTGGGTTCCCATTAAGATTCCTGCTGGTGGGAGAAGGTTGGGAGCCTTGGGTGGGAAGATGTCCAAGGGCAAAGTTGGGGCAGGGCCATTGGAGGAACGGAAAGGACGGACCAGGGTGAGAGCGGGGGTGGGGTGGGGGGAGCTTGTCTAAGAAGCCCCTCCCACAAAGACAGATGTGTTGCCCCAAGGTCTGAGACCACGGGGCCAGAGGACGCCCCCAGTCGCTGGACAGCTGGGAATGGCCCACTGGATGGTATCCCGGGCAGGCAGTCAGGAAGGCAGGTTCCGGTCCCCGCTCAGTGCCTAGGTCCTGGTGCAGCCCCGCCCCCGCCTCCCAGCGCAGCGCACCTTCCTGGCCTCACCCTGTCTTGTTTGCTAACCCCAGCAGAAGGCCGAGCCCCGAAGTCCGTCCTGCTCACCTGGCCCTGCTCATCGATTCTGCTCCCGACCCTTCTCTGCCTCCCGCGACTTCCTCGGCCACATCCCAGCCCGGACAGAGGAGAACATCTTCAGCCACCTGCCGCTGCACTCCCAGCACCTGACCCGCGCCCCGTGCCCCTTGATCCCCATCGGGGGGATCCAGATGGTGCAGGCCCGGCCGGGGCCCACGGTGGCCTGGGTCAGCGGCTTCTCAGGGGGTGGCAGCGACCTGACAGGGGCCCGGGAGGCCCAGGAGCGAAGCCGCTGGAGTCCCACCGAGAGCTCGCCAGCCTCTGTGTCCCCCGTGGCTAAGGTCTCCAAGTTCACCCTCTCCTCGGAGCTGGAGGGCAGGGAGGACCCCAGGGAGAGGGAGAGAGAACGGACAGGCGGGGGCCTGGGCAGACCTCCAGACTGGGAGCCCCAGGGGGCCGAGGCGCCCCCAGAACCCACGCCCAGGCACAGCTCCCACACCCCACCCGAGGCTTCATCCCGGCCACCCCAGGGCCACTGGGCAGTACTGTCCCGGAGCCCCCGCTTGGAGTCACCACGCGCACCGGCCAAGCCCGAGGACCCAGCCACCCCGCCACTGGACCGCAGCAGCTCTGTGGGCTGCCTGGCCGAGGCCTCCGCTCGCTTCCCAGCCCGGAGGAGGAGGAACCTCTCCGGGGAACCCAGGACCAGGCAGGGCTCCCCTGAGCCCTCAGGAAGTGGGGAGCCCAGGGCGCCTCCACCACAGCCCGAGGACAGGGGCCCGCCGAGCCCTTAGTCTCCGTGTGGCCGCCCCAGCATGCGGCTCCCAGCGGCAGGCAACGGATCTCTGCAGCCAGCCCCTCGACTCACGGCGCTCACCGTCCCTCTGCCCTGACTGTCTGTCCATCCGTCCATCCGTCCGTGCTGCTTCTGCCCGCAAGCCCGTCTGTCCTACCTTCCCATGTCTGCAGTTACCTGTGCCTTTTCTACACCTTTTGTTGCTTGAAAGGAAACAAAACCAATCACACACGTGCATAAACCCCACCCACCCACCCACCCACGAGACGTCCCGGGGCCGAGAAGGATTTGTGCTGTACTGGGAGGCGCCTCCTGACCCCCACCCCTCGCCCGAGCTGGCCAGGCGCAGACCCTGCTGAGGGCAAAGGGGTGCCCTGAGGGAGAGGAGGAAAAGGAAACTTTTTAAAATGCGTGATTAAATGCAGAAGCAAGCACTGCTGTGTGCAGACGTTCCTGGTCCTGTTCACTGCCGCTCTGTCCCCGCCCCCGCCCCCGCACTCCGCAAGCAGGCCTGGAAAACCATTTTTTCCTTTTTTAATTTATTTCTTTGCCTGAAAGAGGAAAAAATGTTGTCCATGCTAGGATTCAACACGAGTTCATAGGAACAGGTAGGAGGTAGGAGCTGGTTCTCCCAGGCTCCCAGCTACCCGGGTAGTCTGAGCCGGGGTCCATCCTGGCATGTGACAAGTGGACGAACCACCCCAGCCCTGGCTTCCGGCCCTCTGCTCCCTGGGCTGGGAAAGGAGTCCTGGCTGACTGCCTGTTCCCTGGGCACCTGGCCTAAGCCTTGCTCTCAGGGCCCTGGTCGTAGGCTCCTTCTCCATCCTAAAAACCACCCACAAAGCTCAAAGCAAGGCACAAGGCCCAGGGGCATGGAGTGTGGGTCCTACTTCACCTGATCCCGGGGGACAGGGACCCCATTCCCTTCGCTGGCTAAGCTCTCCCAGTGCCTGGCGCTGGAGGCCCATGGGGACTCCTTGGTGCCCACCCCACTTTCTGAGGCCTTCGCTCCCCCACAGAAATACCCCCAAAATGACAGCTGGGGGTTGCCCGGGCCTATTGTCGGTTTTGACCTCTAAATACAGACATGCAGAGACACACACATACACACGAGGGTATGTACTTCCGAAAGTTCATTGAAGAAATTAAAAGATCAGCTTATTTCAATGCAAGCATTTTGAAACCCTTGTGAATCCGGGGGCTTCAGAAAGTACATGGGCAATGGGCATGAAGAACACCACGGGGCTCAAGAACTTGCATCAAAATAAGCTTAGTTTCCCATGAGTGCTCTCCAGTCCTCTCGTGTGTGGTTGTGTGTGCACACGTACATGCAGATATAAATACACTCGCACGTAAAGAGAGGAAGGCGCTGGGTCTTCCCCAGCCGCCTCACAGTCTCCTGCCCAGAGGATTTTTGAATGTCCCTGCGTCACTTCAAGTCTTCTCCAAAGCAAGGTGGACTAGCCAGTGCCTCTTCCGTATCCCTGCCTGAGGCCACCTCTAAGAGGTCACCCTGCATTTCCAGGGACAGACGCCTGCTTTGGTAAGAAAAATAATTACACCCCCCCCCCAAACTTAAATCCCAAGTTGAAGTGTGGAACTTGAACTTGAGCCTATTTACCCAGTGTCAATAAATGTGGAAACAAGTGCTCCTGGTACAGGCAGGCGGGCTCGGTTCCAGTCTCCGCCCGGGAGAGGTGAGTGCCTTCCACAAGCTTCCAAAAGAGTCGTTCTTTGCTTCCTGCAAGGCAGGGGAAGTGCAAGGTCCGCGGTGGCCGCCCACCCAGGCCGGGCGCCGAGGCAACCTCACTCAGAGCCGGGCCTTTTCTTCTGTCTGAAGCCAGGGCCCGGCCAGGGGCTCCGAGCTGTGGGGGCTGCTCAGGCAGGGCGCTGAGTGGGAAGGGCTGAGATGCCGCTAGGGGCTCCCTGTGCTTGTCTCTCCCCCAGTTCAAGGGTGTCTTCGCCAGCTTGGCCCCTGCTGGATGCGCGGCCCAGCCACTGGTCCATCCTCCAGCTGGGCCCCTGGCTCTTTCTCCTGTGCTTCACACACAGGGGACAGGAGGGCAGAGCGTGCCCGGGGCCCCTGTGCTCCTGGACACTGGGGAGTCGTGGTCAGCCAGTGACCTTGGCTGCCAGATTGAGCCTGGAGGTGTCACCCACTCTGAGAGAGACCAGTGAGCCCAGCCTGGACAGTGTTGGCACTGTTTGGGCTTGACAGGAAGTGGACAGGGCCCTGGCCCCATTCACAGCCCAGGCTGGCATCAGGGCCTTCCTCACCATCATCTTATTTAGTCTCAACTCCTGGGGACTTTAGGAGGGGAGACTTGGCAGGGGCTGGAAACCTCCCAGGGCAAAACCTTCCTGCCCCACACTGGGTGCTCATCTTGGGGGCGGCCACACCCCTCCACCCCTCGATGTGCCCTTAGCTGTTCTGGGGAGCTGAGGGCTGGGTGGTACGGCTGGCAGGGGCAAGGGGGCACAGCGGGCCAGGAGTCACAGGAGACTCCTTCCCAAATGACGGGGACATATGCACAAATGAAATTTGACCAAAGGGCTACTGCTTCACACAGGTGCCCAGAAGAACAGAATCGATGCCACCAGCCTGGGGCTCCTGTCACTGGGCACAGACTCCACCCCCGCTCCCCAGGGCACAGGTGCACAGCCCCACACACACACCTCCCCCTCTGCGCCACCAGCCCCGGGCCTTGGAACATGGCACTGACGGACTGCACAGACGCCTGGGCCCCTGTGAAGCTGGCGGCATGGCCACTCCCTGGTGCACAGGAGCTCTGATTCTGGGCTCTCGGGAGCAGGGGCTCAGTGTTTGTGAAGGCTTCAGATCCGAACTTCACCATCTACGGTGGGTTCCGCACCCCCGGTCTGCCTGCCAGGAAGCCCTTTGCCCCCTGCCATCTCAGGGTCCTTCTGAGTACTACCCGGCCTGTTCCCACTGCAGGCCTGACCCCTCCTGCCCCCAGCCACTGAGACCCTCCGGGAGCCCACAAGCGGTGGGCCACCCCCCTCACACCCCAGAGCCTCCAACCTCCAGACCCAGAAGTCTCTCTGGCGCCCTCTGTTGGGAAAAGTAGGCAAGGATTAGCTTCCATACTCCTCAACCGGGTCCTTTGGCATGGGAGCAGGCCCTGTATCTGAGCTGAATCTCTCTTTCTAGTACATTTTCCAGACAAATCCTTCTTAAAGCAAAAGTCTCGGCTGAGCAGCCGTCCTTGGGGGGCCTCCCTGCCACACTGACCAGGGGAGAAAGTGCCCGGAAGGCCTGTTCCCCAAATTCTGCTTCCGTGTCGTGAATCCAGTCTGCTTCCCACTAGAAAATTACTTCAGCACTCACGATCACTTTACTAAATCAAGTGTTTTAAAAAACAAAACAAAACAAAACAAAAAAAAGCAAAGAGAAACAAGTAGGCAAATGTAAGATACGCACTGTCTGTAAGATAAATATTTGCCTTTTTTTTCTAAAAGGTGTATGTATTCTGTGTGTGAAATTGTCCTTAGAGAGTTTCTATGTTCTTCAATGGCAATACATTCCAAAAATCGTACTGTACGTATGTACAGTAGCTGCACTGGGATGAGATAGGTTTTGCCTGTAATTTTATTTAAACTCCCGTTTCTACACTTGCATCTTGCAATGTCGGTATGGTATATATCAGTGCAAAAGAAAAAAAATACTCCATAACAAAAAAAAAAGTCCACGCAGGTCCAAAGCACAGAGTCTGGCTTCCAGAAGGGACCGAATGCTCAGTCTCGCTGTGTGTGACCTCTGTTGTAAATGACATCTGTACTGTGAATGAGACGTTTTTACAAGTCTAATAATTGCCTTTATTACAGCTCGGGCTGAGTGTTCTGCCTGAGGATATTTTTTACAAAAAAAAAAAAAAAAAAAAGCACGTTGGAATAAATTTGAAAACCCCAACATAGCTCTGCTTGCCCGGCTCATGGTTTGTCTTGAGAGTGGCGCATGTCCGAGATGGAGGGAGACGCCTGGCGTCCGTCCCTAGTGATCATTTTAGCACAAAGCACTCGAGCCCAGAAAGGGGGAGCCACTGGCCCACCGTCACACAGCCCAGGACTCTCTTGGGAACCTCACGTCCCCGCCTGGCTGGGAAGCTCAAACGCCACAGCCACGTGGCCTGGGCCCTGAGCGAGTTCCTTAGCTCTGCTGTCGCACATGGCTTTAAACAGCGGAACAGACGCTCTCGCCTGCTCCCGGCCGGGAGTCTGAAGTCCAGCTGTGGGCCGAGGGGGCTCCTCCTGGAGACTCTCAGCAGGGTCCGCTCCCCGCTGCCTACTGGCTTCTGGCAGCTCAGGCCAGCCTCGGCCTTCCTGGGTGTCCGGATCCCAGCCCCGCCTTGGCTTCCCACCGTCTGGGCGTCTCTGCTCTTCTGACGTTTGTCGGTGGCTCTAGGGCCCAGCCCGACCCAGGAGGCTCCCACCTGGAGGTCACCAATGCAGTCACGTGGACAAAGGCCCTCTCTCCGACCCAAGTCGCTCTCACAGATTCCGGGGGGTCAGGCCGTGCCCTCGGCTTCGGAGGCTGACACTCAGCTCACCGCAGGATGAGCCCTGAATTCAGACCCTGGCACGGCGCCCACCGCTGGTGGACCTTTGGGCAAGTCACCTTTCAGTGCCTCTGCTCCCCTGTCCGTGAAGTGGAGGGTCATGGCCAGTGCACCGTGGGGGTCAGAGGCGGTGGGGCACACGGGGTAGCCACTGGAGCCTGGAGCACCCCAAACATTACCAGATGGCTTCCAAGCAGGAGGCTGGCTTCCCAAGGGTGGGAGAGATGGGCACTGGTTTGGTAAGCGCCAGCCAAGGGCTGACACCAGGGCAGTGAGCAAGACAGGCGTGGCCCTGCTGGGGTAGAGCTTTGTCTATAGGGAGAGCAGGCCACGATGACGCAGCCACAGGGGCCACAATCCAGCGGATGCAAGAGAACCAGAACTCAAGCCCGGAGTGAGTCTGACCTGCCCAGGGAGCCTTCCCTGGGAACCTCCGTAAGGCCAGGAGAGGAAGAGGAAGCCCAGGAGGAAGCAGAGGGGCTGGCGGATGGTCAGCAGGGGTCCTCGGTGCGGGGCGCAGAGCCTGGAGGGTCTTCGTGTCCCATTAACAGGCTCCTCGCTGACTCTGGGGAAAGCTGGCCTAGTCCCGTTCCTGGGGTACCAGCCCTTGTGTGGACTCTGCTGAGCTGGATAACTGCTGGAGAAGCTTACAGGGTGAGAAGGTGGGAAGTGCAGACTCCAGGGGCAGACACCTTTCCACTCCGGCCTGGGGTGGGGCAGAGGCGAGCTGGGGCAGCAGCTGCAGGGGCACGGGGCCAGGGAAGGAAGACTTGAGTGTGTCTGAAGGGCTGGTGTGGCTGCAGCCTGGCTGGAGCAGGAGGAGATGGAAACTGCATCTTCTGATGACCCAGGAAGGGGCAGGTGCACGCACTGAGTCCGCTTGGGGACCGAGGGTGCCCTGTGGGTGGGTGTTCGAGAAAGAGTGGAGCCACCTGGGGAAGACACAGGGAGAGGGGCCTGGAGAGCCTTGGGGGGACAGAGGGAGCATGCTGCGGAACACGGAGGGCCCCTGGTGGCAGCCAGAGCTGTCCCCAGTGCAGGCCCCGGAGCAGATGCGCAGTGGGATTCCAGGGCTGCAAGTCCGGCACGTGAACAGGGCAGTACGGGCCCCCGAGGCCCGGGGCTGGGGAGGAAGCAAGCGCTCCTGGCTGCTGCGGAGGAAGGTCAAGGGTCAGCAGGACTATGGAAATAATCCACGTGACAATCGCTTGGCTAAACCTTCTCAGGGTTGAACCCCGAGGTGGGCAGATGCCAGCGCTGCAGACAGGGACAGAGCCTGATGGTGACATCCTCAAAGGCGCTGGGGTTTTACAGGCGTGTGTGTGTTTGTTTGTGTGTTTGTTTGTTTGTTTCAAAAAGGGAAGACTGGCCCGGGGGAGGCTCCAGGGAGCACAGCCAGCGCCAGGCGTCATAGTCACGGGGTGTGGGACCAGGAGCTGGGAAGTAGGAGCCTGCACACGTGCAGGGAGCACCCCGTCTCAGCCCAGGCCAGAGGGAAAGAGGTGCCCAGACCAGCCCCAGAAGACGGAGGGCCAGGCCCCGTGTCCAGCATCCAGCAAGATGCGCATCACTGTCCACATTTGCGGAAGGGCACGGCAGTGAGAGGGAGTATCAGGACAAGAGCCCCTCAGATGCCCAACTTCCTCCCGCATCTGCCCCCACCCACCACGGCCCCAGGGGCACCCTGGGTCTCAGACCGCCCAGCAGCTGTCGCCCCACCCCCTGCACTTCCTCCCCAGACGCCTTTGTCAGCAAGGTCACCTGCGAGGCACACTGGGGCCCGTGCCTGCGGGTGCAGGTGCAAGGAAGGCCCTGCGGGCAGCAGCCTGGTTCTCCAGTTTTTGAGGGCATGAACACAGAGCGTGTGCATTCCCTGAGAGATCAGGTGCCTCCTCTCCACCCCTGCCGATGGGCCCCACGTCCACCGGTCACGGCCACGTCGCTGGCCACCAGCTTTCCTGGGCTGCCCTCTAGAGTCCATAAAGCACGGTCCCTTTCAGAAAGGAACAGGACAGGGCACGCGCCCATTTCACAGATGAAAGGTAGAGCCCAAGATGTCCCCCAGGCAGCAGCAGGGCCACGAACGCATCCCGTCACACCCAGAGTCTCGGGAGGATGCTGGCTACGTTGGCCGCTGCCAAGGCCTTGGCCGAGCTTTGCCCGGGTCCACACCAGGATAGCACTCAGAGACCCTGACTTCACCCCCAGACCTGGGCCCTCTTTGGGCCTGGAACCTGGAGAGGCGGCTCTGTCCCGAGACTCCCGGTACCAGGGCTGCTGTGGGCAGGACGGGCAGAGCAGGCCGGGCCAGCCTGAGGTTGGCATGCGTGGAGAGCTGCAGTAGAGGCAGGGAGAGTCAGAGCGAGCTGGGGGCACTGGGGGGCCACTGACACAGGGCTCATGGTGGGCGCCGGTCCTGAGCCCTGGGAGGAGGGGGCTGAGCACCACGCCACTTTTCACAGAGCAAGAAGACTGGACTCAGAGTGGTGACGGTGCTCCTGCCAGGCCATCGTGGTGAGTGGCAGGGCCAGGATGTGAACACAGGTGCCCACAGTCAGGAAATGGCCGGCTTCCTGCAGGACAAGAATCTGGGCCTGTTTGTCACTGAGCAGCCCCGAACCTGGGGCTGAGGGACCCCAGCACACCCACACCCACTCCCTCCCATCTTACCCAGGCCTCATCCACTCCAGGGAGACCCAGCTGCCAATCATTCCCCTTTCCGATGAGAAAACTGAAGTCCAGAGCCGGGAAGAGCCTGGCCCAAAGCCAGGGCTGGGATTCCCGAACCCTCCACGGAGTCACCTGCACCGCCCCACCTGCTGCCCTCTCCGCAGGTCCGAGTTCAACTGCCCGTCCCTGCAGCTCTGCCTTTTTAGGAAAGAAGAGCAGCCGGTGGCAGGCGGGCGGGCGGGCGGGCAGGCGGGCGCACTAATCCACCAGCTCCCCATGGCTCCAGTTACCTGTGGCTTGGGGCCCGGGCAGCACCGGCTGGGAGTGCCAGCCCAGCCAATGGGTGCCGCCGCCGAGCTGCTCTGCCAGAGCCATACAAGGCCTTGCCGCAGCCCAGTCCCGAGCCGGCATAGGGCAGCCCCAGCACCAGCAGCAACCCCGCCCCTGAGCCTGCCAGCCCCGCACGTCCCTGGCCTCTGCCTAATCCAGCCTGGGAGCGGGCAGGGCTGCAGGGCACGTGCACCAGGCCCAGGGCTCTGCAGGGTCAAGGGAGATGGCACTGCTGGGGCAGAGGGCAGAGGCAGAGCAAGCACCCAGCTAGATATCAGTGTAGTGGAGCCCAGGCTTGGGCCGGGCGGCCTCATCTCTCATTGCTGTTTCCATCACCTGCTACTGGCTGCCTGTCCTGCCCGCGCGCTGACACCGGGAAGGGTCTCAGCAAAGTTAGTATTCTGGCTCCCATATCTTCTAGCATCTTCCCAAGGTCTGAGCGCCAACCCATTTAATTCATCGTGGGTCTACGGCTTCACACACCTCTCAGAGTTAGGGGTGTCCGTCAGTGTGCACACGCTGTGAGAGCTACAGATGTGCACCACCTTGCGGATCTGCCTGAGCCCCTGGTTGGCGGCTGTGGGTGCCAACAGGAGGCCCCCACCCAGAGGAACCCACCCTATGTGTCGGCTCACGACGTCTTTAACTGCACGCTTTGACCCCTGCGCGGGAGGAAGCATTGGCCCCATTTGGCCAGCAAGGACACCGAGTCACAGCGAGCTTATCTGGCTGATGCCAGGGTGCAAGACGCAGGCCCAGAGCCATCAGATGGTGGAGCCCAGGCTGCACCGTGCAGCTTCCTCCTGGGACTCTCTGGTCTTGGAGGGCAAAGGAGCTGATGTCAACACCACAGGGTGCAAGAAAAGCACTGGCCTAGGTAAGAGCACTCTTTGTTTCTGAAAGGTGGTGGGGTTCCTTTCCAGCCCTCCCCTGCACCATGCCCCAGCCACAGGCCCCAGCACAGCCCCGGCCCCAGCACAGCCCAGCCACAACTGCTCCCATGTGCAGCGACACGACACGGGAGGTTCCTGGCCACCATGGACAACTGGATTTGCCATGGGAGCCGCCGGGTTCAGGCATCCCCGTGTGCCCCACATGGGCCAAGCTGAGCTTGGGGCCAAGACGGCGGTGCTCTTCAGGGCCACCCGACAGGTAAAGGGAACGTGCCGGCACGGGGGGTGGCAGGCCCAGCTGGCAGCGGGCTCTGTTTGCTCACCCAAGAAAGAAGGAGATAAATATAGACACAGGATTACTCAGACGCAGCCTGGGAAAACCGGCTCCCGCGCCTCGACTTCAGCCTTGGCCCAGCCTCACCTTCACCTCCTGCCCACACAGTGCCGGCTGCCAGGCCTGCCCCGCCTCCTCCCAGGACTTCCCACCTGGAAACTCGGGGACAGCCCTTCCGACCGGCTCTCGCGGGGGACAGGACAGACACCGCAGCCCAGAGGAGGCAGGCACGTGTCTCAAGCCCCATGGCGAGGCAGGAGCCGGCAAAGCCAGGACCGCACCGGGCAGGAGGAGTCACCTTTTCACACACAGGTGCTATGCTGGTGCAGCTGCAATGTCCCCGTATATGCGTGGGGGATAGATGCACACACCCTGTTTCCTGGAGCCTGCATGTAGGTGGAGCTGGAAGCCCCCCCAACCCCCTGCCGGCAGGAAGAGGATGAGGTCAGGGTCCCGCGCATAAGAAGGTGCCGGCAGGAGCAGCCTGGGACTTGAGCCCTGGGACCCTGGAGCCAGGCGGCACGGGCTGAAATCCCCTGTGCCATCATTCAGCTGTGGGACTTCAGGCAAGCTGCTCAACCTATCCCCAAAATGTGAATAAGAGCTTGTTAATAATTATAGCTATTGCACATTATTATACAATATAAATATTACGTGGTATAAGAATAATTAAGAATAATAGCTTAATGAGCCCCCCCCCCCCGAAGGGCTCTTAGAGAATCACGTGAGTCACTACGTGCACAGTGCTCACACCACGGCCTGGCACAAAGCAGCTGCCCCACCACGCTCATTGGCTACCAGGCAGGCAAGGTGGATGCTCTCGCCGTCCGAGGTAACGGCCAGGACCTGGGCTGCACGGTGCACAGTCCCTGCTGTTCTGTGGCCCTGGAGGCAGCTCCCTGGCCTCGGGAGTAAAGCAGACACAAATCCCCGTGCTGGCCCCACCACTTACAGGCTGTGTGAGCTGGGGCAAGTGGTTGACCCTCTGAGCCTCATATGGGGAGAGTATTCCTCCTGCCTCTCTCTCTCTCTCTCTCTCTCTCTCTCTCTCTATCTCTCTGGACAGGTGTAAGAGTTAAATAGGGGAACAGGTAGGAAGCATCAGCTTAGCTGTGCAAATGATCTTCACAACTGACCTCATCCTGGCCTCTTTCTCTCGATTTTTCCAACCCCTTCCAGAGGCTGAGAGAGGCTACACCTGACCGTCACACAAGGGCCCTCAGCTACGGGGAACATGCATCCCCCCCCACATCATGCATAAGTGCAAACCCTTGCCTATAGATCCCCAGGGACCCTGGGGCTCAGGATGTCCTCTGGCACAACAACCCCCCTGCATCACAGTAACAGGTGCCCACAGGGGTGGCCACGCCCCCCGGATGCAAACCTGCCAGTGCACACACAGAAATGCACACACGGACACACGGTGACAAAGAGGCAGGTGTGCCCCGCACATCCTCGGCTGCACGCACACATCCGCTCTCAGGGGTGCCCTAGCCCCGCGGTGGCCGTCCTCATGGCAGAGGAATGTGGACAGCTGGGGATGCTCTGCCAGGGACGTGCGGGCGAGGCCACGGGGAAACCACACGGGCAGGAATCCGGGCAGGCGTGCCAGGCTGGGGCGGGGCCCTCGGGTGCCAGGAACTGTGCAGGGTCGGGGGCACGTGCAGACACTCGCTCGCTCCCGTCTCCCCCATCACCCATGTCCTCGGAGCTTCTGGGACTTGGAGGTCAAAGGGGCTCGGAAACCATCAGCCTCCACCGGCAGCCAAATGCAGGATGTCCCTGCCCCTCTGTGCCCTGCAGAGGGCTAGCTTGCTCTCTCTCGCTCTCTCTCTCTCTCTCTGCTCCACTGGCCACATCTGACCTGCGAGGGGCCTGCACAGTCTTCCTCTATGACCACAGATCAGTGGGAAGAGCATGGCTGCCACTGACTCAAGTCAGGGGAGAAGATGAAGGCCACGTGGGCTCTGGGTGCAGGCGGGCGCGGGGCTCATGCTGGCCCAGCAACCACCATGTGCATGTACTAGCTCCCTAGATGAGCACGAAAGGGAGCCTGTGCCAGGGGCCGTCACCATGGCTCACTTGGTTAATCCTCCACCTGCGGCGCCTCATCCCATATGGGCACCAGGTTCTAGTCCCGGTTGCCCCTCTTCCAGGCCAGCTCTCTGCTGTGGCCCTGGAGGGCAGTGGAGGATGGCCCAAGTGCTTGGGCCCTGCACCCCATGGGAGACCAGGAGAAGCACCTGGCTCCTGCCTTCAGATCAGCACAGCACCGGCTGTAGCGGCCATTTAGGGGGTGAACCAACGGAAGGAAGACCTTTCTCTCTGTCTCTCTCTCTCTCTCACTGTCTGTAACTCTACCTGTCAAATAAATAAAATCTCTAAAAAAAAAAAAAAAGAAAGAAAGAAAGGGAGTCTGTTCCCATCCACGGCTGTGCAGAGCCCGGTGTCTCGCCAACCTGCCGCATGGTCTCTTCCTTTGTACACATTTCACACTCTGGGGGTTTGCAAGCGAGGCCTAAGCATTGCTGGCAGAACGAAAGGCACCACCCCCAGTGCAGGGATCTCTGGCCCCGGGCAGGAGAATCCTCCCTGGGCTGCAGCACCAGCACGCCCTGCGTGCCGCTGAGTGACCAAGAGGCCAGCCACTGAGGTGGGACAAAGCCACTGCAGGAGCAGGGTAAGGAGGGCCTGAGACAGATGGAAGACCGAGAGTTCCAGCACACGCTGAGCCACAGCGGGGGCGGGGGGGGCACAAGGACCTGTTCAATTGCAGAGTCCCTGAGGCCTGGGACCGAGGTCACCTCCTGCAAAAGGCAGGCTAACGGGGACCCCGCCATGGCCCAGCCCTGCTTGCCACGTGGGACTGGGGGGGGCAGGGCCCTGGTGGAAGGAGCACATACTCAACAGTCGCTGCAGCCGCCGGCTCTGCAGGTCCCGATCATGCACTTGGCCACTCAGTTCCCGCCCATCACGGGGGAGGGACGACAGTGGAATTCCCCGGAGGACCCACAGTGCAGTTATGGAAAGACCCAGGAGGCAAGTGACGTGCCCAGGGCCACACAGGAGGGATTCTGTCCCCCCTGGCCACTGCTCCTTCTCGGAGGGGCTCACGCAGAGCCTCAGGACTTCATGCTGCACCCACCAGGCTTGACTGCGGCAGCGGGAGCCACGGGGCACGCGGGCCGGGCCGGTCCCAGTGTTCATGGTTCCTAACTGCTGGCCAGGGGCAGATGACGTCACCTCTCTGAGCCTTGACTTCCATTTCCCTTCTCGGCTAGCCCGCTCACACAGCCTGGAACACGGAAGGTTCTGCCTACCCTCCTTTCCAAAGCCCCGTACGTAGGCGGCAGACCTCGCTCCCCAGCCCAGCACCGTGGGGCCCTGCAAACGGCCCGTGCCAGCCCGATGGGCAGCGGGACAGCAGGAGTGACCTGGGGGAAACAGCAGGCTGCAGGCAGGGATTGGAGGAGGACCCGTCCGCGGAGCAGGCCCTGTCCCCTGCTTCTTCCTCGGCCACTGGCGCCAAGGGGCCTCCCCAGGGCAGTTTCGGGCTCTCACTGTGGCCACGGGAGGTCTCGTTTCTCTCACTGCCCCCCCTCAGCGCTGCCTCTTCCTCCCCTGGGAGCCCGGCATCACCCGCCCCCCCAGCTGTCTCCCTGCGACGCGGGGCTTGGGCCGCCGGCACGAGGAGCGCCTGACGCGCGGAGGCTTGGCTCTCCCAGGGCTCCCGGAGTCCCCGAGGGGCGCGGGCGCACGTGGCCGTGTGGCCGCGGTGATGTCAGGCCCGCCGCGCCCCGGGGCCGGCACGTTCGTCTGGCGGCCACAGCGCGGAACAAAGCGTCCCGCGCATTCCTGCGCGCTGACTCACGGCCCGCACGTAGAGCGCTCCACCGCCGCCACCGCTTTGCCCAAAATTGGTTGGGAGGCGAGGGCGGGCCCAGCGCGGCGCGGCCGCCGCCCACTCCTAGGCTGCGCGTTCGCGCTCGCGCTCAGCGCCGCTGCTTCTCCATCCGCCCCCAGGACGAGGACTAACCAAAACAGGCACGAGGAGGGGAGAGAGGGTGGAGGCCACCGTGGGCCAGGGGTGAGCCCCTGCCGGCTTTCAGCCTTTGTCAGGTGGGAGTGTGCTGGGCCCAGGTGTAAGGACTTGCTGGGAGTGACGGTCACCATTTTACAGAGCGGTAAACTGAGGCTGCGGAGATTACAGAAAGGGGAAACCGAGGCACCCACCCTGACCTGCTTGAGACTGGGGAGTAGTGAGCTGCAGAGCCGGAAGCTGAACGCCGAGTGTAGCGTGTCAGACTCTGTGGGTATGTGCAGCGCAGCCTGCAGCACGCAGCGGTGCCCTCCATATTCCCTGCCCGGGGTGGCTGGCACCAACGCGGAGCCCTGCCATGTGCCACTTGGTCCTCAGTTCTGAGCTTTTGGGCCTCGTCCTGAAGTGAGTGCTGCGCCCTCCAGAGGCTGCTAGGGAGATGACAAGGAGGATGCAGTTACGCAGCTGGGGACGAAGAGGAAAAGGGAGGATTAGGTTCAAGAAACCTTGGTTCCTGGAGACCCAGCCATCCTTCAGTGCAACCCCAAAATAGAGAGGGGCCTCCAGCCGTGCAGGGTCATGCTGGGCCGGAGCTCCTCGGGGCAGCCAGAGCACACTCTGGTCAGAGCTGGAAAACGAGGCAGTGGGGAGGTCCCTGCCCCTGGACCCTCTCCCAGCCCGGCCTCATCCCCACTGCAGCAGGTTTTGGAGAACATGGCGCTCTGGGAGCTCTGGGTGTCACAGCCCGAGGCCCTTTTGCCCGGAGTTTGCAGGAGAGAGGCGGCCTCATTCTCAGGTGCCGAGCTAGACTGGGCGCACCCACCCCGGGCTCCCCTGAGAGTCCAGGGAATGCCCTAGAAGGAAGTGGCCCTGTCCTCCAGCCAGGATGCGCTTGGGACCACACAGATAGAAGACCCGGCCCCACCCCCACCTTTTCCTTTTTAGTTCACTGGGACCTCGGGAAGAGCTCAGCTCCTGGGCATTGCTCTGGCCCAAGGGCACCCCATGCTGGCCAGGCCTCGGGCAGCAGGGACCTGCAGCTCCTTCTCTGCCCACACAGAGCCAGGCACAGCCCACACACTGGGCTGTAGACACCAGCCTTCCTCCCCAATGCCGTTGGGGGTCCCTTTTGACAAACCCTGCAGCCCTGGCCCAGGTCTGACACTGAGCACCATGGCGGGAGCCCATGCTCAGGGCCTGAAGGCTCGCCCCCTCTGCTTCTGGCTGTGTGACCTCAGGTCCTTGAACTGCCTCTCTGAGCCTCACTCCCATCCCTGCCTTGCTCACTTCCCAGGGCTCCTTCGAGAACCAAATGGATGGCGGCAGGGAGTGTCCTTGGCACATGGGTTCAGCTGCCCACATGGCTGTCATTATTGCCAGGTCATCCCTGCGGACCTCCCCTGTGCCCGAGGCCTGGGTTCCAAGGCTGGGCAGGCAGGCGATGAACTCAGAGGCGGCCGCAGCCCCTGGCTGACTCAGTCAAGGGAGCACAGGAGCCAGCTGGAGCCAGCCAGGCTCTGCCCTCTCCTGCCCACCCTGAACCCGAGGCCACGAGGCCTTCCCAACCCTCTCAAGGCCCCTTATCTGGGGAGATAATGGCCCCCTCCCCTCGGGTGGGAGACCCATTCAGCTGGTGCTATGGGACCTTGGCTTCAGGGAGGGCTGGACTGGGGGCAGACAGTGGCTCCAGTGGCTCCTGAGGCTCCTGGGCGCATCTTTCAGGTGGGGCTGGTGGGAGCTCGCCCACCGCATCGGGGCCCCGGCAGCGTGAATCCGCTGTCTTCCTCCCCAGTGTCTGGATCACGGCGGTAGGGGAGCCCTCGGGGCCCTGCCACCCAGTCTTCTACCTGATCCCGAGAGTCGGGGTTTATGGTTATTGTCTGTCCCGGCTGTGTGCCAGGGTGCGTGCAAGCTTCGTCAGCTCAGGAGGGCCCTCCCATGAATCCACAGGCCAGGGGAGCAAGCTGATGCCCAGAGCTGCTTGTCACGGGTCACCCAGGATAGGGATGAGAGCAAGAGTCTGTGCCTGCACTCTGTCCCCTCACCAGCTGCCTCCCCAGGCAGGCAGGGTTTGGGGGGACAGGGATATAAGGCCTCAGGTGAGCTTGAAGGGAGACCCTCTGGCCTCCCAAAGGCCCCTGGCTGTGGGTACCAAGAAGGGGGTGTGCCTGCCCTGCCAAGCTGGACCCACCAGGCCCGCCTGGGCCGGCAGCACCTTGCCAGGCACAGATCAAAGTGTGAGGTCATTGGGCCATCCCAGCTCCCTGTCTCATCTCGCTGCCGTGACTCAACCCGGCCTTACCCAAACCTCCTCTTCCTGGGGGACCCTGGCGATGGCCTGGCTGGGGCTGCCCCCCCTGCGGGCTCAGGGCCTCCCATTCTGAGTCACAGCTCACCTCACCACCTAGCACCCAGAGCAAACAGCTGTCTCCTCTTGCCCGAGCTCCCAGAGACCCAGAGTTCCCACTGCTAAAGGCCCAGGAGCCGAGCTGAGGGAGTGGGGGGGGGGTGCTTTCCTGCTGCACCCATACTCCTCTCTGAGGTCAGTCCCAGCACCTGCCTTTGCAGACTCTCTGGCTCTCGTAGGAAAATCCAAATGGAGGTTGAGAGCTCAGGGCAACTGCTCTGCGTTCAAATCCCAGCTCCTCTCCCAGTAGAGAGCTGATACTGAACAAGGTAACTCCATTATGCCATCTGAAAAATAAAGGTTCTGCTAAGCAGCTGTGGCCCGTGAAGACTCTGTGAGCTTATATATGCCAGGGCAGGCAGGCTGTGGAGCAAGCACACCTTGGTTCAATTGGCTATGTGATCTAGAGAGAAGAGAAAGATCTTCCATCCACTTATTCACTCCCCCAGTGGCTGCAACAGCTGAAGCTCGGCCAGACTGAAGCCAGGAGCCAGGAGCTTCTTCCAGGTCTCCCATATGGATGCAGGGGCCCAAGGACATGGATCATCTTCTGCTGCTTTCCCAGGTGCATTAGCAGGGAGCTGGATCAGAAGTGGAGCAACCAGGACTCCAACTGGAGCCCATATGGGATGTTGGCGCAGCAGGCCATGGCTTCAACCTGTAGTGCCACAGTGCTGGCCACCTATGATTAGCTGTTAAAGTGCCAGTTGATTTGAATGAATGAGGGGGAGATAAAGGTAGAGGGTCAGCTCTTCTGTGGCTGATGGAGTGGAGTCCAGGAAGGGCTCCAGAGCACCCTCTGCAGGCCGAGCGTGAAACTTGCTCAGGCGGCTGTCGAAGGCTCTCCGGGTCTGTCTGGGTGGCAGCTGACCTCCTGCTTTGGTCTCCAAGGCACCCACGCAGGCACCTCATTTCGCGGAGAACAGAGCTGAGACTGAGCTGGAGGAGAGACCTGCTGGTAGCCCCTGGCTGGAAGCAGAGCCCACACCTGCAGCTCCATGTCTGCCTCCTGTAACCCGTCCTGTCCAGGCTGCCTGGACAGCCTCGCCTCCAGCCTCAGAGAGCTTCCTGTGGACACCTCACAAGGCTCACCCACCCACAGCAGCCTGGGAGACTCAGCTTCCCAAACTCACCTGGCAGCAGCATGCCATGGAGGAGTGCCTCACTCCTGACCTTGTCCCATGGGGCTCCCAGATCCGAGGAGACCCAGGGGCCCCGGGCTGGGGACAGCTGAAGCAGAGTGGACCTCACTGCCTTCCTCACTGTCAATTCGATCCGTGTTTGCTGAGCACGTGGCTTGGAAGAAGGGAGAGAGGGTAAGGGCAGCCACACTGGTGAAGGGGGCTTGATACCAACCCTGCACTCAGACGGACCTGGCTCTGAATCCCGACCTCTCCAAGTCCAAAGTTGTGTCTGGAAACGGAGGCCCTGATAGACCTCAGAGGGTGTTTCCATCAGGAGTGGCTAACTAGGTTAATCCTCCACCTGCGGCGCTGGCACACCGGGGTTCTAGTCCCAGTTGGGGAGCTGGATTCTGTCCCGGTTGCCCCTCTTCCAGTCCAGCTCTCTGCTGTGGCCCGGGAGTGCAGTGGAGGATGGCCCAGGTGCTTGGGCCCTGCACCCGCATGGGAGACCAGGAGGAAGCACCTGGCTCCTGGCTTTGGATCCGTGCAGCGCGCCAGCCATAGCAGGCACTTGGGGGGGGGGTGAACTAACGGAAAAAGGAAGACCTTTCTCTCTGTCTCTCTCTCTCTCTCACTGTCTAACTCTGCCTGTTAAAAAAAAAAAAAAAAAAAAAAAAAAGGAGTGAGCGACACCAAGACTGCAGGTGCATCCTGTCATCAGGCGCTCATGTATAGTAACAATCCCCAGCGGCTCGTCTCTTTCTCATTTGTCCTCACCACACTGTTACTGTGACCGCACCCAACTTACAGATGAGAACCCTGAGGCTCAAAGAAATGGAAGAGGGCACGTGAACCACAGGCCGGCCATGGACCCAAAACCAGCTCAGCCTGGCACCGAAAGCTGGGCCCTGAGCCACCAGCACCAGCCAAAGACAAGGGAAAGCCCAGCCGGTGGTGTGTGTGGGTGACAGTGTGGTCGGTGGCCGGATGAGGGTTGTATCTGGTGTCCTGGGGCAGGTAACGTGTTCACAGTTTCTCGAGAGGTGAGCAAAATCAGGCAGGCAGGTGTGACGAGGAGGTGAGAGGCCCCCGGCGACAAGCGGCACATTGGCAGGGCAGTCAGCTGGGTGTCCAGCCCCCAGGGTGCCCTGCAGCCCCAGGCACCTGGATCAGCACTGGGAGTGTGTGCGAAGGGAGCTGATGAGGCCAGAGAGACGGCTCAGGGTCAGGCCCCGAGAGGCCTGATGCTCCTGCCTGCAGGCTGCCCCTGGAAGCCGCTGCTTTCTTTCTGTAGGAAGCCACCTTTGTCCGGAAGCCTTAGTGTCTCAACACACTTCCTGTCCAGGCGGCCCTCCGTGTGGTACCCAAGCAGTGGGGGTGAATGGAGACCACCAGGAGGCGGCTTGCCATGGAAGGACTAAGTGGCCCAGGGCACTGGAGAGGCCACCTGTGGGCATCTGGCCTGTGACGCGGAAGTGGCACAAGTCTAGTAGCACCCTAGACAGACAGACAGACACACACACACACTCACCACTTCCCTCCAGGAGTGTGTCCACACCACAAGACCCACACACACTATGCAACTCAAAGGCGGAAGGAGGATGCAGACGGCCGACAGCGCCCCCTGCGCCAGGCAACCAAACTGCAGCTACACTGGCTTTGCTCAAGGTGGGGCTGCCCTTCTTAGATGCCCTTGGAAGAGACAGTTAAACCATGGTGTGTCCTTGGTCTCTGCCTGGCTGACCCCTGCTGCATGCTACCTCTAGCCTGGCCTGGTGCTGGGCACTTGTCCATGGCGGGATAGGGCAGTTTGAGCTTGAGTCACTGGGCTTTGAAGCTGGCACCTGGACCCGCCAAGTCTCAGAGGTTCCAGAGGTGGGTGGCCCCTGACTCAGCCCCACACCCTGAGCCCGTCCCAGGCAGTAGCCTCAGCTCCTGACGGCCCTCCTGCCTGCCAGAGCCCAGCTGTGCCCCTCCCAGGTCACTCACAGCTCAGGATTCCCAGTGGCTGGGCAAGAAGGCCAAGGCCTCCAGGCAAGGAGGGTCCCAGGCACACCTGTGCCCAGGAATGTGGGCCTGAAGTCACAGCGGGAACCCCAGCTCTGTCTGCCTGCCGGGCACGGGTATCCTGATGATGTGGGCACCAGGCACTTATTTTTAGCAGAAGTTTAATTCTAGAGTGAAGGCCTTTACCTCTGCACAGCCCAGCCTCCCGCTGGCTCACCCTTTCCCAGAGGGGAAAGGCGGCCTCCTGGTGGGGCCCTGGGTGTGCCTTGGAAAACATGGGTTCCAGGCAACAGGGTGGGTGTGCCGCTGAAGAAGTGCCGGCTGCATGTCTCGGCTGGCGGTGCTGGTGGGATGGGGGAGAAGGCTGGGGCTCCAGCCCCTCCGAGAGCAGGGGCCTGGGCGTCAGAGAGAGGCAAGAGCACAGACATCCAAGTTTCTGGGTTCCAGGCCTGGCAGGGACTCCTCTGATGAGCCGCTCCTCCCTGACCCTGGGTTTCCTCGTCCGTGCAGAGGTCGGGGGCCCTTCCGTCTCTGGCTGGCTGCCTGACGGTTCTTCTGGTAGGCTGTCTCAAGTCTTCATCACTGGAACGTTTGGAAGGTGGTATCCGATAGGCAAAGGGGCCCAGAACCCCCTCATTAGGACACAATCTTTGTCTGGTGAGACAAGGCCATCTTGTTGCTTTTCGTTGCAACCCAGCATGTGCACGGCCCATGTGCCCAGGCTCGTGCTAGGCTCTGGGCTGAGGACTCCAGAGAAGACCAAGTCTCAGAGACATCATCGTACACCTCTCCCTAGGAAATAGCCAAATGATGTTTTCAGAAAATGCGTAATAATCACCCAAAGCGCTCCTGGCTATGTCCCTTCGAATGTTTCCAACCTCATCTCTTGGCGGAGGACAGATACGTGGGAGACTGTATGTATGGAAGGATTAGATAGTTGGTAGATGGATGGATTGATGCATACCAGGCAGGTTGGATGGATAGACACATGGATGAAGGACGGGTGGGTGGATGGACAGATGGATGCATGGAGGCACAGGTGGATGATGGGTAGAGGATAGATGGTTACATCGGAGGTTGGACATATGTGGATGTATAGTTGGATCCATGGAGCTTGGATGGATGGATGGATGGGTGGGTGGATATGTGGGATGTTGTACAGATGGGTGATGTACAGGTGAATGGACGACTGATGGATAGAGGATCGATGGCTACATGGGAGATTGGGCAGTGTAGATGGATGCAGAGACAGGTGAATGGATGGAAGCTTGGAGCTGGATGGACAGATGGAAGGATGGATAGGTGGGCAGATGAGAGATCGCTGAATAGATGTGCTGTAGGCTACTGGTCTCATCGCAGATGCATTTAAGGGGGAAAGCTCTGCCCCTTGCTCATTGTGTTGCCCTGAGTGAGTCACTTCCACTGAGACCGCACCTGCAGTAAGAATCATGAACCCGGCCTGTCTCCCGGGCCTGTTTTGGGAATCTAGTGAAATAAGAATGAGCCCTCATGCCAAGCTAAGGGCTGTGGCCGGACCTCAGCCACTGGCATCTTAGGCAGGGGCCCTGTGCTGCATTTTGGGACATGGGAGAGGGCTGCCTGTGCTCCTGGGCCCCCCACTCTCTGAGCCTGCCTATGGCTGGCTGCCTGGAAGAGCAGGGAGTTGTCCCCCTGGAGAAGAGCTGCTGCAGGGGGCTCCCCAGGGCTGGGAGGCTGCAGAAGCGTCGTGTGGGCACACAGGGCTCAGAGCTGGAGCTCCAGTGCTTCCCAGGCCTTCTGTCTCCTGGGACGCCACTGCTTCCTCGCCATCTGACGCCGGGCAAGTCTCATCCCCTCTCTCAGCTTGAGTTTCCTCACTGGTGAAACAGGGACCAGCCACGGTACCCCATGGTACATTGTGACAGTTCCCGGAGTGCGCGTGTGTCAATCACTTAGCACAGGGCTGGGAACATAGCAAGTGCCTGCCCTCTACCCCCAGAGGCTGAGTGACCCAAGGCCCATGGCTCCGCGGAGGTAGCTCAAAAGTGCCGAGTGCAGAGACCTCCATCCTAGACGCCGTGTCCCTGGCTCGGTTTTCTTCTTCCAACGAGTCCGGCAGAACGCACGCGGCCGCCTGCCCAGGGTGCTTCGACTGCACAGTATCTACTTTCAGCTGAAATTCAAGCAGTTCCGTGGGCCTGGATGACCCTGTTCTGGATTGGCCTGGATTAATAACAAGCAGGGCCCAGGAATTATTCCTATAAAAGTACAGCTTATGTGCAGATATAAATCTTCCCAAACAGGCCGAGGTGGAGAGAGGAGGAGGAGGAACTGGGGTGTCCTCTGAGTGAAGCCATGGAAACCAGGGGCTGGGTCCCACAGGCCCAGCTGTGGACACCCAGTGTGGGCACGAGGGCGTGGGTGGTAGCAGGTCCTGCTGGCTCAGGGAGAGCCGGGGCCATGGCAGGCGGCCCAGACCACCCACCCGAGGGAGGCCCTGAGGCTGAGCGGCCACAGGCCCCAGGGGGAGGCAGCCTACTTGCAGCTTTGGGGGCAAGCCGGGATGGGAGTGTCAGTGCTACAGCCCCCAGCCCAGGCTGGCTCCTCCACCCAGCTGCCCTCTGTTTAGGTGCCTGTGGCCACGCACCTCCCCAACGGCACTACAAGCAGAACTTCCGGAAACCCGGTGTGGCCGTGTGATGAGGGGGAAGTTCCTAGTTTCCCAGAGATGCAACCACGGAGTCCACCTGTCCACCTGTGGGGTTCTGAACTTGGCTCAGCCACAGGCAATAGAGCTGAGGGCACCTCCCCCCTCAAGGAGGAGGCAAGGCCACTGAGGCTAGGGAAGGGCCAGGCCAAGGCCTAGGCCGCAAGGCTTGAAGTCCAGAGCTCCCAGTGCAGAGCCTGGATTGCAACACCAGCCACCTGCTCCAGCCCATCCATGCTGCGTGGGACCTTGCCACCCGGGCACGAAATCCTCACTCTGTGTCCATGGCTGCTGGACCGCTGCCCTCATGGGCCCTGTGTACTCTTGGTGCAGGGGTTGAGAGGGAAGCGTGGGGAGCACAGGGAGATGGCCCAGCCTCACCAATGTCTGGAGCAAGTTGCTCTTCCTCT